>NC_132918.1:14160393-14760393 GCF_047675955.1 Chlorocebus sabaeus
AAAGATCAAGATCAGTAATCATTTCTCTAATAATTCTGTCTATGATTCCATTTTAAGTTTACTGACCAACATCACCTAATCCTCTTAACTACAACTGTGGGTTTCCAGAAGTTTCTATGCAAGCATAATTAAATGGGGCAATGTGATATGTCAATAAGGGCTTTCCTCACTCCCCTTCATAGGGGAATATATTTAAAGCATAATTAGTTTCAATCTAACATAAACTCTTTCATTCTCAGGAGTACATTTGACATGAGTAGGCAAAACAGGACAACTAGCAATTTTCTACATTTCTCTTCAACAGGATGTTTACAAAATGGCTTCATGAACTGCATTGAACAATCTGGTGAGACACAGTAAATTATAAAAATATATTCCATAAGCCCATAATCAAATGTATAGTATTTACCATGTTCATTACTCATATGTCTTTGCCCATCTAGTCACCTAAAATGCCAGTAAATGAATGTATAATGAGTTGCCAAATGTAAATACATATATAAACATTCAAAGACACTGGTACTTGTCTTGAATACGAACAACCTTTTTAACAAAATTTTTTTCCTGTGAACTCCCACATTGTAGTTGCTGTATTTTTAGCATAATTGACTAAGAAAATATACAATTATTAAAAGGTGCAATGACTTCACAAAAACTTAAAAATGAATGTGTATTAACCACAAAAATATCAACTTACTTTGACGAAAACTATTGCTGACACACATGCAAGCCCACATTGATTCAACTTACAGGTTCTGACGCCTGATGCTCAACTAAATTTTACAATAAATTTTCCCATCCATCGGGGTTTCAGATGTTTACATTAGAAACTATTAATTTAGACAAGCCTAGCCTATTCTAAAACATAGTTCAGAAATATATGTATTAATTTAGAATTAACATAAATTAATTGTGAAAGTTACTAGATAGGTATCTAGAAGACCTAAAATATAGTTTGATATAGCAAAATACATCTTTGGAATTCGAAAAGAATCTTTAAGACATTTTAAAGATATGTGCTTTAATGTTACAGGAAAACTAAAACATTAGTTGTTTCTGATTTATTAAAAATGGTATAGATTACAAACGTATTCCCTAAACTGTTCTTTAACTTGTTTACCAATCTTTAAAGTAATTTGGAATATGAGTTTGAGAGGTTGGTTCATCTATTTCATTTCCAGCTTACTTACAAATGTGTCAACTTAAAAAGATTCTTTAAGCAAAGGAATTTTTTCATTTGAAGTAGTTCTTTTGAATATGGCTCAAGCATACACACCACTCATTTGCATACAGAAAAGCATTCCAATTTGCAATGTGTGAATCTGGATGAATTTTACACTGAAAAAAATTTTCTCATCTATAAGTCTTTTCTTTCCTTCAAATTAAAAAAGATACTTGCTACGTTCTTTTCTATACCTTTTTAAATATTTTCTTTGATTTAATAGATATGTTATCATTTTTGGGTGATTAAAAATAAAAATGTAGCAAAATAATTTCCTATTACATTTTTCTCCTCAAAGTTGAAGTAGTGAAAAAACTATAGTATTAAATTATCTTACTTTCCTAGTAAAATTATGTAGTGTTTTTTGTCTACATATGTCTATTGAACCTCTTTTTTAAAACAAATCACAAAAGTAAATAGAATTTCTATCAATCCAATTATCAGTTATCATATTCCATTAAAAATACGGTGCATTTATGAGACACAGATCTGTCAGAAGCATTTGAGACTTAAATTCTCCAATATTTCAGTTGTATTCTAACTGTACCTCATTGCATGCTAGATTTCATTTGGATACAGGTTTCCTAAGGTGGTTAGATAGGTAGGTAGGCAATAGATAGGCAGGTAAGAAACGAAAGGTAGGGAGTTAAGGGTGAAAGGGTGGAGTGGAAGAAGGAGAAAAAAAGTGGATTTTAAAATGTATTTTACATTCAGGATCCATATTGTATAGATAAAATGTAATGCTAAGGTAATAAACATTTAATAGAGGAGATTGTTCCCTAATTCCAGATTATTCCTAGAAAGTGTAGAAAAAGAAAGATAATATGTATCGTCTGATCCTTTTTTGTCCAATGCCTGTCATCCTGTCTTCTAAAGAGAAATACAACAACAAGGTAAATACTATTGTGTGTTAGACTGTATCGGGGTTTGTAAGTGGTAACAATAGGGATAAGATATTTGAAGGTCATATGTAGCTTGCTGTGGTCTAGCTCTAATTTTGTCTTATTCTTATAAGCCATCTCAGCAAATTAGGCAATAGGACACTTTAGTTGAGAAGCACATTATTGCCCTTGGCTTTGAAAATTTTACTTTGTCAAATTTTAGCAAACTAAGAAAAGAAAAGCACTGTAATTAATGTATATTCTGCTTTACCTCTCCCCATTCATATGAGCCAATATTGCCAAAAGCTGTTCCTCCCCAAGAACAGAAAACAATAGTTCGGTCTGGTCTCCACCCTCTCTTAACTTTTGACATCAAGGCACGGATAAACGCTGTGATTATTGCAGTACTACTGGCCCATTCTTGTCCATTATAACTGTGTGCAGTGTGATGATGGCTGCCAACTATGACATACCGGTCTGAAAATAGAAAGGGACAAGAGCCATTTAAAAAAATGTAAACCTTAACAATAAGTTTAATGACATTTACATAATCCTACTGCACAACTGAGCAATAATTAAGCAAAATTGTTCTAATAATTAAGACTACTTTAATTTTTTTTGCCCACTGTCTTAATTCAAACATCTGCATATATCAAAGCTGAGGCAGCTGCTGAACCCAATTATGAATCCAAAGCTTAGATCCATATTACTCTCCTTTATAACATGACTATTAATTAATGAAGCATACAAACAGGCCACAATGAAACCCTTATCTAACATTTTTCCAGACTCAGAGTGGGAAGTGCCCTGTAAACAATATGTGTATGCTCAGTAAATATTAATAAACTAATACATATAAGAAAGCACTTATACAGTAGCTTTAAATATTAAAAATGTGGTAGTCATGTATGGATTCTGCAATAAATTAATCCCATAGGGAATTAATTACAGCTTCCAACTTATAATTGTAGGCCTTCTCCTTCCTGTGAAGAAAAAATAAAATAAAATTCACCAATATCAAAAGTCATTCAACTGTTATAAAAGTTGCCTTTTACATATTTTATTTCATACAATCATTTAAAATTTATTAGATACACTATTAGGAGAGCTTTCCTAACACATGGAAGTAGCCTATTCAATGTACATTACTGAATATTTTCGATAATAAGGCTGAAAATGCCCCTCGAGAGTTTCCTCTGATTTTGTTGTCAGTGAATGTTATTGGTAATAATAACATATCTGAATTTATCTGACCAAGTATCTTCATATATCTATGCAAAAATTTTTCTTCATTGACTATCATTTTATTACCAGATGTCCCACAACTGGATGGTAAATTGTGCAGACCCTGAATCCAGCCTGCTTGGTTTAGAATTCAGGCTTTGCAAGTCACTAGTTGTGTGACCTTGGAAAGCTTATTTCAACTTTCGATGCCTTAGTATTTTCATCTCTAAGGTAGGAAAACAAACAGTACATCCTACATTTAATTGTTTTGAATTTTAGGAGTCACTATTTTGTAAGCCACTTTGAACAATGCTCAACCCAAAGGAGGTCTTACACATGTGTGGAATAAATGAATCACCCTTTGACTTATAACACCAAAAAGCTACCTTACAATAAATGTCACGGTATAAAGATATTTTAGTTTTCCACACAGGAATTGGCAATGGATTTGATCTGCCAACATTTTATTCAGATTTAATTAATGGGACCGGGCACGGTGGCTCACACCTGTAATCCCAGCACTTTGGGAGGCCGAGGCAGGTGGATCACAAGGTCAGGTGTTCAAGACTAGCCTGGCCAAGATGGTGAAATCTCGTTTCTACTAAAAATACAAAAAATAGCCGGGTGTGGTGGTGGGCACCTATAATTCCAGCTATTTGGGAGGCTGAGGCAGGGAATTGCTTGAACTTGGGAGGCGGAGGATGCAGTGAGCCAAGATCGTGCCACTGCACTACAGCCAGGTGACAGAGCGAGACTCCATCTCAAAAAAAAAAAAAAAAAAAAAAAAAAAGATTTAACTAATGGTATACATAGTGTGATAATGTGTCTACAAATGTTAAAACCCCAATACTTTATTCGCTTATCTCCCATAAATGTCTCAAAGTTTTGCTTGGACTTGTCTGCATTCTAAATAAACTGTATCTAACAAACAAAGCTAATTGATGATTTTTTTCTAATCTTCAAAGTTATTAAATAAAATGTCATGTAAATAAACAGTCAATTTTTTGTAAAATTCAAATGAGCAACATTTCAGAAGCTTTGCATAATTCACTGAAGAATACTAACAGTAAAATTGATTTTTTAAATTTCAGGAGTATATTTTGTAGATTGAATTTTCTTCACTCTAAAGCTAGTATAATTTGTACAACTGGGTTTTCCAATAACAACTTGTGAATGAATCAGTGATGATAAATATTCTAGTGCTTCAATAGAGAACCTTACGATGGAAATTTGTTGAAATTCAATAGTAACAATTTTCAAATTTATTTATATCTTGTATTTAAAGAACTATAATCAGAGGTTGTTCAACATTGTACCTGTAAAGAAATCAGAGAAAATAACTGGCTTTCATGAACTTTGTAAGAGTTGGCCAGCAAGAAACTGGGAGGCTATAAAACTTGATCTTAAAATTCTGAGCTAGCAACTAGGCCGATTTTACCAAAGTCATAAAGAAGCAAAATTCTCCAAGGAGAACTTGTGTAAATGTCCCCAAATCAACAGAAGTAGCAAAAGTGTAATAAAAAGATTATTAAATGCTACACTGTATAACAGGCACATTAGGCAGTAATATGTGATTCAGTCTTATAATGTGTTTGGAAGTATTGCTATTAATCTCTTAATTAGCCTACATAATATCTGAAGATTCCTTTTTTTTTTTTTTGAGATGGAGTCTCTCTCTGTTGCCCAGGCTGGAGAGCAGTGGCACAATCTCAGCTAACTGCAACCTCCGCCTCCCAGGTTCAAGCGATTCTCCTGCCTCAGCCTCCTGAGTAGCTGCAGGTGACCATTTTCATAAGCACATTGAAAACCTAAAGCCATGCAGACATTTGACAAATTTGTCAATGGACCAAGGATGCAGAGTGGGACGTAGATTAAAACTGGACAACTAAATTTGGAGACCAAAACTTGTATTTACAAAAAAACACATCATTAAAAACTAAAATCTTTCTTGGCCAGGCACGCTTGGCTCACTTCTGTAATCCCAGCACTTTGGGAGGCCAAGGCGGGTGGATCACATGAGGATAGGAGTGCAAGACCAGTCTGGCCAACATGGTGAAACCCTGTCTCTACTAAAAATAAAAAATGAAAAATTAGCTGGGCGTGGTGGTGGGTGCCTGTAGTCTCAGCTGCTCAAGAGGATGAGGCACAAGAATCACTTGAATTCGGGAGGTGGAGGCTGCAGAGAGGGGAAAAAAATCATTCTTTAAAATGTCTTCTTGATAAAAATAAAATTTTCAATGGTGTTATGGTGAGTATAAGAAAAGAAGAAAACTTTGGCTTTTGTAGAACATGCCAGTTTACCAAATCTAAACTCTGTTTCTTGTTTCATCCCCTCCTGAGACACCCCCACCTCTCTCTCTCTCTCCCCACTAAGATTTATTTTGCAAGAGATATGGTAGGAAAGAGAATGAAGATCCACTTCTTAGTTTCAAATTTATCTACTCTAAGAGTGAGACAAATTTCTAGTTACATCTAAAGTAGGATATTTAAGTATGATATTAAATTATTACAGAGCATTTCCTTGTAAAGTTTCATAAAAACTGTAGACTATAAATATTTAACCCTACTTACCTGGAGATGTCAAGCCCATTACGTATCCAACAACATTAGTAACTGTTTTCAATTTTATCACCGTCTGAACTTGCATGCTGACGACTCTTACTTCTGGAAAAAATAAAAATTTAAAGACTTTTGTTTCTTTATATGTTATTGTACTTTTTAAACCTTAAAATTTATTTATCCAATATCATCAGCAAAAGAATTCCACAGAATTGAATGTTCTCAGATAACCAAAGTTATACTTTTTCTGACAAATATTTATTCAATACTTTGTACAGATTCTATTTTAGGTGCTTGTTATGCAATGATGACTAAGATACAATTGCTAGCATCTTTGAACCTCAGAGCCATAAATAGGCACTTCTAAACCTTACATTCAGTTCTACAATGAGGGTTCATTATGAGAGCATTCAGAAGACCTTCAGGAGATGTGGGCAACTCATGTTTTTAAAAAGGAAAAAAATAGATTAAAACATTTCCAAAGAATATTGAATACTTTTCTATTTTCAGATAAAGAACATGTGGACAATAACCTTTCCAGTATGACTCACTATTTTATTAACACTTTAAAAATGGTAAATAAAGCATTACACAACATAAAAAGATAAAGATTCTTAAAGCTGTACATGTTTTCATATATTAGAGGTTTTGTTTCTATCTGGGTTTGTAGGTTCCTTACCTCTATTCTAAATCCGTACTAATCGCTCTACCTCTTTGAATTTTTCTGTTTATGTTTGATATTCAAAAATTTTGCAAATAAGGCAAAGACACAAATCAGGAGGGACTCTAGTCACAGAACTGACATAGTCTCTGGAGATGAAATGTGTTAATCCTGTATTTGAAGGATCCTGAGAAGTCTGGGTTGGGAAGTGGTTCACAGGATCTTTAAAGTTTTCCTTAAAGCAGAGGTTTAGGAGTAGGCAGGTGTTAGTGTCAGGGCAGAGCACGGCAAATTTGAAAGCAGGTAATACAAAGTAGCCACGTTATACTGGCAGGCCCACAGACGTTCACTTCTTACTGATAGATAGAAATTGTTATAATAAATACATTGCTTCTTTCCCTCAATGTACCCTTTCGAACAAATTAAATGGAAAATCAGTACACTGAATTCGTTAAAATAATAACCAAAACAAAAGTAAGGAGGCCTTTAGAGAATGCCTGAGTGCCTTATCTATCTGTGAGTAAATCTATGTAGAGCCTGAGCATTGTGCTTTTAATTTAGGTACTATGCATTTTTGTTTGTTTTTCAATTAACAGACTTTGTTTTTTAGAGCATTTTGGGTTTGCAAAAATATTGAGCAGAAAGTACACAGTTCCCAAATACCCTCTGTCTCCTAAGCCTCCTATTACTGTGGAACATTGGTTACACCTGATAGACCAATAATGACACGTAAAATCCATAGTTTACATTGGGGTTCACTCTTTGTGTTGTATATTTGATGGGCTTTGACAATGCATAATGAGGTATATCCATCATGATAGTATCATACAGGATGGTTTCACTACTCTAAAATCCCCTGTGTGCCACCTCTTCATCCCTCCTTCCCTCCCTCTCTCCCCAAAAACCCCTGGCAGCAACCACTGATCTTTTTACTGTCTCATAGTTCTGCCTTTTCAAGATTGTCATAGCACTGGGCTCGTATGTTTGTTTGTTTTGACTGTTTATCTAATTCCCTGCTCAAGGTTTGTTCCAGATGATCCACATAAGTGAACTTTACAGACTCTTTACCTTATACCTCTCAATGATCTTTCCTGCTTATTTTAGATATAGATATAGACGAAGAATCTTTTCTGGTTTTCTAAAATTCAATATATTTTTGTCTAAGTTAGCTGTGAGCAAGCCTCACAATATGTATACTGTACTCCTTGCAATATTACCTTGCATTAATATAGTGCTTAACATTTACAATAACCATTTTCACACACATGTACTAATTCTTACTGGACCACATTCTTACCTGAAGTAGCTAGAGTGGTCATTGACCAATTCCCAACAGTTGTTGGGGTGTCCTGTTTAGAAGGGGGATTAAGAAGTGAAGCCACCTGGACTTCCTGGGTCGAGTGGGGACTTGGAGAACTTTTCTCTCTAGCTAGAGGATTGTAAACACACCAATCAGCACTCTGTGAAAACGCACCAAACAGCACTCTGTGTCTAGCTAAAGGATTGTAAGTACACCAATCAGCACTCTGTAAAAATGCACCAATCAGCACTCTGTGTCTAGCTAAAGGATTGTAAATGCACTAATCAGCACTCTGTAAAAACACACCAATCAGCTCTCTGTGTCTAGCTAAAGGATTGTAAATGCACCAATGAGCACCAAGAACAAAGCTTCCACAGTGTGGAAGGGGACCCGAGTGGGTTGCTGCTGCTGGCTGGGGTGGCCAGCTTTTATTCCCTTATCTGTCCCCACCCACATCCTGCTGATCGGTCCATTTTGTAGAGTACTGATTGGTCCATTTTACAGAGTGCTGATTGGTCCATTTTGCAGAGTGTTGATTGGTGCGTTTACAATTCTTTAACTAGATACAGAGTGCTGATTGGTGCATTTTTACAGAGTGCTGATTGGTGCATTTACAATCCTTTAGCTAGACACAGAGTGCTGATTGGTGCATTTTTACAGAGTGATGATTGGTGCATTTACAATCCTTATATTATTCCATACTCACATCTGAAAATAAATATGCATAGAGTCTGTTTTTCTTCACTAGAGTCAGCACTGTAATCACATTTTAAATTTTAATAATAAATATCAGAAAGATCTTGATTAAACTTGCTGTAAAGACACATCTGCTGCTGTTGGCATTGCTAATTTGAACAATCCATTGGTAAGGCAATATTACTCTTCATAGCAATAACAAAAGCACTCCTGTACTTTGAAATGTATCCTACAAGAATAATTCAACTCTCTGCAGTATAATCTATAATAGCAATGATAGAAAACAACATAAACATCTGAAACAGGGAAATGACTTAGAAAATTGTGATAAAATGTGTGGCTGTTAAATATAAAAGAATATATAGAAACATGAATATGCTATAAGTGAAAAGAAAAGAATACAGAGGGATATACAGAATGATTGAACTTAGGTAAAAACATGTATGATTATGAACAAACTATGAAAAACTAGGGATTAAATAGTGAAACAGAAATTGGCTTTAGCAGGCCTTCCCAAATCTACTGGAGCAAGGCACTGTTGTAAAAAGGCTTGAACAAACCTGCACTCTGGGGTAGTTCTCTAAATCCCCAGGGATGGTGGAATTAAAACCTAGAGAGATTGTCTCCTCCTAGTGTAGCACCTGATAACATTGAACCCTTTTTCACCATAGAAGCTTTTAGAATTTTCCTCTTTATTTTTGAGCTTTTTGAATTTAATTATAAAATATATAGGTGTGTTTTTTCCTTTTTTTCTGGAAAATTTATTATTACTTTTTTGACCATTTTCTCTCTCCCATTTTTTCCTTCTTCTAATATTGTTTCTACAACTCCATTTTAATCCACTGTATCTTTTAGTCGTACTTTTGTATTTATTTATCCTAGATCCAGCCTGTCTGGATCTAGAAGGTCAATCTGATCTTCTAGCTCTTGAATTTATTCTTCAGTGACATCTATCTATGACTCTATCTATCTACCTACCCTAACAATTACTGTATTTCTTTCAATTATCTTATTTTCCACACCTATTATTTCCTCTCATTTTTAAAAATGTTTTCTGATTTTTGTTTTATATTGCTAATATATTTTATTCTCTTTTTGAGTTTAACTTTAATCCTTATTTTAAATTCTTATACCATGTGTTCCAATATGGTAACTTTGGGTGGTATATGTATTTGTTGTGCTAATTTTCTTTGCTGGTGGTTGTGGACCTCAGGATCTAGCTATTTTGGCCTGTGGTCCAGCATGATATATCAGGGCCCAAGGATGGTGGGGATAGTGTCTAAGTGTGTGTGTGTGTGTGTGTCTGCATGTGTACCTGTTTGTGAGAAGGCCTGAATATGAGGAGGAAAGCAACTGCCAGGGGAAATAGTGCAATGAGATAAGTGATTGAAGCAAAGTGAGAAGGCCATCTGAATTTAAGAACTGAATAGCATAGAGTGTTAGATCCTGGGTGGAGTGAGGAAGTTAACCAGACTGTGGTAGGGGCAGACAGAACATTTGATATAGAGTGAATAGCCTGTATGTAACAGTGCCTAGGGTTGGATCCATTGTGAAGGGAGTAATGGCATCAATTGATTACATGCAGGGGATCTAATTACCTAAGTAAATATATTCCATTTAATGAGAAGGCGATTTCTATCTGCTAGAGAAAAGACTTACAAATGTGGAAAGATAAATAAAACTCAGTGTTGATATGTTTTCATGGTTTTATATATATATATAAAATTTATTTTAATTATATTTATATTTAAATTATAAAATTTAATATATTTTAATTATATATTATATACAAACCCATGAGGACATATGAGTTTATATTAATTTATATATATATATAAAACCATGAGAACATATCTATATATGTTGTTGATTGTATATATATCTATATATATCCAAGAGAACATACATATATATAAAACTGTGTGTATGTGTGTGTATAACACCCATGCACATAGATTTAAAAGTAAATACAGATATAAGTCTGAGTGTACAGATATATTTTTATATATTTACATAAAATATAATATTAAAATATAATTATATTTTCCTAGTTTTGTTCACTGAGTAGTATGGAGAGAAGTAACACTTCAATAGCAATAGATGAATCCAGATCCGTTTTTCTAGACTATTCTCCACTTAAAGGACCTAGAGTCTTTGGAGAAATGGCTGATAACAGAGCTGGCACAGGAAAAGTACAAGATGATTTGGTACGTCTTATGGTGCCAAAAACTAAGTAAATACATGAAGAATAATGAGTACATGTCAAAAGACACAGAATCCAGCTGAAGTTGCTATTACTGGCTAACATTTGACAATCTGAGCATCAAGATATAAATAGTACTGGTATATAACCTATTGAATCTATTATGAATATAAATCCTAATTAAGTAATGACTCAATACTGGCATGTGTAAATTTAAAAAATCATATAAAGAAATGAATAGAAAAAAGAAAAATCTCTTCTTTACAGTGGAATTTCAACTAATAAGTGTAAAGATGATAAAATTACAGCTGGAAGTGGTGGCTCATGCCTGTAATCCTAAAGCTTTGGGAGGATCCCTTGAGGCCAAGAGTTTGAGACCAGCCTGAGCAACATAGCAAGACCTTGCCTCTAAAAAAAAAAAAAAAAAAAAAAAAAAAATTAGCCAGACATGGTGGTGCAAGCCTCTAGTCCTAGTTACTCAGAGACTGAAGCAGGAGGATCATTTGAGCCAAAGAGTTGAAGACTGCAGTTAGCTAAAATGGTGCCACTGCACTATAGTGACAGACTGAAAGTGTCTTAAAAACAACAACAACAACAACAACAAAAACCCAGGAAGTTGGAAAGTCACCATTGGCATCATCACAGAAGTGACTGGGCAACAAGCGTCAGTGAACACAAATACTAATGGCTAGAGATAGCAGGGGTTAGAGGCAGTATGCTACATTATTTCAAATGCTTATTGAGTATAAAAGAAAACAATTATAAAGTAACTTCAATAAGGAGACCTGGCAGCCACCACCTTAATCAAGAGATCAAAGGTAGCAGCATCACTAGAGACAGGACAAACTAAAGCAGAGTGAGAAGAACATCTGTTTTTAAGAGCTGGAGAACACACATTGTTAGAGCCTGAGTAAAGTAAGGAAGTTAACTACATCGTGGTAGGGGCAGGTAGAACATTTGATATAGGGTGAATAGCCCATATTAGACAGAGACTAAGGTTGGATCCATTGTGGAGGGAGTAATAGCATCAACTGATTACATACAAGGAAACAAATTATTCCCTGGCACATGGTAATATCATGCACCAGCTCATAATATGCAATGGGAAAAACATAGTCTCACTCTGTAGTATTACTGTTAAAGATTCAGTGCGTGAATATCCTCATGAGAAAACATCAGATAGACACAGATTTGAGGAACAATACTGTAGATAATTGGTATGTAACATCGAAAGGTAGCAAAGCAAAGGAAGTGAAGAAAAGACAGAAACTGTTCCAGGTTGAAGGAAATGGTGGGTTTGACAATTTTGTGCTACACATGTACCTAGTTTGGATCTTATTGTAATTCAGGATATTACTGGGAAAATTGGAAAATGTTGAATTGAGTCTGTGGAATGCATGGTAGTAATGTGTCAATGGTTAACTCCTGATTGTGATGGTTGTGTCATCTGTGTAGGAGTATGTCGTTGTTTGTCAGAGAATTCACTGACAAAGTCAGAGATGTTCACTATGTTTGTAATTTGCTCTTGAGTAGTTAAGAAAAAATACTTTTATTCTTGCAACTTTCTGTACATTTATTTCAAGTTTAAAAAAAAAATCACGGTTGAAAGTTGTAATTAGAAACTCCCGGAGAACATTTAGGGGCAGTTAATTATTCAAAAAGTTGCTGCGTGTGTGTGTGTGTGTGTGTGTGTGTACTAGTAGTTAAAAGTTACATTTCCAGCTCACATTTACCAATTTCTGCCTTTCATGTAAAATTTGATGACAGCTTTAATTATGACATGTGAAGTTTAAAAGATTTCAAGATATAAAAATGTGTTCCACTCAGAGAACATTTGTATTCAAATAGGGTGAGGGGTGTCAGAGCTAAGAGACATGAAATAGCTGCCTCTCTCTATCCCTTAATTTCATCATGTGCAGAGAAAAATAACTACTGCCAATTTTATGGTCCAGAGACAATTCTGTCTTGCATTTTCGTTGCAATTATTAAGAGCCAGATTAATTGGTTCCCAATCTTCTTCTTCCGGGATAACTAACAAACCTTCATTTCTACCTGTATTTTGAATAATTATACCAAATATCTAGAAAAAATTCCAACATTATTCACAGAGATTTGAAGAATAACACTTGCTGCTAACTCTGAGTCTCAATTCTAATAATTAAGCATTTGTTAGTTTCCTAGGCATAGATCTTCTAGAGTCTCTAAGTTTAATTGAATATTTGTCCCATTATATATACTTGAGTCCCTTTCTTGCTGATGTGGCTCTAGAAAAGAACTTTTTTTCTAGGATTGGACTTCCAGATTGTTCTTTTATTTTCTTAATTTTCCTGATCCTCACGGGGACTAGAATCTGTTCTAGAGGGAGTTTTGATGACTGAGATGCTGCAGTCTGCAGATATCTTTCCTAAATGCCAACTGTTTGCCTGAAAATCTGAATATAAACTGCTTCTAGATTCTATGTCATCATAACTTGTAAACTTTCAAGTACATATAGCTATTCCCTGATTATCTGATACATGCATACACATCTTCACATCCATATGTGCAAGTACTCATGTGAGCTTCCATACTTTGGAAAAACAATTAACATTGAATTAATTTGTATTCTTTTTATTTAGTAAAGTTATGTAACTAGGAAGATATTCTAAATAATATGAATATGAGAAAAAATAACTTTTATTCTCTTTGTGTCCCTCAGAAATGTAAAAATTGACAATTTTTTTCTCAGCTGTCTACCAAATCACCTGAAGCACTAATCACCTGAAGCACTAATCTACTAATCTACTAATCACCTGAAGCTCTATCTTTGTTGCATATTTTCTATTTGTTCATTCACATCTATTTGCCACCCTCCATTAACCTTACCCCAGGAGAAGTAACCTCTATGCATTACATCTACCTGGTTCTTTTATTCTTTGGCTTCAGGTTTAGTTTACCCAATTGAAGGCATCAACAAGAGGGTGTAGGTTGGGTTAAGTGAAAGACTGGAGTATTTATTTTCCAGTACCCCCCTTACTGTCCACATTATGCAGTGACAACTCTGCTTGGCTGAAAACCACAGCTCTTCTCTTATAGCTAAAAGTACTGGCCAGTTCCTACAACTGCTCTCTCTTCTTGCCCTTTCATATTTACAGGTAGTAGCAATTACTAGACCTGGTTTAGAGGCAGCAGCAATAGTATCTCTTTTCTGTTTTGCTTTACCTGTCCACACCATGTGCATAAAGCACTTGATTAAATTCTCTTAAATTGCACATTTTTAGTGGATCCTTTTTTCCTGATGACCTGATTTATATGTCAATCAATCTACACAATTTTCTGAGTCCATATTTGCTATGAGGTAATAAATGGATGGAAAGGAAGAGAAGATTTTCTTTACTAAAAATATGGTGGGCTAGGATATCAGATTAATCCACCCACTGATAGTAACTTATAATGACAAATAAAATACAAAATAAATCTTGTTAACAGCATCTGAGAATTAGCAAGAAATTAAGAACTTACTGGGTCAAAATTTAAGCTGTGATGGGAACCCAGGTAAATAAAACTATGAGGTTATCTTCAACCTAAGGGAATTTGGTAAACAAAGAGAACCCTTTAATATTGATGGCCTCGTGGGATGCAAAGGTCAGAAGACAAAGTCCTGGGCTTACCAAAATTGGGATGAAGAAGGTGGTTCTAAAAAATATTCTTCCTCTATAAAGTAGGAATCCTAAAGTTCTGAACTTCCCCACTTCCTCCCAAAAGTGCAAAGAAAGTTACCTGACACTAAGCAGAGCAGGGACACGGGATCTCTGAGAAGTTGTAATTTCTTAGATTAATTATAAAAGAATACAAAATGTATTTATAACTTCTAAATAATGGAGAGAAAAATTTTTAATGGCAAAAATCTAAATCTAAAGAAAAAATACAACTAAAGGAAAACAATATGTGATTCAAAGAAAAAACCCTAATTAAGATGAAAACTGTAAGTCTAAGTACATATTAATCACATTAAATGAAAGGGACCAAATGCTCCTATTAAAAGACTATCAGATTGTGTTTAAATTGGAAATTATTTGCTATTAATGAGACATATATAAAGGGAAGATACAGGAAGGTTGAAAGCAAAAAATACATAGCATAAAGATACTAATACAAATAGTGCTACAAAATTCATATCAGGCCTACTCAAACTTAAAACAAGAATTACTACACATAAGGAATATCACTTCATGTGATAAGTGGTTCAACTATTCCAGAAGATATGATATATTTGAATTTATAAACACCTACGAAATAATCTCAAAACATATAAAGTGAAAATTGACTAACTACAAGGGAAAATGAACAAATTTATATTCACAGTAGGAGATTTTAACATGAATAATATATAGAATATTTGAACAACCTGATTAAGGAACTTAATCTAAGTAGACATGTATAGAATAGACAATAACACAGCATACATTCTTTTCAAATACTCATAGAACACTGATGATATCCTGAACCATAAAGAAAATCTCAAATAATTGAATTATAAAGAGGAAACAACATATTCTAATGAAAATTCAGTTGCTTATGCTCTGCTTCAGAAGAATATCATATCATAATGCCAAATAGCATACAAATGCCAAATGCATGAGAGAGTCATAAGGAGAGGCTATGTCCAACTTGAATGAAACCCTAAAGGGTTTTTGGTGGAGAATATAACACTTGCACTGAACCGTAAGAATTTAGAGGGTAATGGGCCTTTACAACTTAGAGACACATGCATGTAAGATATGTTTGGATAATACTGAATAGAATAATAAAGAGAAATACTGGATACTTGAAAGGAATAGCAGAATAATGGAAACACAAAGGCAGTGATGAATCTCTGGAAGTTTTTGTTTAGTAAATGACAGTGTTAGTCCATAACATAAAAACACAAAGATATGGTGTATGCTAATGGATTTTTCACACATATAAACTCTAAAGTTTAGTTGGAATTTCTGTAATTTGTAAAAAGTGACAGGTATTTGAAAAATTATATGCTAAGAATATAAGAAGCTGTAAAAACCTTGAGAAATATTTAAAAAGTAGAAAACACTTTTTAAAATAATTTTGCTTTCAAGTGTACATCTCAGGTTGTCTTTAAGTCTTTTAGCAAACAAACAAAAACTCTAGACTGTACTCCAGCTGAATCATTTCTAAAATGAAAACTGTTGAGACAGAATCCTGGAAACTTGAGAAGTTCTGGGTGAATGTCAGATCTGTGTCACCTTTAGTAAGACCAGCCTTCACTCCCCAGGAAACAGAGAATTGACTCTACTTTCTGTGGACTTTGGACAATAGGTTTCCCCGCTACGCTCACTCCGTTTAAGATCCTGATGAACAGTCCTTCAAAGTGAATTCTGAAGCTCTTTTTCCTTTTGTCCAAGGACTTCAGACTGGCAGCTCATGAATGTTGATCTTTAGTTCTACGGAATACTCCATTATCAACTCCTACCTCAGACTCATATGCTCACTATGTAACTGACTGCTTGAAGACAGTTGATCTGGCATTTTTCTCCACACATATCAGTCCTTCTGAAACAGTTCTAGCTCTCTGAATTGTTCAGATAAAGAGCAGCCATCATATCTGTATGCATGCAATATAGAAGTTGTCTGCACAAATTAAAAATTTCCCCATTTCTTCTGAATATTTTCCTCCATGTTGATTGGAAAAGCCTAATCAACATTATTGAAGCCAACTCTGCTCAAAACTAAGTTTTTAGTTTTCCCTTTCTTTTTTTTTCTTTTAAGGTCTACTAAAAAATACTTTGTTTTGTTGTGGCCAAAAAGGTTTGTCATTTGTTACGTTGGAACTTAAAGGAAGCCATGTCATATTGGCTCATACTACTCCATTGTCTACCAAGATAAATTGATAGGTAGGTGGATAGAGGGAGAGAAAGAGAGAGAGAGAGAGAAAATCTCAAGACATTCTTTAAGGAGAGTAGCATAATATACTGGAACTTTTCACATGTAGCAATTCCAAGGCTGCTCTGAATAGATTGATTAGTTTCACATGTAAGAATACACAGTGTTGAATTCAATTGTAGTAACGTTTCCTGCTAATAGATATTTCTTGAAAAGTTAAAAGGCACCATTTGTCAACAAATATTTGTGTAACTACAACTTGTAGATAATATGTTCAATACATGTTTTTAAATTTGTACTCAAGAAATGCTAGTAATGCATTGTTTAAAGTAATTACTAACAGATTAGGAAGATAGATTTACAAAATGCATTAGAAATATGTAAAAATTATAAACAAGATGATCAGTTAGACACTATGTCATTTTAATAATAAAAGTAATTTTGATAAAACATAGAATTATAAATAAGGAAATAATAACAAAAAATATATAGTATATCCACTTGAAGAGACATCATCCAAATTTGTTTATGTAAAATTTCATCATCACTGATGATAAGTTTTAAGCAACATGTAAACAATTATTTTTTCAAAATAAATGAATCATCAAATACATTAAAATGATTATTTTTAACTTGATTCATTTATACTTTTCACCTTAAATTTCATTAATGGATTTTAAAGTTTCTTCTTCCCTTTTAATCACTGTAGTCATGAATTTTAATCACAAGCTCAGAATGATATGTGAAAATTAAGTTTTCCATGTTTTGACTGAACTTCAAAGACAAATATTGACAATACCTTGAATGAATGAGTCAGGTCTACAAAGAAAAAGACCGTTTGAAATGAAATGGAGTCAGTATCCAATTATCTAATGAATGCAAACAATCTATTTAAGTAAGAATTTTTCTCCTGATTCTTTTTCCATTCCTCATACATTTCTTTTTTTTAGTTCTTGCAGCGATGTCCATACAAATGGCCAGTTATCCACTTCAATTTGCTGCGCCTATCTCATGCATGAAGGCATTCAATTCTTTAGTTTAAGTGTTATGGTTTTTATCAGTTAGATAGCTTTTAGTTGCAAGTAACCAAAAACCAAATATAAAGAGGCTGAAACAAAGGAGGAATGTATTGACTCATATATATGAAAAGTTCAATAGATTTGGCTTCAGACAAGGCTTTATTTAGGGCTCTAATCATGTAAATAAGGGTTTCTTTTTCTCTGCTTCTCTATCTTTCCCCATACCTTCTCTCTATCTCTATTTCTATATTTCTCTCCCCTTTACTCATCTGATCCCTTCCTATGCTGACTTTATTTTCAGGTAGGATGCATTCCATTCCCATGGTCTCAAGATGGTTAGAGGAAGATCCCAGAGCTACATGGTTTCTTGTTGACCTTTAATGATGAAGCAAGTCATTACTTAAAGTTTGTAAACTGCGTCTTGGCCAGACTTGTATCATCATTGAACTACACTTGCTTTCTCAACATCCATTTGCCACTTTCCCTTTTTGAACTGTTGCCAGCATTTCCCATCAGCATTTTATGAGTAGATTTGGCAGTATCCCTAGAAATAGATTCTGATGGACTCAAGCCTATTGACAGACTACATCAACTATATTATGATGATTGTTCAAGGATAATCCAAGTTTGGACAAACAGGACCAAGACTCAATTTCTGAAATTTGAACAATGACTCACTTTAACACTAGAGGTGTTAAGTGTAGTCCTTGATTAGTAGTAGAAAAATTCTATTACATTATTGTCTGAATTTTAGAGAATTTTGATTTAGTGTGCATAAAGGGTTAAATGGGTAGGATAAATAATTAGTGGATTCACACACATATTCTTAATGTGCCCATTCCAAACTTGCTGAGTGAAGATTTTCAGACACTAAAGATCAGGGCTATACTTAGAAAATTCAACAATATGTTATAATTATAATATGTTTTAAATTATTTCTTTAATCCTTAAACAATAAGCATTGCTGTTATTGCTTAAAATGACAGTACTTCATTCAGTATCCTTTTCATTTCCCACCCTGATATACATTACTGTGAATAACTAATGCATTTTGTAATATCTATGAAGAAACTTAATTATCTCAGAAAAATTATGAGCATTATTGTCCAAAACATTGGGGTAAAGGGTTATAATCCTACATTAAATTCAGTTTATTATTCATTAAATAAATTCATTAAATTCAGTTTAATGTAGGATTATACGTTAATATAGAATTATGTATTTAGATTTTCCAAATACTGATTTACCAGACTCAGTGAGACTGCTCAATCAGTATTTGGAAAATCTAAGTGTATATTCTGCATTTTAAAAAATAAATAACTCATTATAACATGAATGTCTTCTCAATGATTTAAATATATCTTTTTGAATTTTCTAAAAATCATAACAATTTTTCTAAAAACATAACAATATCCATGAGAACAATTTCATATGTCATAGTCTCTTAGAAAGCAGGCCTGTGTTTCTTGCTTTAACACTGGTGTACATCTCAACTCTTCTTGTAGGCTTCATGCCTGTTGTTAATTTATTATAGAAATGCAGCTGGAGAGTGTCATCTTGCTTTGCAAGTACATTATTCTGCATATTAAGAAGAAAATTAATGTAATTAGGCCAGGCACAATGGCTCATGCCTATAATCCCAGTACTTTGGGAGACAAGCAGGAGGATCACTTGAGCCCAGGAATTTGAGACTAGCCCTGGCAACATAATGAGATCCTGTCTCTTCAACAAGATTTCAAAGTTAGCTGGGTGTAGTGTCATGTGCCTGTAGCCCTAGCTACTTGGAAGGCTGAAGCAAAAGGATCACTTGAGCCCAGGAGTTTGAGGCTGCAGTGAACCATGATCATGCCACTGCATTCCAGCCTGGGCAATAGAGTAAGACATGTCTACGCATTTTTTTTTAAGTAGTTATTTGATAACAAAGATACTTCTTAATATTTACGTAACATTTTACAATATACAAAAAAATTAATCCAGTTATGGTGGCTCATACTTATAATCCTAACACCTTGGGAGGCTGAGACAGGAGGACCACTGGATCTAGCAAGCTCAAAAACAGCCTGGGCAACTTAGTGAGACCCTGTGGCTGCAAAAATATATACTTTTTAAGTTAGTCTAGTGTGGTGGCACCCATGTGCAGTTCTAGCTACTTGGGAGACTGAGGTAGAAGAATTGCTTCAGCTTAGGAGTTTGAGGCTGCAGGGAGCTATGATTAAGCCACTTGCACTCTAGCCCTGATCACAGAGCAAAACCTTGTCTCAAGAAATACATGACGTAACATATAACACAAAAAGTAAAAATAAAGAATTGATACACATATCATACTTTGATTCTCACAACTATTTAAGGTGATAAAGGTGTAGCTCTCTGTTGTAGATACAGACATAGAAGTTTGCAGTGGGAGATGACATACGAGAGGGCATGGAGCTAGCATGGGGACTATCAGTTCCTTGAGGGCAGGACAGTGGCTGGAATGTATTGGGGGCTCTGAATATATATTGAATTAATTAATTATTTAAATCTGGGCTTAAATATGGTCTTTTACAAGTCCAGTGTCTCTTACAACTACACTATTATTGTGGTGTTCTTTACATATCTTAACAAATAGAGCCCATAATCAATTTGTTGGGCTCAGAATAAATGGCAGGGAAAAAACCAAAACAAAACAATCTCCTCAAGTGCTTCTTCATTCCTGCTTTGAGGACATTGGCTTATTATTGTTTTCTGATTTTCCCACCTTGTTTAATTGGTAATCAGTTTAGGAGGCTCTCAATCTATAGGATTTTGAAAAGCATATGTCCCTAACAGAGAAATCCTTAATGTATTCAGATTTTTTTCTGTACATATTTCTTCAACATATTTTCTCTTTTGTATGTTCTTGCTGTCAAGAGAAAAACAGTTGAGATAAAATATGACTATTGAGCCCAGAGGTCTGGACACAAAAAAACAGAGCCCACAAGTTGTAGTTCCTAGCAAATAGATACAAATTTAACAAATTATAAAGAGAGTGTTTTCTTTAGAAACGTAATGCTGAGACTGGAGGCAGGAATAAGATGCAGCCCAAGGCTTTCATCCCACCACAGGTAGCTTAACTACTTCTGTTTCATCCCACGTGGTCCAACAAAGCCTGACAAACTGCACCGCAGTACAAGAAGCATCTCCCGGGCGATGATGCGTATAGACAGAGGGATTTTTTAGTCAATTGCCAGAATTAGGCTTTAATGCTTTATACTAAAAGACTTCATACCCTAGATAGCTGCCTGCTATCCACTGAATCTTGGCAGGCAGTGAGACTGCTGAAGCTGAAACTGGGAAGCTATGTTAAGCAGATTTTCATGGATGTACAAAAATGCTTTATTTATAAAGCTACTTTTCTGTGTAGTAGTTCAAAATGGTTTTCTTTTTCTAATCTCTCATTTTGGTCAAGTCTCAGTCTTTATCAAAATTACTTCCCAAACGTGCTGCTAAAGAGCCACAGAAGAAAATAATGCTCACTTCGTCAAAAGTCAACATTTTTGAAAAGAATAATCCTACATACATCAATTTAGGAGATTAAAAATGATCATGGTCTTTACAAAAACTGTAAAATACAGAGAATGACATTAAATACTTTACCATTATTTGGAAGCGCTAGAGGGCTACAGGCACCATTTTTGGTTCTAGCTTTTGGCGAAGAGATCAGTTTTGCAACGAGTGATGCAGAGATGGGCTGCACTAACAGAGAGGTGAGGTTTGATCGGCTTTGCCTAAAACTTCCATCTGTATTCAAAAGACAAAGGAAGAGAATCCTTAGTAAACAGAAATTTAAAACACTTAAGGAAAAGTTATCTGTAATAAGTATTTAAATTATGACTGGTAAGTTTATATTCAATCATTTATTTACTCCTTAGTTATACCCTGTTTACTTATTAACACGATTTGAGATACTCAGTAAAAATTTAGTCCAAATACAATGACATATCCTAGTTAAAGATGGCAGATTGCACACATACACTTACCTACATTGTCCCATAAAACTCCACTAAAATGATGACAAAATAATGAAAAAGCATAAATGTACAGGGGGCAGGAGAATAGGTAGTAATACGATTCTAGTTGGAAAGCAGATATGTAAGTGTCAGTGATGTAGGACATGACAGGGGAACCTAAAACCTAAGTTCTTAGTAGGGAAGCTGAGAATGCTGTTTGTAGCACTGAACAAAGAAAGGGTTAGAAATTGTCAACACCAGGTATTTATTAAAGTAGGGCTGCAAAAGAGACCAGAAACAGGAGGATCTTATGAAATTCGGATTGTGAAATGGCTTGTCCTCTGGAATTCTCACGCACCCAGTCAGGGTGGGTGCCTGTTCCTTCTCCACTTCAGCAGAAAACTGAGAGTTACAGTCTGAACAGGGAGACGCCAAATACAATAAGCAACATCACACTTCAAAGAGGATGGTGTTGGCCAGGCGTGGTGGTTCATGCCTGTAATCCTAGCACTTTGGGAGGCCAAGGCGGGTGGATCACTTGAGGTCAGGATTTCAAGGCCAGCCTGGTCAACAAGGTGAAACCCCATGTTTAATAAATGTATAAAAATTAGCTGGGTCTGGTGGTGCACTCCTGTAATCTCAGCTACTTGGGAGGCTGGGGCAGGAGAATAGCTTGAACTCAGAAGGCAGAGGTTGCAGTGAGTCAAGCCATGCCACTTGCACTCCAACCTGGGTGAGAGAGTGAGACTCGGTCACAAAAAGAAAAAAAAAAAAAAAGATCTTGTTGTGATTGCCAGGACTCCTCAGATGTTTTCTCTTTTGGCATATAGAAACCTTCTCTCCAGGAAGGGTAATAGAAGATTCACTCTTAGCCAATATGATGAGATCAATAGAAAATATCTAAAAATACCAAAATCAGGTCTATTACCCACAAAGAAACAACTTACCCACAACATCCTACATTGAAATTTATCAGTCAATAAATCCCAGTCATATACTGAACTTCAAATCAACTTAATTTTGTTATTCTTAAGTAAGAGATCTCAGCCAAGGACAATCCTAGGTTGGCCCCTGGGCACAGACCTAGTGAAGATGACGGCAGATGGTCAGCAGAGCTGGGGAGGGAGGTCTCTAGGAAGACCAAATTAATGAGAATACCAGATGTGTGCTAACATATTGAGAGAATATTTACAGTAAGAGCAGAGTGTTAGGGTTTGAAGAGTGTCTAGCTATAAAGAAAAACAAGCAACCTATAAAGGGAGACAACTGCTAGCTTAAAGGGACCAAAAGTTGTATAAGAAGAAATTTAATCATTGAACAATATGTATAATATTTACATAGTCATAATAATATAAATAATTACTGTTGATTTAATACAAAAATTATCCTTTTTAGGAAAAAGGAGAAAAGGGAAAAAGTCAGGTTGTGATATCCATGAATACTTGTGAAAGTTGTCTTTATCTCTCAAAGTGGTAAGTCAATATAATGGATAAAACTGAAAAACAAACTCAAACACATAACTGAGCAAAAGGAAGGTAAACATAAAAGGTAAGTAACTACTAAAGAGGTTAAAAACAATTACATATTTGCCCTGAGGAGTTAAAGAGAGGAGAGAAGAGACACAGGGAAGAGAAGGAGAAGGTGACATTTTTATAAATTAAGCCTGTAGAAATATTTGACTATTTAAATAAACTAAATGCATCTATAACTTCAAAAAACAAAAAATAAATAAAAATAAGAGAAAACAGTTATAATAACACAAGTACAAAAAAGTGTATGAATAGAATAGAGATAATGAAGAAAACAAACTATGCTTAAGAAAATAACTAATACTTATTCAGTTTCTATATTTTTACTGACTCACAAAAGGAAGTACACAACAGAATGACTCTATCAGGCAGCCGGTGATGTTTTCAGATGCAGTGCTATATTTTTCAGAACTTTTATTAGGGAAACTAATTGCTAACGGTTTTTCTCAAAATTTAATTTGATGGGACTTCAGAGGGTGCAGAGCTCAATGATACTGGTATCCAGGCTACAGCAGGAGGTAGATTATAAATGAGAAAATATGTTACAGGAGTGTTTCCTTAATTTATCATCTGGAAGACAAGGCTAAAATGCTATATTTAGCTTAGGCCTATGGCTGTCATGGAAGTCATGGCTTTGAAGAAAAAATAATAAAGATTTAAGCTTAGAATCCATTTTGTTATATAAGAGCAGTGCTGGCCTCATAATTTCATTGCTCCCTTATATAGATCTATGTAACAGTGCATCTGGACCACAGTGTAGGTCATTATTTCCCAACAGTTTTCATATTCATGGAACCACAAGTGGCTATATAATTTGCAGGACCCACAGTGAAATGACAATGTGGGACCCCTTGTTCAAAAAGTATGAAGAATTTCAATATGGCAGTAGGAGAGCATTAAATCAAGTGTGGGGCCCTTCGGAGAGGGGACTCTGTGAGACTGCACAGGTGGCATGTCAAGGTACCAGGCCCTGCATAATTTATGTAGAAGATGCTAGTAGTTGTACAACCTACTGAGGTAAACCAAAGGGATTTTCAGACCATAGGAGGCTGCTCTCAGCCAAAAGTGATGAGCCTCAAGTCTCCTACTGCTCCAGGCTGCACTTGAGGACAAACTGATTCATGTTTCAAAGCAGAGACAATGTCTGAACAGACTAGCTGGGAAACGCTGGGATAGCCATCTGGATTTTCCAGTACGTATTTTCTCTCTCAGCTGTTACCTTTGGAGCTTTTAACGTGCATGGGGTAATGAAATAATATTGATGCGCCATGTGTTGTCTATCATTTTGAAGTTTTCATGAATGTGGGAACTTCTTAAGATGCTGTATGATTGCACCTCTCCCCAATTCAAACACCAAACTCTAGCTTGCTATTCAAGGCCCTTCATAATCTTGAACCTTATTCTTCAATATTATTTCCTATCAGTTTTATTCATGCATCTTAAGCAAAAACTTAAGCTATACCCTTGCATACTCCATGAGCTACATCCCCCATGTTTTTGCTTAAGCCGTTCCTCTTACTTCACTTGTTTTTCTCACGCATCATGTACGTCTAAAGTACTCAGTTCCTTCAAAGCCCAACTTACAAGTCATCTTCTATGTGAAGCTTTCTCTGGCACCTTCAGCTCTGTGTGCTATATCTGCACCTTTTTTTCAGTTAACATTATCACTACATAAAATCACTTTGTTTATTCCGTCTGAACTATAAATTCTTAAAAGCAAGGACCAAGTCACTTACATCATCGTATGATATACAAAGCCTAGCACTCTGTCAGGTACATAACAGGAGTTCAATAATTAATGGTAGAAAAAAGAATCAACAATTCTTTGAAAAATAATCTTAATGCCTATGTCTTAATGGTTTTCTGAGTCCTGACAAAATTGAGCTGGGGTACAATTGAATAATAAATTATAATTCTATGCTTGCTATATAGTTATGCTTTCTCCCTGGCTAAGTAATACTTTCCCCCAGCAGACATAGTAAATAAACTTTCAAAACCCATCTATCCCTATCAATTCACTGATTATCCTTGCCCTAAAATTAACTTTTGTAGATAAAAAGTCTTTAAATAAATAAAATCATCTCTAAGATATATTTATGTTAATAAAAATCAATAACTGAGTTCCATTTTTCTCTAGAATACTCTATTAAGCTTATGAAGCAATACATTTAAATGTTAAATATGAGTGAACCCTAAACCATAATTGAACATACCCAAATCTTTGATTTTTTGTGCTGCATGACTAACAGACTTGCATTAGTTTTGAAATATCTAAAGTAAGTCCCTCATTAATTTTTTACCTTCAGCTTAATGGAACTTTGACAAACAGTTCACTTCTGAGAACAGATACTAAAAGCAGGACTTAAAGGACACTAAGATTAAATTATAGACAGAAGTTATTTTTTCAAAAAAACCTATGTCTATTGTAGAACAGCTGAGAGAAGAGTTTTATTTTTTTTTATTATTAGATTATGAACAAAGCTAAACACATGTACTATTTTTATTCAGTGATATGTTAAAGCATATTTATAAACTATAAGAATTCATTAGATGTGAGATGAAAATTAAGTGGATTATGTGCCTGGAAAGAAAGAGTACCATACAACAAAAAAGACTGTGACATTACATTTTAGCATTTTAACTTTTAGATTGCAGCATTTATATCTTACTCTGAATCTTGTTTATGCTTCATAAAGACTGAGGGAGACCAACTTTTATTTTAGTAGCTAGCTAATTCTCTGTTCACATTATGCACCCTTTGTAATCCAGATAAAGACTAAAACAGACCCACTATATCAATAATTCAATCCCTGATTCAATGCTACATGCACATAGTATAATGAGGAAATTGGATAAACGAAGTCCTAAGTCTGACTTCATCATTGACTGACTGTTTGAAATGTCACAAATAAATAATTTCACTATGGTACTATTGTCATTTCATCTACAATTCCTGAACTACCAAGGTGACACCAAAGTGTCTTCATTGCTGAAATAAAAATAATATATTAGTTCAGAGACCTAGAGCCAAAGTTACTGTGGGTGAAATTTAGAAGAAATTAGCATTAAAATAAGTAAGATGTGTTCTAATTGTACTTCCTTAATTCTGTGTCATGCTTTTTCAAACTTTTGATGCCCACTTCAATCTCATCTGGTTGGCTGTGTAAAGAAAACATGCTCTCTTAGTAGCCAGTATATATATATTATTTGTTTGATATGTGTGACAAGGTGGGATACTTTTAAACCTAATTGAAAAGTCAGTGTTGGCTAGGCATGGTGGCTCACACCTGTAATCCCAGAACTTTGAGAGGTCAAGGAGGGTGGATCACCTGAGGTCAGGAGATCAAGAACAGCCTGGCCAACATGGTGAAACCCCATCTCTACTGAAATTACAACAATTAGCTGGGTGTGGTAGCACACGCTTGTAGTCCCAGCTACTCGGGAGGAGGCTGAGGCAGGACAATTGCTTGAACCTGGGAGGCGGAGGGTGCAGTGAGCTGAGATTGCACCACTGCACTCCAATCTGGGTAACAGAGTGAGACTCCATCTCAAAATAAATAAATAAATAAATAAATAAATAAATAAATAAAAGAAAAGCCAGTGTATACAAGTGCCAATTACCCAAACAGCATCAGGGAAGATAAATCTTCAGAGATTAGAAATATCACATACTGAGAGGAAGGCACTGAGAGGTTAGATAACATAAAAATGCGCTGGTTAAATAAAAGAGGGCCTGGTGTGTTTTAATGATGATGGTGAATGAGAAGAATAGCACAACTTCAGAATTTAGGAGTACATATAACTCAACCCTGTGCACCTCGTGTGTGTGTGTGTGTGTGTGAACATGACATCCTTGCTGCTCACTCAATGTTGCATAGATCCTTTCTATTCAATGCATAGTCCTCGGACAAGCAACATCTGCATGAACTGGGACTTACTAGGAATGCAGAATCCCAGGTTCCACCCCAGGTCTTCTGAATCAGAATCTGTAGTCTATCAAGATCCCCAGGTGCTTTGTATGCACATTAGATCAGCACTGGCCTAAATCATTACGTAGTCATCCCTTGGTACCTGCGAGCAGTGGGTTCTGGGAGCCCTTGTGGATATCAAATTCTGCATATGCTCAAATCTTTATATAAATTGGCCTAGTATTTTCATATAACCTACCCACATTTTCTTATATACTTTAAAGCATTTCTAAATTGCTTATATTACCTAATACAATGCCTACACATCACTTAATTCACATGAATTCAACATAGTACTCATCATGGAGAAAATTCAAGTTTTGCTTTTTGGAACGTTGTGGGATTATTTTTTTTTTTCCCAAATACTTTCAATCTGCAGTTAGTTGGATCCATGGATGTGAAACACCTGGATATGGAAAGCCAATGATATTTTTTTATAGTACAATTTATATAATTTTAAAAATGACTAATATATAAAAAGAAGAAGGAAAAGAATAAAAACTGTATTTGTCTACCTTCCCCGAAATTAACTATATCAGTAAACCACAAATCAACATTCTCAGTCTCCTTCGAAATGATTAACATGTCTTTTTATAAGCTATTTCTAAATAACAAATTTGAAATGGACAGAGAGGAAGTCCTAGCCAAAGCAATCAGACAAGAGAAAGAAATAAAGGACATCCAAACTGTTAAAAAGGAAGCCAACTGTCGCCCTTTGTGGGTGACATGATCATATCAGTAGGAGACCCTAAAGACTCATCCAAAAAGCTCATAGAACTGGTAAATGAATTCAGCAAAGTTTCAGGATAAAAAATAAATGTACACAAATCAGTAGCCCTGCTATACACCAACAGCAACCAAGCTGAGAATCAAGTCAAGAACTCAACCCCTTTTACAATAGTTGCAAAACAAATTAAATACTTAGGAATTACTTAACCAAGGAGGAGAAAGGCCTCTACAAGAAAATCTACAAAACACTGCTGAAAGACAGTGACACAAACAAATGGAAACACATCCCATGATCATGGATGGGTAGAATCAATATTGTGAAAATGATCATACTGCCAAAAACAATTTACAAATTCAATGTAATTTTGATCAAAATACCAACAACATTATTAACAGAACTAGAAAAAAATTCTAAAATTCATATGGAACCAAAAAGAGCCTGCAGAGCCAAAGCAAGACTAAGCAAAAAGAGCAAATCTGGAGGCATTACCTTACCTGACTTCAAACTATGCTGTAAGGTTATAGTCACCAAAACAGCATGATACTGGTATTAAAACAGGCATATAGATCAATGGAACAGAACAGAAAACCCAGAAATAAAGCCGAATACTTACAGTCAATCAATCTTCAACAAAGCAAACAAAGAAAGTGGCGAAGGACACCCTATTCAACAAATGGTAAGTGGCAAACCACATGTAGAATAACAAAACTGAGTTCTCATCCCTCATCTTACACAAAAATCAACTTGAGATGAACCAAAGACTTAAATCTAAGATGTGAGACTATAAAAATTCTAGAAGATAATATTGGAAAAAACCCTTCTAGACACTGACTTAGGCAAAGCCTTCATGACCAGGAACCCAAAAGCAAATGTAAGAAAAACAAAGATAAATAAATAGAACTTAATTAAACTAAAATACTTCTGTACAGCAAAAGAAACAATCAGCAGAGTGAACAGAGAACCCACTGAGTGGGAGAAAATCTTTGCAATCTATAGATCTGACAAAGTACAAATATCCAGAATCTACAAGGAACTGAAATAATCAAAAAACAAAACAAAACAAAACAAAAACACAACGAACACAAGAAAAACACAAACAATCCCATCAAAAAGTGGGCTAACAACATGAAAAAACATTTCTCAAAAGAAGATATACAAATGGCTAATAAACATATGAAAAAATGCTCAACATCACTAATGATAATGGAACTGCAAACCAAAACCACAGTGCGATGCCATCTCGCTTCTTCAAGAATGGCCATAATCAAAAAATTAAAAAAAATAATAGATGTTGGCATGGATGTGGTGAAAAGGGAACACTTGTACACTGTTGGTGGGAATGTAAACTAGTACAACCACTATGGAAAACAGTATGGACATTCCTTAAAGAACCAAAAATAGATCTACCATGTTATCTAGCAACCCCACTTCTGAGTATCCACCCAGAGGAAAATAAGTAATTATACAAAAAAAAAAAAAAAAAAAAAAAAAAAATACTTGCACATGCATGCTTATAGCCACACAATTCGCAATTGCAAAAACATGGAACCAAATGCCCATCAATCAAGAAAATGTGGTATATGTATACCATGGAATATTACTCAACCATAAAAAGGAACACAATAATGGCATTTGCAGCAACCAGGATGGAATTGGAGACCATTATTCTAAGTTAAGTCACTCAGGAATGGAAACCAAGTATCATCTGTTCTTACTCATAAGTAGTAGCTAAGCTATGAGGACACAAAGGCATAAGGAACATACAGTGGACTTTGGGGACTTGAGGGAAAGGATGGGAGGGGGTGAGGGATAAAAGACTACACATTGGGTACAATATGCACTGCTTGGGTGATGGGTACACCAAAATCTCAGAAATCATCACTAAAGAACTTATTCATGTAACTAAACACCA
Organism: Chlorocebus sabaeus; assembly: GCF_047675955.1. Taxonomy (NCBI): domain Eukaryota; kingdom Metazoa; phylum Chordata; class Mammalia; order Primates; family Cercopithecidae; genus Chlorocebus; species Chlorocebus sabaeus. The sequence continues at coordinate 14,190,143 of NC_132918.1, forward strand.
CCAGTTCCCCCAAAACATATCAAAATAAAAATAAATACATAAATAAATGAATAATAAGATGATCCGAGAGCATTTGGTTTTGTTTTTGTCCTTTCCTCAGAAATAAACTTGGTGGTGCAAAGATAAAAATTGCATTTATAACACTTCATTTCAGTCATAATCAAATATGACAACAGCTAAGTGATTTGACCTACATTTTTCATTTCTTGGTTTTTAACTATTATAATTTATTATAATAAAAGACTGACAAACTAAAAGTATTAATATTGTGGACTTACCAGAGAACGAAACAATCAGAGCTGAAAAAAATTGAGATTTTAAAACACATTTTCTGCTGCACTTTTATGAATCGTTTGAACAAACTGGTATCAGCGATGTTATCCTGGAATATTGTATTTGACTTTCTCCAGAGGGCTGCCACTTGGACAGAAGTCAGACCTTTAAATAACTGGCACAAATGTTTTTTCATTTTTATTTTAGCTCACTAAATTTACAGTTGTTTTTCTGAAATGACCAGTACACTAAATTGGTTAGTCATTTTGTTGTCCTTGTGAATACAGCTGATCATTTATTATTTCAGTATCTTACCACCCACTGGTTATAAATATTACCGTTTTCTACCGGTCCTAGTCAAAGTCAGCAGAGTATTGTTTAGATTATTATTTAAAATGGAAACTGACTTTAAAAATGCTTTGTGCTATGCATTATTCTCAGAGTAAAAGGAAGGGGATCAGTGACAATTTTCTGATGAATTAATTACTGAAGTTTAAATGAGTAGTTTTGTTTTGTCTAATTGTAAGCCTAAAATTCATGATTCATGATATAAAATTTGAAACTACGAAATTGTAAAAATAAAGACACAGATATTCACATCTTCTCATTTCATTGGTCCGGCCCTAAGCAAAAACATCTTGCTATGCTCCCTAGTAAATATCATAATACTTTAATACTTAACTAATGTGTCATAACAACAGTTATATATACATTTACATTAAAGGGAGTAGAAAGCAATATACTCATTTGTAAGCAAAATATGCATTCTGATACTAAAAGAATATATAGATTATGCAGAGTATAATTTTACTTTTTAAAAAGTACTACACAGGTAAAGACTTTGTTAATATTAATTTGGGTCTTCCTTTCCAATTAGCTTATCCATAGATATTGACCATCAGTAGGAAACAGGCTCAAAAAAGGTTAGAAAACTTTCCCCATGATTAAAAATATTTTTATGTTTAGACACATAAACTCAACATTTATATTGGTTAGGTACAATTATTTGGGGACAAAGGACTATAATATATAAATTACCATCATTCTCTTCCCTCCAACAAATATGCTTAAATATGTATAAAATTTTGGCTATGCAGTTTTGGAATTTGTGCTAAACTTCACAGTCAATTAAAGGATAATTTTTATTTTATATTAAAATGTTTTGATTAATGTATAGTTAAGCAAGGTGTTAAACTAGATTTTGGCCATTATACAGGACATAAGCATGGTACTTAATTATATATTAGTTGAAATCTAGTGTGTCCTGTAATTGAATTGATTATTATTTACAGAATTATGAGAATATATTTTGAAACTTACCTTAAATGGTTTCTATTGTTTTAGTACATATTGATATAGCCACATCAAAACAAAGAACAATCCTGTGTTTTCAAGTAGATGATGGTCATTAACGTGTTCTCTAAAGATGTTTTGTAACCTGAACTTTCTACCCAAGAAACAGGACTTTCTCTGGTGAAGGGTTTTATCTTGCTAAGTCTATATGAATATATTTGTCATTTTCAGTGAAAATTTAGATTTATAGCAGCAGTGGTAATATTTAGATAACGATAAATATTTTTAAAATCTATTTCAGAGAAAAAATTGTGTACATGATAATTAATGCCCTATTGCATGTAATTCTAAACATTTCTATTCTTTGGCATTCCTCATTTGTCTACTCCAAGACTATTTTATCCCCTAAAGCATTCTAAAAACATGAACATTTAGAAACAACCATAGACTATATCATAAGAAAAACAAACAAAGAGACAGATAAAATATCTAGTTTGTTCTTTACTTTGAGGAGAGTAGTCTAGATTCATAACTGGAATAATTGGCCATCTGCACATTACACGTAATATAAGCTAAGTAAACTGCTTCAGAGGCATGCCCCTGAGAAGCTTTCCATCTCTTACTTGAAGGGTATAAACATTGGAATGATTTGCAAAATTTCTAGCCTTGGAAAAAGTGTAGTTTACATTTTTAAAAGATAGCAAATAAACTATGAATGTGTTTTGTTTTTGCTGTTGTTATAAAAGTGTACAACCATTAATTCTTCATACCTGATCATAAGAACACATTACTTTATTTTATGAGACTGATTAAATGAACAGACAGAAGTTCAGTACCTTATTTCTGGATTGACTTATTTTTTAGATAATAAAAGTGGAAAATAACCCCTGCTTCCCTTATACAGATGTTGCTAGAATAAATGAGCTAGCATATATGAAGTACTTCTCAGTTATTTGTAGTTTCCTGAATATTTCCTGTTTTTGACGTGGTAACATTGACACAAGAAAAGAAGACTGGCCTGGGGTTCAGGGACCAGTATCTGGCCTTTGCTCCACCTCTAATTAGGAAGTGACTCTGGGATAGTTTTCCACATCTTCGGAGTCCTTAAACTCATCATATATACAGCATTTTCTTGACGTTAATTTAATAGAAATCTTTCCATTTTTATGTTGAAAGAGGCTGTTTGTAGTTACATGCATACATCTAAATTTAAGGTGAATGTCCTACTATTATTACAGAAATGCCCCTCAGGTTTGGAATGGGCAGTGTAAAAGATTTCAATATATTCCCTTCCCTGTTTATCATTTTTCTTACAATATTATTAAAATTAATTTTTACTCTTAGTCACATGTAGAACTGTGACCCGATTACCATTCCAGTTTCTTGCTGTAGTGATGGTATATAGTGAGAGAAGATATACTCGGAAGAAAAATATTGATATTTTAAAACACTTGCCATGGGAAAAATTCCCTTGGTTAATGAGACACAGATTCATCATTTCATCATTGAAAAGTGTCCCTACAGAGAACTCCAGTTAGAAATATTCTATTAATTCTTATTCTGAATTTATACATACAAGAATTCTCTTACATAAAAGTTCTATGATTTGGTGAATGTAATTTGGTAAGTGGTTTTGGATGTACATTTCTTCGAAGTACTTTATGAAATGGAACCCAAATTCACATTCAAAAGAGAAAAAAAAAGGCTAAGGATAAAAGTCTAAGGTAATGCATTGCCTACTTTCTTATAAGGTAATATTTTTCAGTGCATTGAAAGGTTATTTTACTTAATAATGAGTTTTCTTTGAAGTCACAGCAAAGGCTATAGCGGCACAGTGAGAGACAAGGCTGTACTTAGTACAGCGCTAATGGTCCTGTTAATAAGCTAAGGTGTTCTTAAGGGATAGGAATGGTGTCTTTGTTAGTTTCTGTCTGTAGAACTTCAAACAGCCCTATACACAGTCATCTTTTAAAAGCGTTTCCATGATAATGGAGCTTGAACAAAAGTCTAGATTATTCACATTGCCCAAAATTTTCTTTTTCAGCTCCTTCATTTAATCTTCTTAACAACCCAATGATGTTATATTACACCAGTGCTCCATTTAAAGAATGTTTTGTGTCACTCTTCCTCAACACTGTGAATGTTTCTTAGATGAGGTAGGAAATGAGTGGGATCTTAACTGGAAAATAAAAAGAGTCCAAGAAGTTATTCAAGAGTAAGAACAGGTCCCTGTCTGGCAACTCTATTTGATTGTATATTTGTGGCTTGGGATAGAAACAGAGAGGAAACCAGAAGAGCTGGGAGGCAACTGGAAAATGCAAACATTCCAGCTTTATGACTGCAACTATTTAATGAATGGAAGAGATAGAGTAGCCAGAAAATCCCAGGTCTTTGACCAGGAAATGTGAAATGGACCAGCAAAGATGCTTCAGTAGACATGAAGAGACTGGGAACACCAGATGAAGCAGAACAGATACCTGGAAAGTGCAGTGATATAATCAGAGGAAACAATTTAAGTAAGTTGCCGATGAATAACTGTCAGAACACGGTCCCATGAATGCTCAGTGGTCAGCACGTCAAAGTCTGGCTCCATTGAGCAAGATTTTTGTCTCCTCATGGGAAAATAAGAAGTGCTTTTAAAGTAGTGGCTAGAGTCCTAAAAAACAATTAATAGAACTCTTCTCATTAGCTACATCTGGTGTAGAACGAGCCTGGCTTTGACAGGGTTTTTCCATATATGTTTCAAACTTTACAGAAAATGACTGTAGGGAAGCTGGTTCCAGGCAAAAGAATCAACATGATTAAATGAGCTGTGGGAGGAAAATAAAGCAGTGAAAAGGGAATGGCAAGGAGCCAAGGTTAACCGGAGATGACCACATATGGTGTTGATTAAGACTAAAATTATAGAGTCTTTATTGTGGTGGGTTTTATATATCAAATTAAGAAAATTGAGTAAGTACTGGGAGACTTTTTATGGAGTTTTAAGAAGATAATAAGTACCATCAAAGGGGATTTTAGAAATTTTGATCTGAGAGTGAAATGCAGAAGGAACAGAACTGGAAAAATTCTGTTTCACAATGTATTGTATTCATAATGAAAACAGTAAAAACAGATCCCATTTGTGCCAGGCGCAGAGCTTGATACTTGGCATATATTGTCTCCTTCCATTTTTACACTTTATATATGACGATCCAGCTTTTCAAACTAGTTATTGTTATCTTCATGTGACCGAAGTAACTCTAAAGCTCAAAAACCATGTAATGCTAAGAGTCATATGGCTGGTAAGCTATAGAGGTGGGTTCAGTGTCTACTTCTTTTAGCTTTCAGAATTAAAATTCTGATGTCATTACTGTTAAAAGCTATTTTTTTCTCAACAAGCAGTAATAACTGCATGAATTAGGATGTCTCTGGACACAGAAAGGTAAAGATCCATGTGAAAAGTCTGGGAATAGAGAACGGTCATGACTTGGCAACCCATTGAAGAGAGTAGTGGCAATGAGGTAATTAAGAGAGAAGGCAATTAAGGTTTCAATCCTGGATGAGTATAAGAATAAACGTCCTATTAATCACACGGATTCAGCAGGAAGACTTGCCTGAAAGGAAAGAAGAGTCAGAATATTTTAAATAATTATATTTAGTATTTGGCTTCATTGGACGAGTATTACTGTAAAGCCTATAAATAAAGTAAAATGTCCTGACCTGTTCACACAGAATACTTCTGCATACAAAGAACTTTTGAGTTTCGATGCTTGGTCATAGTCCACATGTTACTGTTAACCCCATTGACAGTTTTCGGAACACTCTGCAAATGCCTGCATACTGACATTCCTTAAAATGGAGTTTCCCAGGCCATAAAGTGAGAATAAAAGCTGCCTAATACTTAGCTCATAGCAAAGCTTGAGGATTAATGAGAATGCTTCTAAAGTGCTTTTAGCTCCACAGAAGAATAGGAGCAATATAAATGAGTCACATTATTCCTGTGACAAATACTATCCATAAACTGTCCAACAGAACTAAAAAAAAAAAAAAAAAAAAAAATTCCAATCTCTGTTGCTCCTTCTGATACTGCATATTGTCCTACTACTGCTTTTTTAATTCTTTTGAGGTTCCTGTGACGAAAAAAATGAACATTTCTGCAGTATGCCTGACTCGTGAAGTGTACTGAGATACACAAATAAAACAGATCATAGGACAGGCTTTGCTCACTTTCTCATAGAACATTTGGTATGAAATGAAACAAAGGGAGTGACACACTTGCAAGGTTGCTTCAAAGAATATATAAATCATATGAAAGCAAGATGGCTATTTTTAGAAGGTGTGATGTTAAAGTTGAATCCATTTTTCAGTACAAAAGACATCAACTATTTTCTGAAAGCATTTAGGACTTATCTGAACTTTTCAAAGGTTTCAAAATTATTTCAAGTTTCAATAAAAATATCAACGAGATGTTAGATTTAAAAGATTCAGCATGGCCAGGAGCGGTGGCTCACGCTTGTAATCCCAGCACTTTGGGAGGCTGAGGAGGGCAGATCACGAAGTCAGGAGATCGAGATCATCCTGGCTAACATAGTGAAACCCCGTCTTTACTAAAAATACAAAACATTAGCCAGGTGTGGTAGCAGACGCCTGTAGTCCCAGCTACTTGGGAGGCTGAGGCAGGAGAATGGCATGAACCCGGGAGGCAGAGCTTGCAGTGAGCTGAGATCACGTCACTGCACTCCAGCCTAGGCGACAGAGTGAGATTCTGTCTCCAAAAAAAAAAAAAAAAAAAAAAAAAGATTCAGCATTATATCTGTATCACCTATATACTGATCTAAGGCTGATATTAACATTAAATGGTTCTCCATAAGCAATAGGAAATTGTAAAACATTAATGTCAAACTAATGACATAGCATTAAAGACTCAATAGTCTAAATCTGCATTACAGTTATCAATAAACAATGTCCAGACTTTTTAGATATAGTATGAGAACAAACATTTATAGATAGACTTCTATGCTACTCTTACATATTTAGCAATTTATCGAGATAGGAAAAATTGAGAGAAGAAACAATAACGTGTAGAGACACAAAGTTACACTATTCAACAGTGAATCTGCCTCTGGATAACAGAGATGTAAGTAAGATGTAAGTATGAGGATAACATCAGCCTCATCATACTGATTTTAGCTGGAAGACAAACTAGAGTTATATAATTTAGTTAATAATATGAAAGACAATTCCAACAAAAAGATGAAATATTCCCTTTAATAGTGACTTTGGAATCCCAAAGTTGTGTACTGAATACTTTCAATTAGAGTATATTTAAAAATAATGCCATTAGAGAATCTTTGTCTTCATTGCTTTCAAGTTTCCAAATTAATACACATATCTATATTAACACACATGTATATATGTATATGTATGTATACACATATACATATATAACTCAAAGAACAAGGAACCTTATAATTTTTATAAAATATGCAGGTTAATTACTGGAAAATGGTAGAACTTAGAATGGTAGCTCTCAATGCATCATTTAATGGCTAAAGAATATAAAATCAGAATATTAAAGATGAAAGGATTCATAGAATAATAATCACTGTTTCTCTTTGGAGGATGGCAGGGAATTTTATTAATTTTTGATTATCTAAGTAAAATACATAAAGTTGTTCTTATTATAAAAACAAGAACATTGAAGTTAAGCTAAAGACCATTTTAGTCATGCCCTACATTTTGTTTCCCTATTCTACCAACAGGCAACTCTCACCAATAAAACGTCTCCTAAACTTTACAGTATTTTAATGCATAGACATTTTTAAAACAATTGTATAATGCTATTATTTTACTTTCTTTTACTTAAATATTTTCATATATATGTATATATTACTCTGTGACATTTCTTTTTCACTCTGTAAAGAAGCCTTAAAGACCTCTTTCAGTTTGCAGATGTTGTTCTTTCATTTTTCTTTGTGGATGTTGCATAGTGTTCCATAATTCTAATAGTATTCTAATATACTTAGACAAATCCAAATTTTCCCATTGTAATAAAAACCTCCATGAATTTTCTTGTACATACATCCGTTTGCATATGTGTGAAGGTTTCTGTAAGGCTGCTATGGAGAAATGGGTTTGGGGTCAGAAAATATGCAAATTTTAAATTTTTACATATCCCAATGAATTGTACTCAAAAGTGGCTGCACCTATTTTTCTCTCTCATTAGCACTATAGGACACATATTCCTATCATCCAAAAACCTTCTAAGCAAAAGAAACTGCATATGTAAAGTCCTTGGATTAAGAAACAGTACAGTGTACCAGAGGAAACAGAAGAGGTCATATGACTGGAGTGGTGCAAAAGAAAGTCAAAGAACTCATATAGGGCGTTTATAGCATGAAACATATCTTGTCTTTAAGAGCAAGGTAATCATTTAGGTTTTCCTGCTCTCCCCAGGGCATTTCTGAAAAATTGAGAAATTAAAAAAATACCGAAATGCATAAATAAGGAATATATATATGTGTGTGTGTGTGTGTGTGTGTATACATATATACATATTTCTATAGTCCAGAGTTAACAGAATTTATATTAACATTTTAATATATATATACTTTTTAAATCTAAAAAACACAATACAAATAAAGTTAGAGTCTTTTTTACTACCTGCAGAACTACTGCCCTCCCTCCATCCCTCTCCAGAAAGAACCAGTATCATTCATTTGGTTTCTTAAGCCCTTTTACTTCATACTCTGTATTTAAATATATAACCATAAGCAATCAAAACTGTTAGGTTCTAAAACACGCTAAGTAAGGAACAAGCCAGATAAAAATAGATACACAGTGTGCTATCATTTATATAATCTTAAAAATCAACAACAGGAAACACTACAAGTTTTACACAGCGGGGTATGGCATGATCAGATTTGGAGTTTTGAAAGCTCGTTTATTATATATCAGAGAAGGGAATGGAAATTTTAAAAGATGATGCAGTGAGATGAGTTTGGAGGCAGCTATAGTTGTCCCAGTGGGAATCAAAGTTGGCTTTATTCATGGTGGAGACAAAAAAAAAAAAAAAAAGGAAAAATTGAGACTTAGGAGCTAGAATGAAGACTAATTGAAAAGATGTAGGAGTTGAAAGAGAGGCAGGAGTCTAGTAAACTTCTAGATTGAGAGTGCCAGGCAAATTCTCCTCACACTCCACATGCTTAGGTAACCGTGGGCTGAACTCCTCAACCTCATCCCCCAACTAGCCACTCAGATTTCTCACCTAAACTAAAAGAATGTCCTGTCTGCTGGACAACAAACAGGAGTAGGTGATTCAGTGACTGAGTATTTTGTTATAAAGTGGAATGAAGTCTGAAATCTCTGAGAAATATATTACAGTTAGTAAACAATTCCTTCATTTCAGCATTATGTAGCAAAGGAGTTTCTTTTCTTTCAAAACAACTTGAGTACTTCCCATTCTCTAGCTATACGCTAAAGGTACAGTAGTGAACACTACTGTATAGAAGTCAAGGTATGGAAGTCAAGCTGTATGCCATCAAGTATTCAGGTAGCTTCTATAAATATAAGATAAAAAACAAGTTTGAAAATTTGAGGGTTGCTAGAAATGTTAAATATCTAAATCTGGGGAATGATGACACAGCTGTAAAGATGAAACAGTGATCTTTATGATTTAGATTAGTGCCATTTATGTTCTTAACTGAGTACATGGTTTCAAAAAAAGTGAAGATTACATGAAAAAAAGATATTCTGTATTAACACAGATGAATAGTTAATATGTGAAAGAAAGGGGCATTATAAGTCCATGTTTCTATAACACCCAATCCACAAGAATTTATACCATATGTCACAAGAGTATGATTCTATCAGCATGAAGAACTTGAAGGAACATTTGGGTATGTATGAAAGTCAATTGAATTACTTTATTATATTCCTATCTTAGAGGAGTAGTATAAAAATATGCAAATTTAAAAATATGCCTATTGGAAAAGGCTGATGAAGTGTCAGTCATTTAGTATAGAAAACAAGAAACGTAGTATTTTTAAGAGCATGAAATTTACATTCAATGATGGCTATTCAGAGAGAAACAAAAACATTTCAAGTTATGAGTTCCAAGTAAATTATTACCTGCCACTGTTGTGAAGTCTTGCTTGTGTTATCCAGAAAATTTGGCAAAATGTTTTATAATATTCTTAGCTAAATTTTTAACATATATGTGAGATACGTGTCTGCCTTTGAACAGCAATTATTACTACATATAAAGTGAATCATTTAATAATTATATAATTGTTTCAGAAAGAATGTAGAAAAAAATTCATTTAAATGTTTTGAACTTTTTTCATTTTCTATTTCCATAAATGTAGGGATTTAAGGTGCTTAATTGCTGGAAGTACAAATGCCTTTGCAATATGCAATATGAGAAACTACTCCCCAAATCTACCAGAAATATTCTGATTCTTTCATCTAGTTCTTTCTTCTGTTGTAAATTTTTAAGAACAGGCTTTCAGAGTGTTTTCAAGGTTGATTCAGTAGTTTGATTGTTTCTGAGTCTTAAGTCCTAAAAAGTAACTAAAGAACAACATATATTCAAGAAATAACCTAACCGGTCACACTTTTTCTTGAGTCATAAACCTTAGGCTACCAGAAGTGAAGTTTTTTGCTCCTTTTTTTTTTTTTTTTTTTGAGATGGAGTCTCACTCTGTCACCCAGGCTGGAGTGCAGTGATCGGATCTCAGCTCACTGCAAGCTCCGCCTCCCGGGTTTACGCCATTCTCCTGCCTCAGCCTCCCGAGTAGCTGGGACTACAGGCGCCCACCACCTCGCCCGGCTAGTTTTTTTGTATTTTTTTAGTAGAGACAGGGTTTCACCGTGTTAGCCAGGGTGGTCTTGATCTCCTGACCTCGTGATGCGCCCGTCTCGGCCTCCCAAAGTGCTGGGATTACAGGCTTGAGCCACCGCGTCAGGTCAGTTTTTTGCTCTTAAATATCTAGAAGAGTTAAAATTAGTCTAGCAATCTTTCAAAAATGATTACCTACCAAAACTCGTTATGTATGTGAACAGTCATCATGAGGTTGCTCAGGTTGCTTAGCACATTCTGTTTCTGGTCATCACAAAGTGAAGAACGGAATTGTGCATCCTACAAATATAGCATTCTCTCTGACACCGTAATTATCGGCTATCAGCTGCATAGCTGCCATTAGAAATAGCCAGCAGCTGATCAGCGAATCCTATATTTTTAAAATAGCAAATGAGATAAAGCTATGAAGTTGAGTACAAAAATGCTGTTTGGCAGTAACAATAATAAATATGTTTATTATATTAGAATTTTGGATACTAAACTTTGCATATGAGAAAGGTTAAGGTTGGAATATGGTTTTATCATAGCAAGGGTTGGATTACTTTGCAATGGCAACTGAGATTCAAACATTGATTATTGTAACATCAATTGCCATAAATATTGTTAACACTACATACCTGTGCATACCCTTGCAGACACATTCAGTCATATTCATTTATAGTCTGGTATGTGAGAGTGTGGCAGTGATTCCATAGAGAAATAGAAAGGACATGAGAAAAGGGAATTCATAAACAGCCTTGCCTTTAAGTGGACCTTACTTATAAATACATAACAATGATACAACATAAGTCATTGTTTTTTGTTTTGTTTTGTTTTGAGAGAGAGTCTCACTCTGTCACCCAGGCTGAAGTGCAGTGGTGGAATCTCGGGTCACTTCAACCTCCACCTCCCAGGTTCAAGTGATTCTCCTGACTCAGCCACCCAAGTAGTTGGCATTACAGGCACCTGCGACCCCGTCCAGTGAATTTTTGTCTTTTCAGTAGAAACGGGTTTCAATATGTTGGCCAGACTGGTCTTGAACTCCTGACTTCAAGTGATCTGCCCGCCTTGGACTCCCAAAGTTCTGGGATTACAGGTGTGAGCCACTAGTACCCAGCCATAAGTCATTGTTGATTCACAATATTTTTCACCTGGCCATTGAATATCAGAAGTAGCATTTTAGTTCTCTCTGACAGACTATGATTACTCATACTCTATAAAACAAAAATCTGAGATTGTCAACCCCCAAGTACCTTTTTATCAGTTATATCTGTCTCAGTATTTATCACCACCTAGAACTCTTATTTCCTCAGCTGAAAAACAAGGGGATATGTTAGAGGATTACTTAAATATATTTCTATTCTAACAAATATAGTACTTTGAGTATCTCCACATATTTAGCCACAACACAGATAATCCTAGGTCTTTCTTTTGTTTTCAATGTAGGATAAAATTATCTAGAAAACACTGGAAAATATGATTACTCTTTATGAAATAGAAGTCATACTCTGTTATATGATGTACTTTTACCAAATACTATCTAAATTCTTTTAATTTCTTGTCTTATAGGTACTAACAGAAATGGTAACCTGAGGCCACAGACTCCAATCCCCTTAATGACCAATGAGATTAGTGTTCATGTTTACCTCAGCTATAGTATTAAAAAAAATAAATTTATAGCAGGTGTTTGTCCTGGGTAAAACTATTGTTTTCCATTAATAGAAATATATTGCATTTTCATGATGAATAAAGTGTTTCATTTTTCATTGTATTTTATAACTTCAGAAAGCAACGCTGCTTGGTGGTAGCAGGAGGAGTGAGGAGCCAGGAGAAGTAAGAAGGGCAAAAGGTTAACAAGATTTCCTATTAAAATAGAGCATCTTGAGCATATAGGATTCACAGGAAATCATCTTTACACATGTACATCTATTTATATATCCTACAGAACCTCACGTTACATATTTGAGCTTACTTTCCTGCTTCACTTCTCCCCATGTTTCTCCTCCCCTCCTTTATTGTTACAATATTTGTGAATGGTTCCACAATGCTCTTAGCAGAAGTCTAAGGCAGAAACTTCTATATCATCATTTGATCTGTGACTTTTCCTCATACTTTATATCCCATCAATCTCCAAGTTCAATAGATTTCACCTTCTAAATATCTCTTGAATCTGAACACTTCTCTTTATCCTTACCTCCCTACAGTAGTTGAATTAACCACCATGTATTGGCTGAATAGTACATAAAAATCTCCAAATTCTAGGTTGCAAAAGAATTAATTACCTCAGGTGTCTATTTAAAATTACAAGTATTCTCTTAAATCATAAGTGAAGGAAGATGGAGTTATTATATACCACCGATATTTTTAGGTGGTGATGCCTGGCCTTTCTACACTGTTCTGCAATTAAGACTATAGGGCAAATAAAAATTAAAAATAAGAAAAATAAATTCTTCTTTGTGCAAAAAAAGAGAAGAGACCCCCTCCCTTTCTCAGAACATTTGCTTTAGAATTCTTCTCTTTCCCTTTGAAATGCATGCGAATCTTTTTAGAAGCTAAATAAACTTCTTGCCAAGTCTACGACTCAGGAAAAAAAATATATTTTTGTTAAGGACCTAGGAGCCATCTCTTTGAAATGCAATCATCAAGGAAGATAGCGCCCCCTATCTCCTAATTTCTGTGATAAGCTGGGAGCCTATAGTTTAGTTGGTGCCTGGCCCCAAGTTGCAAACCTGTCTCCTGTCATAAGGATGTGAGAAACGTATTTTTCCTTTGGATAAAGAAAATTAGCAAAAATAGGTGCCCATCTGAATTACCAGGTGAATTTAGAATGAACTATGTGTTCAATGGTGCTGTCACGTCCTCTTACCTGATGACTAGTTTTTGTTTATCTTGAGAAAATGTATGCAATGGGTTGTATCTGCTCAGCTTTATAAAAAGCTAAAAGTTTTTTTTTTTTTTTGTCTCTACAGTCCCTTTAGCAGATTTCCTGTGATGCACATCACGTTCCGGTTTAATGCTTATTCAATAAATAAAACAGTTTGTTTTTTTTTTTTTTTTCTCTCTCTCTCTCTCTTCTACCTTTGTGGAGAAGATTTCTAGGTTGGTAGAGGATTTTGTTTTTAATTATATTTCTCCAACAAGAGACAGCCTTTATGTAAGGTTATTTTGCTACTTGAAAAAGGTAATTAACTAAAGGACTGGAATATTATATAGAGTGGAAAGACACTGTAGTAGTTTAATCCATCTTAGATATGCTTTAAGATTATCTATTTCATGCATTCCTGAGACATGAACAAGCTTAAGGTTTGGTCCTCAATTAATAAACTTTTCCAACTCTCCTTCTTCCCATCCCTATTATATCTTAGAAAGGACTTGTTTACAAAATATTTTGATTTTTTTCTTTTGTCCTCATTACTCCGTAAGGTCGACACATGATTTGCTGCCATTTTATTCATTCATATTTTGCTGGCATACTCAAAATAGCTTCAAGTCTTTAAATATTTTAGGGTTAGGAAGAATTTTAAAAATCATCTGCACAAACACTTCAGAGTCCTAAAGGGATTCAAAGACATAAAAAGTAAAATCCAGACTCCTCAGTATAGCCTATGATGGGGTGTGTCCTTCCTGCTCTGACCTGATTTCCTACCACTGTTTCACTTTCTCCTAGTCTATTTGATATTTTGCTATTCTTCAATCACAGCAGATAAACTCCTACTCCAGGGTATTTGTATTTGCTGTCACAGGCCTATAAATACTTTCCTTCCAATGTCTGTGGATCACACATTCATTTCCCTCAGTTGTCTTTCTTAATGTTATCTTCTCTATCAAAGTCCTCCTCAAGAATGCAACAAAAATAGCATATATAATACCCTCCCATGCACATCCTTTATTCTCTTATTCTGCTTTAGTTTTTTTCACAGTATTTATCATGATCCTAACTTGTATTTATTTGCAAATCAATCAATCAATCAATGAGCGACGCCGTAACAATAAGGTATGGCTATCCCAAAGTTACTTTGAATGTTTGCTTGCAATCTGTATTTTAATTTGTTTGCACTTTTGTGTACTCCTTCCTAACACAATAAAATTCTTTCAAATAAAATAAAACAAGAATCTAAGAATTAATTCAGGGGACAATCAGAAGTTATATTCTTACACTATAGTTAAGAATAAAAAGTTAGATAGGTGAAAATGACCAGTGGTTTTTGAACTTTAGTGTGCATCACAGTAACCTTGAGGACATATGCAAATACAAATTTCCAGACACCACTGCCAGAATTATGATTCAGAAGGTCTGGAGTGGAGATTGATAATTCACATTTTGATTAAGTTCCAGGTAATGCTGCCGGTACTGCTGCTCTATGAACTATACTACGAGAATCATTTGAAAGGAAGAGCATCTATAACTTGGTATTTCATATTTATAACCACTTTATCCACCCTAAGAGATGGCTCTTATGTGGGAGTGATGCCTGTGTCTGAACTGTATGTGGTCTCAAGCAGTAATAATATATATACAAAATGATTTAAGAAATCATCTTGATATTTTATAATTTCTTTATTATGCAAAGAAAACTTAAAGAATAACTAAATGCAACAATCAAGAAAAAAGCACAGTATATTCTATATCTGTTCCAGAAATATATTATAACTTACAATTAAATACTTCTAACTTCTAAGTATGATCAGAATATTTCTACTCAAATTTTATGAGAAAAGATTGAATCTTTTTTTATGTGGTTGCAGATAGGCAAACAAATATAGTAGAAAAGAATGGTAATATTTGATAATTTAACAAAGGTCTTTCACTGCTTTTATTGCCAGTTAGATACAATCCCTGACCTGTTTTTAAATTCCTTCATCAAATAAATAACTGTGTAAAAATAAAATCTAAAGGAATTTTAAGAGATGGTGTAATCCAACACTTAATGAGCTATTTGAGTAAAAGGAGATGTTCAACTTTATAATGCTTTACTAATATGGGTATTACAACTTGGATGGGTATGGAGTTAATTTTTTAAACAATTATCTTTTCAAGAAATGCTTTTTAAATTTTTTGTTTATTAGCTTTGCTATATGCCGGGCTATTAACAGAAAAAAGTTTTCACATTTGGAATTCACTGGCTGTATGTTCCAAAGGAACCTCCAAATTGAAATCAATGTTGACCTAAACTGTAGGTCTATCACCTTACCTTGTCTTAATAAGTATGCTCAACTTGGAAATACTGAACAATTTTATAGAAAAATGAAGTTGTAATCATTCAAAATGTGTCATCTTATTTTGTGACCCTTCATGTGTAGAAGAATTTAAGTTCAAATATGCAAATGACACCATCCCACCAATTCTCCTCAGCACAGATAGAGGATGAAAGTGCTAATCTAAACAGGACTATAGAGTAATCAGGCTAAAACATGCAGAAGAGACATTCAAGTGCTTCAGAAAAGAAATATTTCTCTTTTTTTTCTCATAAGTAAAGGTATACAAGATTTTAGAAATCATCTAACTGCTAGCATCTGTATACAGGTGGGTGATCCCGATGATCAGCCGGGGTTGAAAAATACTTACTGAGTTAGGTCAACGTCTGTAGTTTGCATATGAGGAAACTGAGGTCAACGATGTCTACTCCATCTCTGAGCTTTCATTAAAAAAATTCAGAGTATTTTTTATTCTTCAGATAAACCTTGCCTTCGCAGTCCTTGTGTCTAATTGGGTCTGGGGCCTTCTACTATAACTACTTGTTTTATTGATTTTTCTTTTCTTAAAAAAAATGGACACTGAAAATATCACTTCTTCTATGAAGCATACTGCAATAACTCCTCATAGTCAAATACTTCATGCCAACTACTGCATTCCCCAATATAACACTCTTCTCACTTTTTTTCTATATTGCAGACTCAGTAGAAATTTCTTAAATATTTATATCCAGGTCATCATGGGAAAGTAGGCAGTAACTAAAGCACCCAGAGAAGGCACAGAGGAACAAAAGGGAAGTACGATGGCACTATTTTGTTTCCTAATCTTTGTCAGGTCTCTTTGAGAACACACTTGAATTTAAATGAATGTTACCTATTAATAGTATATTTGCTAAATAATATGCAGTATACTGGAAAATAGAAATGGTTCGATAATTTTCTCCAGAAATCTTCCCATGCAGGATTTCTAGTAGACCACTTCATAGTTTCATCTGTTTATAGGCTTTTGTGTTTTTTAAATTATTTTGAGAAATATAAAACAGAGGATATACAAGCATATTGTTGAAATATTTATATCTTACTGACTTGTATCCAGGATAAACCTAATTCAATTTATCTACCCCCTTCAGGACAAGAATTTCAGAAACCCTCATCACAAGGAACTGAGAAGGATACTTGAATGATCCTCTCCCAATACATTCTTCCCCAGAGGCAGCACGTAAAATGATGATGAGAATTCACTCTGAAGCAAAACTGCTCATATTTGGATCCCTGCTCTGACACTTGACAGGTCTGTGAGCTAGAGTACACTATTTAACCATTCCATGTGTTGATGATTCCAAAAAATAAAAAACAAAAAAAGAAAAAAGAAAACAGAAAAGTGATGATCACTCAACAAGAAGGTTTATCACATCTGATGCATGTGAACTGCAACAGACAAGCTGGTGGTTGTCTGCCGTTGCTCTCGGACTGCTCAAAATTCAAGTGTCTTTGAGTCTCTACACAAGCTTCAAAACTGTAATGATTTAATTTGAGTGCCTGAAGCTGAACTATTGTAGAGTCTCTTCTTTTTCAAAGCAATATAAAACCAAGTGGAAAAATAGCCTACTCTGATATGCACTCCTCTTCCTTTCTAATTATCTGCCCTCTCCCCTTTGACCATTATTGTCATTGACTCCACTGTTTTTCATCGACCGATACCAATTAGGCTATTATGTACCAATCACTTCTAAATTCACAGTGAAGGCCGGCATGCCATCTTCCATGGATAATGAGAAAGTGAACCACCTAGGCTACATTACAGGTTTTATACATATTTATTTTATGTGATGCATTGCTCAGAGGAGGAAAAATTATAATTGCTATTCAATCTCATAAAGTTCCTACTTCTAGAAACATTAGTCAAAGATGTGAACATTTAATATACTTTATAAATTCAATACAGCCACAGATTACTCGTAGAAAGCTTATATTGAATCCAACGATAATGCATTGGACAATAACCTTACAAAAGTGGAACACTTTTTTATTTTTAAAATTTGGCTGAGTATTTGGCAGAGGCCCCAAACTAGACAACAAGTTTGTGTTACCCATTAAAAAGCTTCTTGCTCCTGCCTTGAGGCCATGTACTTGAAGTCTGCTATTTAGCAGACAAAAACAAATGCAATCTTTACTAAATCCTTTCCAAGATACAAAAAGTAGATTTTAATCATAACCTCAAAAATACCTAATATTCCCTTTCTCTTTTACTCTTTTCTGATCTCATTCTCATATACTTCAGCTCTCCTTTTTTGATTTCCCAAACTCTTCCCAAACCAAACCGATGGAGAATTCCCAGCTATCTCTCCTCATCTGCTTATTTTCCTTTCTTTCACCATAACTCCACATCATTCCCAATGTCAGTCAAGCAAGATTCAGAGGAGCTCAATCCATTAAACAGATCTGCATAAAAAGACTCAGGAGCCTATAAGGGAAGAACTATTTTTCCACAGCTTGCTTTCAATACTCAGATGTATTTTTAGTATTTTTGTCATGTCACAGTGTTTATAGGCTTTTACTGATAAATATCAGAATGTTGAGTAAAAGATAAAACTAAATATGTGTTACACACTAAACATTTAATTTTTTAATGTCAGACAGCTCTGAAGTGCCTTTGTAAAGAACTCATTATAATCTTATTTTACATATGTTTCCTCTGCTTATTTCAGTATTTTAGTTAGAATTTTTAAACTCCAGTACCAATGAGATAAAGCTTATGTTGGGGTGTGGAGAGCTAATTGGTTTATGCCTAAGAGAAATTCTAACACTGAGATAATCACTGAATTTTTTTTTAAACTCATTATCCTACTCAGTATAAATTAATATATCCTAACAATTTAATTTAACCAAAATATTTTTTTAAAATTATTTGAAGGCATCGTTTATTCCAGCTGACAGCATTATGATGATGAGTATTAAATGCAAAACACTTTACTACTGACTATAATACTAATTTTTCTTCCAGGATTATTATTGAATTAAATAATTTATGGTGGATGATTAATGTGCTAATTATGTCCACTTTCAGAATTAGTTCAATAATTATTTACTTTCTTCTGCTTCTGAGTAATTAATTAGAGTAGATGCATTTTACTTTACATTGTCCTGTCTCATAGAAAAGAGTTAGTATTATCTATTGAATATTTTAGAAACCATTGAATTTTGTACAGTTTTGGCCCCTGACTGGACTCTTTTTTTCTTTTCTTTTCCTCTGTACTTTGGCTGCTTGTTTTCTGACTAAAATTTTTAACCCAATTGTAACCAAATTTATAAATATTTTAATTATTAAACATATACTAAACAATTGCTTAGTGCTCTATAAAGTCCATCGTAACACTCTTTATCCCTCAATATTATATTCTTTAATTATTTTAAATTTCAAAGATAATATACAGTCACTTAACATAACAATTTAAGTGACTCAGCATCATATATTTGTTTTCACACATTATCATCCACATACATTCATGTATCATAGAATTGCAAAAAGTTTTCACACTTTTTTCAGTCATCTCATTTAATGCTTTCTTCTGCAAACCTTATATTATTAGAGAATTATGTAATACAAATAATTTGAATGTAGAAAAGAGACTTAAGGGCTAAAAGTTTACACGCTAGCAATAAAAACTTTGTTCTTGAATTTTATAGCTATCTGTGTACAATTATGAAATCTACTTTTACAGCATTGTATTACATCTAACTTCTTCTCCAAAGTACAAAAGGCCTTCCTTCTACTTAACGTCAGTGATCTTGTCATTATCACAATACTTCTTAAATTCTATAACTGTTATCATTTACTGTTATGATAAACACAATTCAAAGTTATTAAAACAAAACTGTTGTGTTTAGCATAAATTTTAATTCCAGTAAGGAATTGGTGATTCAATTAAAACAAATAGCAGTCTTCAGAATGCAAATTATGTCTAAACATTAATTAATTTTGCTATATCTAATTAAAAAACTAGTGCTTACATTTATAAAAATAAATCTGTACTATTTTATAATTTACTTTTAATCACAAGACTGTAAATATTACAGTAGAGCATTAAATGTTTCTTGTTCCAATGTTTTTGCCATTTTAGAAAACTATTGGAAGAACTAATTTTAGCAATTTTTTTCATATACTGATGTGTTTCTGTGAAATACGTTTCTGATTGAAATTATATTTATTTATTATTTATTTATTTTAAGATGGGGTCTTGCTCTCTTGCCCAGACTGGAGTGCAGCAGCATGATCACGACTTACTGCAGCTTTGAACTCCCAGGCTCAAGGGGATCCTCTCATCTCAGCCTATCAGTAACTGGAACTACAGGTATGCACCATCATGCCGCTGCACTCCAGCCTGGGCAACAGACATAGGGAGACTCTGTCTCAAAAATAATAATAATAATAATGATAAATAAATAAATAAATAAAGTATCTGATTCCTTAGTATACCAGAAGTTAGTCTGACCCAAAATGTCCCAATACTTGAAATTATCAGGTGGATAATGGAATGGCTGATGTTTGTTAAATATAACACAAGATACAGAAAAACGCATATGTTTTTCAAGAATTAATTTAGAATTTTTTCCTCTTTCTATTTTATTTTATTTATTTACTCATTTATTTTGAGATAAGACCCATTTGAGCCTTATGTAGTGAAGGAACTGATTCATTCATGAGAATGTTCACAGCACCATCTGGGTATTTTTTTCTTTTGTGTTTTGATGTTTCATAATGATAATGCCAAGCAACGAGATATGTACAAACAGCTCATTTCTTGGAAAGAATAATATCTAGGAGATAACCCCCATCCTAATGATAACAGGCAAGAGTACAACTCAGCTTAACTGAATTGTTCGTTAGTGAATAGCTATCCAAATTCTAATTTTTTCCCTCCTGCATCATATAACATACACTGAAAATATTTTTACAGTAAAATGCAATTTTTGTAAAAGCCCAAACATCCATTTATCCATTAATTGCTTGCTTATTTAGAGTGATGTAAATTCTAACACAACAAAATTATATGAACACACACAAACTATACATGTGCACGTGCACGTACATAATCTAAGTATCTTTTGTGTCATCCTTAGCATAAAAAGTGGGGGAAGAGACTGTAAGAATTGATAACGGGTGTTCCAACACTTGTTGAGACATCAACTTAGAGTAAAAATATGTTGATTATAATTCAAATATAAGAACAATGTTGAATTCAGACTGTCACGTGACTGCTACCAGAGTCAAGATTCTGACTCAGACAGAAGTTCTCCATTTGGGCAGAGCCTTGGGCATTTAGAAGCAGCCTGCTATCTTCAATCAGGGTTTACAGAATTTACCTAGTCTTTTAGAATTTCTGGCTATGTGATCTCATAATTTGACTCCAGCCTGTCCTCTACTAGGAACATGTAGACTAAGCTCTGGCATTTTGCAAGCAACAGAGCCAATGCACAGTTAAGCTCCCAGTGGCTCTGATGAGTTGATCCCGCATTGTTGAACACAAACATTGACCAATTAGTCAGTGATACAACATAATTGCTTTTAAAACAGTTCATTACCAAAGAAAATTAAAATACTTTTGTTTCTGATTTTGGACATCTTAGCTTGTGACTGACTGGATTTCAAATGGATCTAGTCATATTCTGCCCCCTTCACCCACCCCTTTTCTTTGTTACAAAATGAAATTTCTTCACATGAATCATTCTCTAGGATTATAAGCATTTCTCCTTCCTGTTTGCTTATTTAACTCCTCCCTTATACAATTTTATTATAAGTTGGAGGTCTCCTAATTCCATGTCTTAAGCCCTCATTATATTTTACTTCATTTTTCCCCCATGACAACTCCTCCACACCCAGGCCTTCAATTTGAACATCCATAGAGTTGACTCAAATTTTTACCGCCAGTCCGCACTCTTCTCTGAAAAATCAGACCAGTATTTCTAACATACATTCTACTTAATCCCTCTTCCTGAATTTTTGCAAGTATTGCACTATCTGTCCAAACGAAGTAAATTAAGAGCATAATTCAAAGCCGCTCTACTTCCTGCAGTTCCTCTTAATGCAATGTTCTTTCAATTCACTTATTTTTGTATACAGAAACTAAGAAATTAAAGGCCACCTCCTCCGTACAATTTAATAGAGAACGCTGCTGCCCCTTCCTGATATTTATCTGTTGATTCCATTCACATGGTTTAAATCTTTACTACTACCTCTCTATTCTAAGACAATAATCACTCCCATCCAGGGCTTATTGACACACTCTTTCATTGCCCTCACTAGATCTGTTCTTTTGCCTGTCTAATGGACCTATAACACCACATCCAAAAGAACTTGATGAAACATAAATATGATCTCTATAACATTTCAATGGCTTCTTATTGCACTATTAAAGACCAGAATCCTAAGCATGGCCTGTGATGTCTGTCCCACTACCTTCACCCTCAGTTCTATCTTACATCCAGCTCTCCTTACTCTTTGCAACAAGGAGGGTGTCTGTCAACTTTTTCACATTGTTTCTGTTCACAGCATCGTAACCTATGCTGCTCACTGTAAATCTGAACCATCTGCCGGTTTCTTTAAGCTAAGGCCTACTTATGCCTCTGATATTGTGTATTTCTCTCTCAGGAGAGTCCTCCCTGACTTTGACTCCCTCATAAAAGCCTACGTTGGAGCTACCAGCTATTTGTGTTTACTATATCATGTAAATATGTTAAAAATCAACATTTTTGTGAAATTATTTAACTGGCTATTTTTTTCCTCTACACTGGAAGCTCTATAAGAGCAAGGATGTTGGGTATTTTTGCTCACATTTCCCAGTGCTTTAACAGAATGCCTGGCATGAGTAAGTCCTCCATAGACATCTGTGGAATAAATCAGTAGGTGAGTGTAGCAGATCTGTTGTTTTCTGAATTTTTCTTTGGAGTTCTTGGTTCTACATCAATTAGTGTTCATACAGGGCCTCCTCTATGGGTTACACCTCAGCCATCTGGAATCTTTTAAATGAAACTTAAGAGACAATTTCAAAAGATAATCAACTTTTAAGAAATGTTCCTATTATAATAGTGTATGTACATGGTTTCAAAAGAAGAGTACAGTTGAGCTTATGGTGAAAAGTAATCTACAAGTTCTTCCTCTTGGACCCCAAGCCCATTTCCCAAAGGCACTATCTTTAACTATGTCCATATTTAGTGCTTTTAGTAATTACTTTTATAGCACTATTTCTAGATTTATGAATTATTTAGATAATATAAACTTATTTCCTGATATACAAAATGAGATTTTACTTTAGGCTATTCTTTCCTATCTCTTTCCAAAGCTTAATCCTTATACAATTATGTTTGGTTCTTCAGTTACTTGTCTTTCTACTTTTAAATAATATCGGCTTCTTTAACTTCATTAACCATCCACACTTCAGCAATATCCCCTGATTCTTCCCTTTGAATGATTAATTTTACTTTTAAAACTTTGCACTTTGTGATTTTACTCTAATATTTTGCACTTTCCTGATAAAAGTTATATTAACAAATGTATAATCTGATTGTGTCAGTGTTCTTTCTGTAAGTTTATACATCATTAACTATGTCTAAAACAAGAAAAAATTGCTCTGAAGGTAAAATAGTTAACATGCTATACATATTTACTTTAATAACTGAAAAATGTTGAACTACCTAAATTAATGAATTTACAAGTCATCTATAACAACTTGGTAGACTCTTAGGAGGGAGATTGAAAAAAAAAAATGTTCTCCTGTTTGTTTAAATAAAATAAATTACACCTAGATTTCTTGTAATCTTATATTTATATGTATTATTTCAAGTAATTTATAATAAGGTCTACCTGAAATTAAATTTAACATACATATAGAATTTTCATAGGCAAGATGAATCAACAATCTCTGGGTAAGATTCACGCATCGTAAGCTATTGACGCATATTACTCAAAATGATGACTAAATAGTTTTTGAAGTAAAAACGGAACACAATCACAAATCAATGACATCCTAGACAACTTTCGCAAGAAGTAGGTAGGCACTTAGCTCAATTAACATATTTATTTTCTTTCATTTTTTTTAAAGTAACAAGTAAAAAAGAGAATCTCTAATGACTTTTAGAAATTTCTCCATGTCTCCACAACTATAGAGTTTATGGTTTAATAAGATTATGCTTTTAAAATAGAACATATAAGGTTGATATTCAGAATACATAGAAAAGGAAACAACCTAGAGTTCACATTGAAAAAAAAATCTCCATGTGTAACGAAGTCATTTAAGAAAATAGAATAGTGGCTATATAAATTTTAAAGTAGGAAATGTAATATAAGCTAGATGGAAAATTAAGTTTAGTTGGACAAAGATACGTGGGTATAGTGTAAATAACTGTAAATAAAACCCAAGAAAATGAATAAGGCTTAGTTGTAGTTTATCAACAAGTCTACTAAGATTCTATTAAAAACTCAGCAATCCATTCACCTCAATTTTCTTAACTTTTTCATCTATTTGACTACCTATTCCATCATGTGAGTATTTACTGCCAATACAAAATGTCCTTTAACAGCAATTCTTTCAAATAAGAGAAAAAAATAGAATAGAAGCACATTTTAGGATTTTGATAATGACAACACAAGGTCATTAAAGAGATGATAACATTTTTATGCCCCTCAAAATAAACCAGACCAATCTATTTTACCATAACGCAGTCTTTATGATGATTCAAAACACATCATTGCAGTATTCGTTCTGAAACATTATATACAATCTCCGTTTCTTTATTCTTTAGAAATTGTATCAGGTGTTCCAAGTGTAAACTGGATTCTTTATTATTTCAAAGGCAAGTGTCAAAGAAAATGGTCATTCCAAAGTAGTAAGAATGCTATCCTGGTTATGAGATGTTAAATATTTATTAGTTTTTACATATCTGTTTAAAATTTTAAATTTCTTTTTAATACACTAATAATAATTGTGTATATTTATGGGATACAAAATAATGTTTTGATTTTTGTTGTGCATTGTAGAAGACTTAAATCAAGCTAATTAACATATTCATCACCTCACTAACTTTTTTTGTGTAGTGAGAACATTAAAAATCTATTTTTAAAATTTTGAAACATACAATGCATTGCTATTAACTGTAGTCATCATGCAGAGCAATAGATCACCAAAACTGAGTTCTCTCCCATAAATAAAATTTTGTTCTCTTTGATCAACATGTTCCCTCTTCTCATTCCTTCCCCTTTCCACTGTTTCTGCTAACCACTTTTTACTGTGTTTCTATGAGATAAACTTTTTAAGATTCCAAAATGAAATCATAAAGTATTTGTCTTTGTGAGAAAAAGTTACAAATTAGATTTTATTAAAATAATGTTCAATGACCAAATCACCACCAAGTAAATTAAACCTATTGGCAGACCATTACAAAAGTATAATCTTATAATAAGAAGTTTCTAATATACCTTTTTAAGATTCCCATTATAGTACTAAAAATTAGGTTAGACAACCTGTTACTAAGCTGTAATGACAAGACTGACAGAACTTAATCGTGAAATCAGTTAGAGGTTCACTGCAGCTTATTGGTAGAAAATAAAACAAACTGATTTACCCAGTTTCATGCATTTTGATTTAGAAATATAATCTTTGGCATCCAGAAACCATTCCTCAATTGGATGTCTTTGACTACTGCAGTCTGAAGCCAGTGGAGTGCCTTTCTCACTTTCTACTTCTATTGCCAAGTATCTCTTTTCCTATATTTATTTGCAGAAAATATTTTCTAGAAAATGAGTGAATGAAAGGAAGGGTAAATCACGTGCATTATAGAAATATATTTTTCCCTGGGTAGTAGTAGGGAAACATCATGAAGGTAATACATATTGAGGTTTGTAATGTAGAAGTATATATAAAACATATAGAGTGCTTTACTTTCCTTGAGATCAGATTATGTTAAAACTAAGCACATTGAATATAAGCAGATCCTTCTTTAAAATGAACCCAGCCGCACTCTATGAATGTCTGATATATGCTAAGAATGTGGATGTCAACTGGGCACTAATCACCTATCAACCATATAATATAGCTTTGTTTCAGAATTAGCAAATAAGAGAAAAATGATTTATCATAGAAATCAGAAGAAAATTTCAGATAACTAGTTGACACTTTTTTTTTTTTTTAGATGAAGTCTTGCTCTGTCCCCCAGGCTACAGTGCAGTGGTATGATCTCGGCTCACTGCAACCCCTGCCCCCGGGGTTCAAGTGATCCTCCTGCCTCAGCCCCACAAGTAGCTGGGATTACAGGTGCGCGCCACTACACCCGGCTAAGTTTTTCTCTATTTTTAGTAGAGGGGTTTCACCATGTTGGTTAGGCTGGTCTCGAACTCCTCACCTCTAATGATCCGCCTACCTCAGCCTCCCAAAGTGCTGGAATTACAGGCGTGAGCCACCGTGCCCGGCCGACATTTTTAATAAAATGCAAAAATGCATGATTTTTATTTGAAGAAAACCGAACCAGGAAGCCATAACAAAAGAATGAAAAAAAAAAATAGTGCACAAAATGTGAAGGAAGTGGGTGGGATAACGAGTAGAAAATAGTCTCAAAAGGCAGTAGGAAATAAACTTCAAAAACAAAAGACAAAGATGCCAACACAAGGAAAGGTTTGATGGTATATATACAGGATAGAAAACGGAGTACAGTCCCATGATTTGTGTAATAAGTGTTCAAGAGGTAGAATCAGATCATTTTCAAAAAGGGTAATGAAGACATTTATAATAATGATATTAATATTAACACTGATATACTTTGCTGAAACAAATAGTAATAAGAAATTTTACCCTATTCAAATCTACTGCAAGACTAAAGTTATTTAAGCAGCCACTTAGGCAGTCCCACCTTTTTACTGGATAGAAGGAAAAATCATTTCACATTATCAGTTTTCCCTAAATTAATCTCTAACTTCACAGAGTTGTAAAAATGTTGTGCCTTAGTCAGGAGTGAAAGTACTCAAATAAGGATACTCTACCTAATGGTTACGTAGCTGTATTTAAATCCAAGTTTGGATAATTGTCTTTAACAATTTAAATCCAAAATTTAAAGCTAGAAATGACAAATTGCTGAATAATTTGCTTCCTGCCCAACTCTCTGACTTAATTTCACATCACCGTCTTTCTCATTCACTCCATTGTCATTTTGCAGCTATTACCTTGGTTTACTTTCTTCTTAGTAGTAATCATGACCGAAAATTATGATATTATTTGTTTAAGTGTTAGTGTCTGTACTGCAACACCGGATATAAACTCGATGACGGTAAGCATCTTGTCTGTCCTATTCATTACCAAATCATCAGCACTTACTATGTTCCCAGCACTTCTAGCACTGCCTGGACCTTAGCTGCTGCCCAATACATAAATAAATATGAATAAAAAAAGAAATGTGCAAGTAATCTCTAGAATCAAGAATAAAATATGAAATATTTTTTACCACAGTATTCATATGTAAAATCACTAACAAAATATTAAAACGAAGTTAATTACAGCATAGTGCTTAACCTTATAAGATTATTGGCAGATTTAATGAGACAATGCTCACAAAAAATGTAACACAAGGCCTGACAGCCAGGAACATAGAAGGTGTTCAAGAGAGGTTCTTATCATTGTTTATTGTTATTTCTCCAGCAAAATATATGTAAGAAATTACTAAGGCACCAGGATTAATAAATTTTAATGTGTACAAAACATATTAGAAAGAAAATATAACAGAAACAAAATATTAACACATTTAATTATGCATAAGAAATTATCAAAAGAAAGTCTGCAAACTTTTCAAATAACATTAATAATTTATGGAAAAGTTTCATATTTGAAAAAAAAATATTGTATATAAACCTTAAGTTCATCTTAGTTACATTAAAAGTTTGTGCATATTTACTAATGTTCAAAAGAGTTAACTTATCGTTACCTATTCTCCTCAAAATGAGCTTACTAAAGTATGCACAGCACTTTCTTTGGCTATTTAGAATCATGTATCTACTTGAACAACACCACAATAATTATCTATTATGTTGAATGATAAGATGGTCTTATAAAAATAACTTATAGGAATAAAATTATAAATCCAATGCAGATAATTATCAAAGCAAAATCTTCAAATTAACTTTATGTTTAAAAGATGTTTAAAATTGCATTTTAAATCTTGAAGAACACTACTTCTATTGTTAAGGTAGATATGTGCAGCTTAAAATGAATCAAAATCTATATATTCATGAATTACAATAAACTAAGCCCCACAGGATAAAGTTGGATTTAGGTGATTGTATAGATTGTACTATCAAGTAATTACTTTTTGTTGAAATCTATTTCTATTTCAAGTCATCTAATTTGCCTAGTGAAATTATAAAAAAGATAATAAAATTAAAATATTTTCCTGGAAACACATTTCCTTCAAATACAATTTTAAGTGATTAATTGCTAGCCTCAGTAAATATGATGTTCCCAGAAATGTGTGTTGCCAGAGTAATTTATCCCACCACATGGATAGTAGTAAAGTGCTGATGGTCCTTGATATATGAGGTGAATTTGTTCACCTCATACATCTGAACATGGTTCAGATGTAACTTTAATGAAATTCCATTTAGAACTGTAACCATAGCTATTCTCAGCAGTTTACAAAAGCAGGGGAAAATGACTTTACATTTTTCTAACATGTCATAGCTACTGCTAGTATTTCCATATTAAAGGTTTCATGCGACTTAGTAAGAATTTAAATCTAGTTATTGTGTTACATGTACAGTTAGTTACTAGTGGATCTTGTGTAACATCAGTCAACATATGCCTTCTCTGACTCTCTACATTGCATTGCTTTGGATATGTGTGCTCTTGTTTAGAGGACGCTTAGACTCACATGGCTTTTGCAACTGATCTTCCTTCATAAGTTGTGGCTATTAGAAGTTCAGGAATAGAGATGGGTACCAGTTATTCGGTGATTATGGGGAGCTTTCGTTAGCAAATTATTATATTCTGTATGCAGAAAATCATAGATGGAAGCACATTTAGAGAAAATCTAATGTTATTTCCTAAAGACCTGGGAGGTCATGCTATTTATCTAGGATTGCACAATGAGTTTCTGGCAGAACTGATGATGAGCAGAATCCAGGCATTTTGGCTCCAAAGCAAGTACTTGCTGTTTCCACTACATTGTGCTACTTCAGATATTGCCAGAAAGTGGATCACAGGTAACTGTGAGAAATTATGGCTTTATATAATTTAGCTTGGGGCTCAGAAACCAAGATGTTTTAATTTATGTCATCTACATCCCTCAAATGTTTTGAGTATGTATAATAAAATGCATGGCTATACAGAAGTGTTACAAACAAGGTGGAGGGAGCCTGTATTTTGTAAAACTATAGGCTCTTCTCTCATACTACTATTCCCAGGACATGGATGAAAGCTGTGCACGTTTAACACTTTATAAATATTTGTTGCATAAACAAATACATAAAGTGTAAATATTAATGAACTCACAGGATGTCATCCAGTGCTGGTTCAGTTCTAATGCCGTGTGAGTTTAGAAATTGTGCACAAACAAATCTTTGCGGCAGCCAATTTTTCTTAAGCATGTCAGTGATGTCTAATGAGTTCCTTAAAAATTATTCTTCTCTACCAAACTTAATGAAAGCTAAGGCAAAACCAAATATATCTATCATCATTCATGATTTGAGAAGAATTTCTTATTTTATTATTGTCAAAATAACTCAAATTTGTCATTATTTTCCTTTTAACTATATGAATGACTCTCTGGAATTTTAGACAATGCCTATTGATGAGTAAAATAAAGTGGGTGGAAAACAGAGAAAAATTACGTAATATTCCTTTACTAAGCTATCTATTTTGGTACCAAGGCTTTAATGCTGTTATTTGGTTTTATGTTGGCATATCCACCTGGTACCTATTCAAAGGCCTAAATGAAAACCCACACCATACTGATCTGACATATTGTAGCAACCAAATAAAAGCGTCTCTTAGACTTCTACAAAACAAACAGTTAATCTAGTTCCAAGGGACAATTCACTTCTGTATACCTCTACTGCACAGCTTCAAAAAAAAAAAAAAAGAAAAGACTCTGAACTTGTAAAAGGTCTAATAAAGTATTCGGACAGGAGGGAGAGCTGGGGAATAGACAAAAATAAGAATGGAAACAAAGCAAAAAAGAAAAGGAAGGTGAAAAATATCTCACAGGAAGCCCTCTGAGGGAAGTAACTCACACCAAACCTCTGCTTATCCTTCTTGCATTCAGCATTCTGAGGATACACACACATTCCCAAACAAAATACAATAAACAAAAAATAAAGCTCAAACCAGAAACTAGCATGCACGGTAACTCCAGAAGTGTGAGTTCATTCATTTTGTTCATTTCAAAAATATTTATGAAGAATGTAAAAGTGTCAAAATAGAATGTAAAAATGCAAAAGGTGTGAATATGACCTCAGCCTTCTCTCAGGGAACTCACAGGCAAGTAGAATCAATCGATCATTTACAGCGTAGTGTTAAGTCTGGTCAAAGAAGGAATGCACAGGCTGTTGTGGTGGGCACAGAGAAGGAGCCAATTTATTCAGAGCCAGAGTAGGGAAGGGAGTGTATTACAAAAGGTTTCCCAGAAGATACTAAAACCCAGTTCTGAAGGAATGACCATTAGCTGGTATAAACTTCAAAGATAGTGGGAATGGCATGTTGGAAAGGCTCTGAAAAGAGAAACAGGATGACATCTATGGAGACTGCAAATACTTAGTATAGTATAGCTCGTACAAATTATATAGACCTGTTTATATAATTATAGATTATGTTAAAAAATAGATGAGGCTGGAGGTAACCAAGACTCAGATAAAAAGGATTCTGTTCACCAACTTACATTTGTGTATTATAGTAAGCAGTAGGGTGTCGTTCAAAGAACCGAATCATTTGCAATGATCACTCTAAAAGCAATTTTAGAAAGGGTTGAAGGAGACCCAGTTACGAGGCAAGAAGAAGCATCAGTCTGCTTGGCCCAAAGAATTGCTCTGGAGTAATCAGCTCATATTTGTGATGTTAAGTGTGATTGCTTTCTACTAAACGTAATCACCTGTCACATTAAATTAACTGTCAATTTACTTTTTATTGACTTTGTAGTTTTGTTTGTACTGAATGTGTAAATTACAATTGGTTTTATGTTTCCAAACTGGTTCCTATTCAGTGCCCCATTATACACATACCTGGCCATTAAAAATAAATTGTACCTAAAAAATTTAAATTTATTAAGAAATATTTTCCATCAACCTATTAATTCATATCATTCTAGTACCATGATTATAAGTGTCTAGAGAGATGCAAGTTAGACAGATTTGAATGAGAAAGAGAAGATATAAGTGCCTTAGGAAGTCACTCTGTGAAGTTAATCTCAACTAGGGTTTAACATCTCCTGCCACCAAAATAACCTACATTATCAAATAATGCTCCTTAAATACTTATGATCATCTACTGGACTTTTATGCTTAAATGGAAGGAGCTTCACCGAAAAATAGCTATGCCCTAGGAAAGTGCAGCATACAACGATGTATTTCACTCCAGGTAAAATTAGTTGTGTCTCAGACTGAGAAATATGTATACATATAATACATACAGTCATGCACTGCATAAAAATGTTTTTGTCAATGGCAAACCACATGTATGACGGTAGTCTCGTAAGATTATGATGCTGTATTTTTGTTGCACATTTTCTGTGTTTAGCTGTTTAGACACACAAATACTTCCCATTGTGTTATAATTTCCTATAATGTTCAGTATAGTAACATGTCTTACAGGCACAGGTTAGTAGCCTAGGAGCAATAGGCTATACCTATAGCCTTGGGATGTGTTAGGCTATATAATCCGGGTTTTTGTAAGCACACTCTCTGATAGTTACACAATGACTCTATTACCTAAGGATCACCTCAGAACAT
Organism: Chlorocebus sabaeus; assembly: GCF_047675955.1. Lineage (NCBI taxonomy): Eukaryota > Metazoa > Chordata > Mammalia > Primates > Cercopithecidae > Chlorocebus > Chlorocebus sabaeus. The sequence goes on from NC_132918.1 coordinate 14,221,696, forward strand.
ATCCCTGACTAAGTGACACATGATTTTACATACATAAATATACACACATTCCATTCAAAATATAAATCCTTTGACTTTTTTAATTGTGATGATTTTGAAAAATTCTAACATTTTGAGTAAGAGTTCAAAGAAACCACTCATATACTAATACATGTCTCTGACTAGGGCAGGATTGTTTGTTCCATAATTCAAAGCAAAACTTTCCTTCTTTTTCAGAATATGTATAGAAAACAATAATATTTGCACACTGGAGTACACAGATGTGGCTGTTTATGGCTGTAAGTAATAGCCCAGGATTTCTGGTATCTTCAACCCCACCTGGCCTTCTCAAGGCTGAGGAATCAATAACTTCTATGTACCTGTACTTGTTTTGACCTATTGGTTTGTATTCCAGTTGGAAAGTTCTGGCTTAAAGAATATTCAAGAGCTGAGAAAGAAACCTTTGTTAGAAAGCTGCTAACTTTAGAGAAAGAATTAACTTGCTGCATAAAAGCTGATTGGCTTTCCTATCTTTAAATTAATAAAACTGTACCTACCTTTAGCAGATAAGTCAAGTATTGAAATGGTAATAGGTGTTAATTCAAATACCACCTTCTTGATGGATAATAGCTGCTTAGAGAGTTCTGTTGAGAAACATTCTAAGGCTTTGTCTAGTCCTAGTTGAAAATAATGCTGGATTGATGAATGACATTTATCATAGTTAGAGTAGGAAAGAGTGGCATTAGTAACTGACCCAGACCATAAAGTTGATTGTACAATATAAAATATATACTCTGCAACCCTTTCTTTAAACATATTTTAAGAATTGAACTTCAAGGTTTATATTCTAGGTTTGTTTTATTGTTTTGGGTTATAAATAATCTGGCTGGCAAACTTACCTTAATCCCTTGTTGTAGTTCATTTTGCTTGACTCAATGCTTTCAATGTAGGTGCTTATTTTTATTGTTTTGTCTCTTCTTATGGATCTTGTAATATGTAGCTTATTTTATTCCGATTTATCTTTCACTTTTAAGTAGAGATTAAGAAATGGCCTCAAAGAAGGACACAGACAAACATGGTCCTGGTTCTAGAGGAAGCTAAAAGTGTTTACTTTTCCTGTGAGCTTTACACAGGAGTTTCTGCAACATAAAAGAGATCACAAGGCCAGTAGTGATGAAGCCCTTGATTCTGTGCTTGTTACCTAGGAATGATTGACAGTAATACCTTAAAAATCACTGTCTCTGTGACTTAGGAGAAACAGGACGAATTATCCCAGGATGAAATACAGCCCAAGAATATTGTGGGAATAATGCAGATTGATTTTTTTCTCTTTTCTAAACTCACATATGTATCCCTCTTTCAAATATTTATTGACTGCTCAGTTCAGTCCCTTTTCATATAGAGAATGAGGGTGTATTTCTTTTGTTCAAAACTACAAAAATAATCATCCCTCTTATCTTTCAAAATAAAAATCAACTTTGCTCCCAACATGTTTGATATCCGGAACATATCAATTAATACCTTCACTTTAGAGATTCATTACATAAAATGTTGGAATCTATGCTATAGCATTACTATAAAGAGCTGGATTAAATAGGAAAATGAACAGATACACCAAAAGGAAAGTGAGCAAGACATAAATATCAGAGGCGTTTGAACTGGAGCAACTGCATCTTGAACAGGAGCTGGGTAAAATAAGGCTGAGATCTACTGGGCTGCATTCCCAGACTTAGACTTCCTAAAACATTCTAAGCCACAGGGTAAGAGAGGAGGTCGGCACAAGATACAGGTCATAAAGACCTTGCTGACAAAACAGGTTGCAGTAAAGAAGCCAGCCAAAACCCACCAAAACCAAAATGGTATTGACAGTGACCTCACCAGGACAGTTTACAAATGCCATGGCAACATCAGGAAGTTACCCTATATGGTCTAAAAAGAGAGGCATGAATAATCCACCCCTTGTTTAGCATGTCATCAAGAAATAACCATAAAAATGGTCAACCAGCTGCCCACAGGGCTGCTCTGTCTGTGGAGTAGCTGTTCTTTTATTCCTTTACTTTCCTAATAAACTGGCTTTCACTTTAGTCTATGGACTCGCCCTGAATCATTTCTTGCATGAGATCCAAAAGCCCTCTTTGGGGTCTTGATCCGGACCCTTTCCTGTAACATCTCTCTGGCGACCATGGAAGTGACTATACCTTTAGGATTAAGGGTCCTCTTGTAAAGGAGTCGGGGAGATATGTCAGGTTTTGGAACCAGAGCGACTCCATCTTGAGTGCAGGCTAGGACAATGAGGATGGGACTTGCTGGGCTGCATTCCCAGAAAGTTAACTATTCCCAGCCTTTACATGCTTACGGTTAAGGGAAGAGAGGGATGATGTTTACTAAACAGACCCAGACTTGGGAGTGTCCTGATATCCCAATAACCTGAGGACAAAGGCATTCCTAATTTTGCTTTAAAGTCAGGGATTCTTGCAAAATATAGTAATTAAGAAAATTAATCCTTTATCACAAACCCTTGTAGCAGAGCACATCTCCTTATGATCTTTCTCTTTCTAACCTAGGTAAAAGGAATTACCTAGGTTAAAAAAAAGTACTCTATTTTTTCTTTTTTTTTAACCTAGGTTTAAAAAAAAAAAAAAAAAAGGTTTTGTACCTAGGGTGGACACATTACTCCTCTTACTTTCAAGAATGCCCTAATGCCCTACTCTGTTTATGGAGTAATTGTTCTTTCAGAACTTTACTTTCTTAACAAACTTGCTTTTGCTTTGCACTGTTGACTCACCCTTAACTTTTTCTTGCGCAAGATCGAAGAACCCTCTCTTGGGGGTCTGGATTGGGACCCCTATCCTGTAACATAAACAGTGTATTCATATAACAAGAAATAAAATGACTAATAAACTTAAATGTTCTATTTGCTAGTCATCAAATAAATGTAAATTAAAATGAAATCCCTTTGGAAATGTTTAAAATAAAACAACAATGTAATTCCAGGAAACAGGCAGTCTCCTCCAGGTGTATAATCTTCATGGAGGCTAGTTTGACAATATTTATCAATACCTTTAAGTGTCATATACAGTAGTTCATCTCAGCAGTTCCTTTTCTGAAAAGATATCCTAAGAAAAATGTCTGCAAAAACTTCCTTATAATTGTTTTTAGTGGTCTCTCTAAGAGTAACGTAGCCCTAAAGCAGATAATAGAGTTTGAAAACAATACAATGAGAAGCATACAGTGCTTTCGTCATGTGGACACGAATTAGCAGAGGAGGGGAATTAGAAGACTTTAAAGGACAGGGGCAATGCGTGCTTGCAAAGGATGGGAAAAACAAAAGTAGCAGAAGCATCAAGGATTAAGAATGAAAGTTTCCTGGATGTCAGCTTCAAATCCTGCTGAGGGTCAAGTCTGGGGCTGTCTTTTTACTTCCTTCTGTGTCTCTAATTAATTAGTGTCTTTCCCTTGTTCCGTCACCAGGAAATCTAACTTGCATGCACAAATCATCCTTGGCTCTGTCGATGTCACTGCTAAACAAGCACTATGGGTTACACACTTCCTTTCACTCTAATTGAACAAAAACTTTCTCACTGAAATATTTAACAAGAAGAGTAATAGTTTTGTTTGTTCATTTTTTTTTTTGTTTGTTTTGGGGGCACAATACCTTAAAGAATATCCAATTCAACACTTCAATTTTGTAAATGAAGAGATAAGACTAAAAGGATAAACTGGTTTTACTGTGTTGTTAATAACATGGCAGGGATTACAACCTGGGTGTTTAGGGAAACTCTTAGCCCAATTCCTCTATAAAGCAAAAAGGCCCCTAATCTTACCAGAAAATTAATGCATCACTTCTCTCAAGGGCTGTGAAACTGTAAACAGTAAGTTATAAACTGTTTTCCATGATACTCACATAAGCCACATGAAGATATGTGTGCATTTGACCCAGAAACTTGAAGTGCATATATTATAACAAATGAAACATGATGTATCCACAGAATTCTCAGGAGAATCTTTCTATCCAGAAATCACACTTGCTTCATGTTTTAATGTTGTTGTTAGAGAATAAGAAGGGACTTGCCCAGCTCACTGAACCTGCTTTCAACAAGGCAAAATAATTATAACTGGCTGTCACCGCTGCTCAGCCTTCCTGTCCCTCAGGGAATTCGATGGGCTCAGAAATAAACATTCACCCCATGAAGTTGTGACCTTATTGTGCCCTCCATGTTTGGCTATGGATTGTAGGCAAATCCCTCTGTTATACCTGTGCCCCACTTCACTCCCCTGGGTACTTCAAAAAAAAAAAAAAAAAAAAGAAAGAAAAAAGAAATAATTTAGAACTGTTTAGAAATGGTGGGAATTGCTCACTTTGGTAGCACGTATACTAAAATTGAAATGCTACAGAGAAGATTAGCATGGACTCTGTGCAAGCATGACATGCAAATTTGTGAAGCATTTCATATTTTTTAAAAAAATGTATAAAATAATAAAAACTAAAAAAAATTGTGACAATAAAAGCATCTCATTAACAGGAGGTTGAAACTAAATTCTCAAGTGGACAGTATAGACAGATGGTTGCTGCTGTTGTTGTTTTTTCTATGTAGTGGCACCCACACTGTTAATAACTCCATAATATGAAAATACCATTAAGTATCAAGGCATTATATTTTTTTAAATGTAAAATAGGTCTCAAGTTCAGTAAGCAAGTGTATTAGTCCATTCTCACACTGCTAATAAAGACATATCCGAGACTGGGTACTTTATAAAGAAAAGAGATTTAATTGACTCACAGTTCCGCAGGGTTGGGGAAGCCTCAGGAAATTTACAATAATGGCAGAAGTGGAAGCAAACATGTCCTTCTTCACATGGCAGCAGCGAGGAGAAGTGCAGAGTGAAGGTGGTGGGGCAAGCTCTTTATAAAACCATCAGATCTTGTGAGAACTCACTGTCACAAGAACAGCATGGACATAACCATCCTCATGATTGAATTACTTCCCACCATGTCCCTCCAACAACACGTGGGATTATGGGAACTACAATTCAATATGAGATTTGGTTGGGGACACAGCCGAACCATGTCAGTAAGTATAACCTAAGACCTAGATTTCTTGCTTCTCTAGTTCATGACGACAGCTGCTTTGGGACTTAATGCAAGGAAAAAAAAATCCATTTGGTTATGGTGTGCTTCAATCTACCTGATCTAATAACTGTAGGTCCCAGTGGAAATTCATACTGTGGATGTATTATCCAGAAGAAAAGAAGTTAATAAAAGATTAGTGATGTACCTCTCAGTAATAAATGTACTGAACATTAATTACTTATCACATATTGGGATCATATTAAAAATCTTGGCATTTTGTAGCAAGATGTAATACCTATGTTATATGAATCCACTAAGAATAAGAAATCAGACTCTGAAATGCTTGCTAAATTAAAGTTCTACAAATGGCATTATGAGGTAAAATTCAGTATATGGAAAGTGATTGAATTAAGCCAATATCTTTAAAATAAAAGAATTTACTATAAAACTTCCAAAATGAAAGTCTGCCCTAACTCCCTATTGGAGGGTAAAAAGGTGAACTCCATTCATCCAGTTTTCTGAAAACACCAAATATCATGGTTTTTCTTCCTTCTCAGAAGAAGCTATTCTTGCAGGTGACAGAGGGAGAAGCTTTTATGAGGAGAAACAGAAATTGTTCAATGAATGGCTTAATCGTTCCTAACTTGAAGACGCTGACCCTCCAACTAAGGTCACAACTGCCTGAAATTCATAAAGTCAAGTTAAATCAATACGACAAATATGTTTTATCTTTTACTGTGTATCAGGTAGTGGGCTAGGCTCTGGTGGAAAAGAAAGTTGGTCACAAGTTAAATTGTTAAATATATGTATTATTGAACTCTGAAAATAAATATACCTCTTAATCTACCTGAGCTTTATCTGAGTCTCCTCTAACTTTTAAGATTTTCATGATATGGAGAAAAAAATACAAATAGTTTAAACACATATTTAGACCATGCTGTTAAAAGATAAAAACCACTAGAGATATAGTATTAAACAAAATTATGCAACATAATAATAAATGTGTTGCCAGCATTTATTGAGAATTTACCATGTGCCAGATACTGGGCTAAATGCTTTATCTGATTTAACTCATTTAATCCCCATTTTAGCCCTATAACTAGAGTAATATTAAAAATATATTACACTTAAAAATGTGTAGCAGAGAATATTGTTTCGATCAATAATGAATGAATGAATTGTCCTCACTTAAAAAAGAAGAAACTGACTTACAGGTCTGTCTTGTCACAGTCATCCAGCTAGCAAGACATCAAACCTTAATACGGTATAGTAAACACCATGGTAGAAACATACACATATTCACATGAAAGTACAGAGAAAGGGTTTCTAACCTAAAGTGGGGAGGAGGAGAAACTTATAAAGAAAATGAAACTTCATATTATCTCTTCCCAAATAAGGGTTACGTTCTACTTCTCAGAGAGCATGTTGATAATAATTTGCATTTGTAACTCTGTGCTAATAATTTGCTCATGTGGCTTCTTCCCTAATTAAACCGTTAGTCCCCTAAAGGTGGTAATATGTCTCAGTCCATCTTTATCTTTCGAGAACCTTGAATCATATCTTGTACAGTATAGGATCTGATAAAAGTTTGTTAACTGAATAAATGACCCACAAGAGACAGTACCCTTGATTAACTATTAGATCAAATCGGTACTGAAAGATGGCTTCCTAGTCTTGGGAGTATTTTCCAACACTTTACTAAGAACAAACTACTTTGTATGAAGCTCATGACTTACAGCATCATTGCATTTTGTCCTGTACGCATAAGGTCATAAGAAAATTCATCTTTCATACCATGTATGATTACCTAGGAAGACGGTCAAGGACTGAGAGATATTTGTCGCATATATGGGTTTTATTTTATGATTTAATGGCAGGATTCCATTGGTATTCATCAACTAATACAATTTACCCAACTATGCACAGTGAGTTGTTTATTGAATACAGCAAGATTGATTTTAGCAGTTTGGGCAGGTGAAAATTAAAACCATGCTTGCTTTGTTTCAAGGCTTGGTAATATGCAAAGTAACAAAGGAACTAGAAGAGAAGCAGTTCATATATTTCCTGAAGTCAGAGGTCAAGGATTGATTCATACTACCATTTCATTGCTCATAAAATATAAAATAATACAGCAAAGTTCCTCATGAGACTGGCAGCTGTTATTATTGTAGCAAGTTATATTTGAAAACAGTGGCCTTTTTCGGAGATGGATTTAGCTGTCATTATTGTCATGAGTATGAAAAGATTATACAGAAACCAGCAATTAATACTTAACAAGATGAAATGAAAATGGCAAATGAAGCTCTGCCTTGATCTTTGCTGAATTAACATTCCAGGCATGTGGTCATCTTGAAGTTTAACTCACAATGATGGGTCAGTTTCCTATCGATTCAGAACTGTTGTTGGGATCTTGGAATTCCTAAAGGAATACATACTTAGCACATCACCTTGCCTTTCCATTAGTCTATTTCAATTTGTTAAAGAATAGCTACTGAGAAACTGGCTGCCCTTTTCGACAGTATGACATTTTTGGGGAATGAATAAATCTTCAAGGCATGATAGAAAAATGAATAACAGTGGGATCCCCTTATCCATAATTTAGTTTTCCCCAGATTCAGTTACCCATGATCAACTGCAATCTGAAAATATTAAATGAAAATTTCAAAAAATAATTCATAAGTTTCAAATTGTACACTCTTCTGAGTGGGGTAATGAGTAGTGTAATGAAATCTTGCACTGTCCCCCACCGTCCTGCCTGGGATGTAAATGATCTCCCTGTCCAGCATATACATGCTGTATACATTATGGACCTGCCCGTTAGTCACTTAGTAGTCATCTCGGTCATCAGGTCAACTCTCTTGGTATCCTAATGCTTGTGCTTGTGTTCAAGTCATCTTTATTTTACTTAGTAATAGCTCCAAAGCACGAAAGTAGTGATGTTGGCAATTGTGAGAAATGCCAAAGAGAAGCAGTGTTTTTCTTAAATAAAAAGGTGAAAGTTCTCAAATTAATAAAGAAAGAAAAAAACCACATGCTGAGATTGCTAAAATTGGAGGTAAGAATGAATTGTCTGTCAAATTGTGAGAAGGGAAAAAATTTGTGTTAGTTTTGCTGTTGGAAAGTTACTGTCACAGTACATGATTAGTGCTTAGTAAATATGGAAAAGGCATTAGCATGAATAGAAACATGTTCTGATTGACTGTAATGGGGTTCAGTACTATCTGTGGTTTCAGTCATCCACTTGGAGTCTTGGAACATATCCCCTGCAGATAATTGGAGACTACTGTAGTACAATCTATGTCTAGAGGTTATCAAAAACATAGAAAACACAATTATCAGTTTACAGCTTTGTGTCTAAATCTAGTATCTGATGAATTGATGAATTGTTGAATATGACAATTGATGAATATGTTGTATAAAACACAATGAATTTCAAGGTGATATATCTCTGTTTTTTAAAAAAAATCAGCAGTGTTTTTTTAAATTGACATATTTGTACCTATTTATGAGGCTATGTGATATTTTGTTACAGGAATAAAATGTAAGATTATCATGTCAGGATATTTAAGTTATCCATCACCTCCAGAATATGATCACCTAAAGTAGAAGTCCTCCCTTCAAATTATTTTAAAATATACAATACATTGTTGTTAACTATCATCCCCCAACTCTGCTATCAAGCATTACAACTTATTCCTTCTATCTAACTGTATATTTGTGCCCACTAACCAACATTTTTTTCATCTCCTCAACATCATTGATTTCATTTGGTCTGTTTTTGCTTTTGTAAAAAATATTAACAGTTTTCAATGATAACCAAAGTAAAATTTATCTGTTGGAAATCCAAAGGAATATGCTCCACTTTTCTTTCCTTTTTCCTCGGGAATAGCAAAGAGCATATTGGCTATCTGCTTCTTTGACTTCTTCAAAATTGCCTTAGGAATTCTATCCTAATGCATTTCTATGCAAATATATAAATTAAGGCATAGTGCATATGAGACAAATGAGGGAAATTCTACAGAAAAAAATTAGCTTGTGTACTTAAAAAGGTGTCAAGATCATGAAAGACTAAAAGCATTTTTAAAAGGCTTAAATTCATCTCCAAAAAGGGGGAATGGTTGGGTTGAATACATAGCTACCAAAGACATTTTTAGGACAATTTTCAAAATTTGAGTATGGATAGTGTGTTGGACAAGAGCATTATATCAATATTAAGTTTTCTGATTTTGATTATTTAACTGTGGTTATGTGAATAGTGGCTTTTCTTTTAGGAAATACACTCTGAAGTAGGTAGGATAAAAAACTAATGTCTCTAATTTATCCTCAGGTTATTGAGATAATTTACTCTCAAATAATTCAGAAAGAAAGTATGCCTGAGAGAGTGCATGGGTGAGCACAAAATGATTTAATAAAATAGATTCACTACATGTTAACAATTGACGAATCTAAGTAAAGGATATGCATTTTTGCACTATTCTTGTAATTCTTCATAAATTGAAAATTATAACTTAAAAATTATGAAAAGATAACTTTGCATAGTAGTAAAATTAAAAATAATATTATTTCAAAGATAATCATAATAATTAGGATAATACTTTGCATTTGTATATTAACTGACGATTATATTAATAAATTTTCCAAATATGTGATTTGACTTTATTCCTGAAACAACTCTAAAATTTTAAATACCTTTATTCCCATTTTAAAGATGAAAAAACTTGGAAACAGAACTATTCCAGTGCTTTAGTTTAAAAGATTTTAATTTGTAGTCTTTTCTGTGGTAACTACACCACAAACTGTGCAAACTGCCCTCGTTCAAGTCATGAGGCAAGCCTGTGGTCTGTTCTGTGCTCACTAACCAGCTGTCAAGCTGTAAGAATTTGGGTGGTTGCAGATCAGGAAGCAGCTCTATAATTCAGAATCAATCTTCTAAGCTGTCTTGTCTCTATTTTCATAGCATGTCATTGGTTTTCATTCCAAAGTTGTGCTAGCTCTTCCTGGCATAATTGATGGTGCAGGTGCACGGTTTTAGGAAAGAAACCATGGGAAATCCTATTGGGTTGTGCTGCGTTACAAATAGAAAAAAATCAATGTTAGACCAGTAGAATTGAGAAAATCATGAGGGAAATAAATTTTATTTTCATGCTTTCAAGAATTACATCTAAAAGTAGGTATTTTATTTGGAAAGGTGTAGATGTTCTTTAGGGAGAGAAAGGAAGAAAGGGAGGAAGAGCTATGATTTCATATTTCCAGAATTTTTATTTCACTAGAATGTAAGATTTGTCTTCTGAATTTAGACACATTTTTCTTTATTTTAAAATTACCTATTTCTGATTCTTCATGTGTAGTCAGATATTTTTAAACAAACAGAATGTTTAAAAAAATAATCTGTAGACCACAGCTTTAACGTTTCTAAGTAGTGTTCATTACATATCCAGGAAAAATAAAAGACACAACGTAAGTGCTAAATATATAAGTTTCAGTGTTATAAATGATTAGGTGATTCATTCTTTCATTGAGCAAGTATTCATCAATTCATAGAGAAGCAGAAAAGCATGAAGGCTGAAAGCATGTAATTTGGAGCCAGACTATTTGGGTTCAAATATAGGACCCTGCTTCGTGATCTTGAGAACATTTCTTAATATCTCCAAACTTCAATTTCTTCATTAGTAAAATGGAGAGAATGACTGAACCTACCTCAAAGGGAGGTTGCAATGATTAGAAGTAAAAGTATATGTGAAACACTTAGAACAATGCTTAGCACATTGTTAGCATTTAATCGATTTTGTTTGCTATTATTCAAAGTGTAATCTGAGAAATATTCATTGAGCATCTAGTATGATCCAGGTAATCCATAGTAAAGCATGGGACTATGCAGTTATTTGGGGAATAAAGAAATGATTCAGAAAAAGATTCTGCCTTAGTATGTGCTTTAGCTATCTAGTGCCATATAACGAGTCTCCACCCCCATTCGCAAACTGAGCAGCTTAATAATAAATACTTATTATTTTACAGTGTCCTTAGGGCAAGAATTCAATAACTTAGCCTCTACCTCAGCTGAGGTCTCCTCTGAAGCCTTAATTCAGAGTATTCACTTCCAAGCTCACTCATGGTTTGCTGTCAATGTTCAGTTTCTCACAAACTGTTGGACTGAGGGCCTTACTTCCCCCACTGGGTGTTTGGCTTGAGGCCTCTCTCAGCTTGCTACATGAGCTTCTCCAAAGGGAAGTTCACAATATGACAGCTGGTTTTTCTCAGAGTGAGACAGCGAGAGGTCAAGGGAGGGCCCACAGAAGGAAGCTACAGTCTCTTTGTAATCTAATATTGAAAGTGACATCCCACAATTTTTATGTATTCTAATTAGAAAGGAGTCACCAGTCTAGCCCATACTCAAGGGTGGCAAGTACATTAGTGGTCTTCCAGTATAGAAGAAAAGATGTAGCTAAATACTCCCAACATGAGGTAGGTGGTAATAGAGAAGAGAAAAGGTTTCTCCATAAGAGAATCTCGACATGCTAAACAGAGAACCTGAGAACACACCACTGTATTCTTCTAGGTTTATCTACACTGGTGAGGAAAATTACTGAACATACTCTAATAATCCTTATCACTCTACTACACACCGTAAGTCTCATGCACCAGATGCTCCAAAAAAGTTCATATAACTCAAAACACACCCTGACAGAAATAGGCCTCATTGGGACATAATTGTGGGAAGAGTAACATTTATCTGGTGTTGCCTACTCAGAATAGTAGAATTTTGCTGATAAAGGTGCTACTTAGTACAGGTGCAGATTGAAGTGTACCACAATATACCACTTCAAAATATGTCTGTTTGGCATACAGATTATTTTGACTAAAAGCAATTGAGGACCAGTAATATAGAAAAAGCTCTTTAGCGCCCGCTAACTGCCTAAACTAGAGTATACATTTCCTCTTTTGCAAAAGAAATTTACATTTATAAAGGGAGTTTCTATTTATAAAAATGTCTTTTTACCAGAAAGAAAGCTACTCTTCGAGACTACTCTTACCACCCAACTGATAGCTGCATAACAACAAAAAACAACAACAACAAAAAACCCTGATTTACCACACCTTCCTCTCCTTCACTTCTTCCAACTTGCTTCCCTCATCCTGAAGCTCAAAACCATTTTCCCCTTGTTTAGCCTAAAGATGGTATATAAGCTTCAAGCATCTGGCCACATCCTAGTGTTTTCATTTATTTGTGAATTATATACATAGTAGTTTCACCAGAATCATTTCCTGAATTTACCAATTTCCTTGTTTTAAAAGTTTAAACGTTTGGCTTGCTAGTTGTATTGCATATCTACTACCACTTCTTTCGCAATGGACTGATTTCCTATAGAATGGCCAGAAGTAATTTTGAAGAAATCTTTATATCTAATGTGCCAAATATAAAACAGTAAAACGATCGCGGAATTTAAGCCCAATTTTTTGTTTTTTAGTGGTTCCCTTGAGGGGCAGGGAGTGGAAGGCAGAGTATAATGTTTTTCAGCATTACCTGAACACTTTTAAATCTTGAATTAAAAGTTCTATTTTTTCCCATGCGTATATATTGGCACAAATAATTTTGGTGCCAATAAATCTTATTCCTTATTCCCCGCTAACTTGAGAATTACTTAAGAATTATTGTAACCACTTCTGTTCTGCTTTTTGCATATAATTCTGAGTTTATCATGGAATCCTAATGGTTTCATTCTGCTTTAGAATTCAATTACTCTTTGACTTCTTGAGCTTCAGACAAACATTCTTCTAGTGTTCCTAAGAAACATCGTTCTCTCCCCTGGAGCCACGGTTTGAAGTCACAGAGTATGATCTTGACAAGCAAAGCCTCCTCTTTGACCTGACTTCCGGAGCCAGGATTGCCCCTCTTCTAGCCTCTGCTTTTCCAAAGGGTTGACTTTACTTGTTTCAGTCCTTTCAGTTTCCAGCTTAAGGCTTAATGCATTCTAGAACTGCATTTTCAGGGTAAAATAGGAAAGATTTATTCACAGTTATCTTGTTTACACAAATGCAAAGACAGGATAAATCATTCATTTACTAATGTCTCTCCTCACTCTGGGCATTAACGATGACCTCTCCATCATAAAACAAAGTAGATTAATTCAAGCCAGAAGAAAAAAATCTCCATTTCAATTATTTAAGTGAAGGTTTGAACTGTGCTTATATTAATAAGATAATATTTCAATTTACCACTTAACTTATGAAGCCAGAACTAACAATAAATAAATAAACAGAATGTGGATGAAGGTAGAATATAGTGTTTATTCCTTCTTGGATATAAATATAAATTCTGCCAGGTGGCATCGTTGCCAGTAATTAGAGAATTTAAAAACAATAAAATTCCATTGGAAAAAATCCAGTCCTATATTATTTTTACTTCAATGTAAAACTGCTTTATGTAGCCTTATAAAATTCCAACTACACACTACCTTTAATTTTAGTAATTTACAATTTTATAATTTCTGTACCATGCTTAAAATGTTGCTTACTCTAATTAGCTTATGGTCAACAGTATCTTTAATTAGAAATATTGGTAATCTGTCCCCTGAAGCATTCTATTGAGTGTGTTTATGGTTCCAGGATGATTATCTAATGAACAGGATGATAAAAAGTACCACTAAGCAGAAATAAAATAGAATACCCATCAGGGCAAAAGCATTTTTTTTTCTATAAAAGAACAATTTGTGCTTAAAATATAGTATTTAGAATACAGTATTAAAACTATACATAAATTGATGAATGTATTTTTGAAATTCTATTGATAGTGAGTAACTGATATTATGATTTGGTTCTGACAGTTAGATGTGGAGTCTAGGATGAAGGACACAGAGCTATCAAAAAAATGACCAATCCACTAAAAAAATAGTTCAGATGACATCAATAATATTGCTGAAACAAAATTTATATGAATAATATAGAAAAGTTATGTTACAAAAGGACTGGCAGTCTGTGTTTAATAAGGAATTCACTGTTGGGGATGGGGGAGAAAATCAGCCTGAGTTTCCTTCTCAGTACTCTTGCCAAGCGTGTACATTAAAACAGGTGGTGGTTATTTACAATCTATATTTTATTTAGATGGTTGTGTTTTCATTATCAACCTTTATCCTCTGAAATATTTGTAAGCATTTCCTATATAATTGCATTCGACATTGATTCTTGTATTCTATGGCATTGACAAATGTATACCTACTGAAATTTTAAAGCTAGAGTACATAATGTCTAGCAATGTTTATACTAAGGCTTACATGGCATCAGAAAACATTTAAACTAAGACAGGAGATATATTTGAAACTCTATATAAGTTTTTAGATAGAAAATCGTGTATATTGAAAAATGTATACATCTAAAGTAAGATGGCTAGCTAGTGCTTCTACTCTCAGATAGATCTTCATAATGTTTGTGCACATAAAAAATGATCAGACTCTTCTGAATTCTCAATGTCTTCATCACACACTTATTAATCAACTCAGGTATTGCACTGGTTCTTGACTTTCTAGGAGGATAGGAGATCATAGCTTCTTTTCAAAATTTGGTTACAGCTATGGAAAGTCCCTATAGAAAAATGTACATGCACACAGGTAGTTAAGGAGAATGGTAGGTCTCCTGGAGCCATTCATAAACCCCCTAAGGAATTTAGGAAGGTTAAACAGGGAATAGCTATAATATTAACTGTCAATCAGCTTTCTAAGAAGATTAGGTATCTTCAAATGTAAAATGGCAATAATAATCCTTTCTTCATGGAGTTGAGAATATTCTTTATGATTAGTTGTAGTGTTTGGAAAAGATCCTACATATAATAAATATAAAACACATTGTAGATTTTAAGAAGGAAATGTATTAGTGGAATTTTGTTGTTCTATTTTATTTGCTATCAATTTTTCAGTACTATTAGCATTCCAAAAACCGAGGAAAGACTGTTTTTAAACACAAATCACTCTTTTAGTATATTCAACAAATCTTTCTCTAGTATTTTTGTTTTATTCTTTTATATTACTTTTCAACTGTACACATGGTTTTGGTTTAATATTTTGATTCACCTTAAGATCAGTAAATTTGAATGATTTTTTTACATATTTGAACATAAAATGGTTCCTAAATTTGTAATGACAATACAGATAAATCCATTGGGTACCTTTGGAGGTTGCTAGAGAAGTAATGTATCAATCTGAAAATGGATACAAGAGGAGAAGTAATCAAGCATTTAACCTAACTATCGTATAAAATTTGTACCACAGGATAATTTTTCTCTTTATAGTATTCTAGCTAATACATGAATAAGGAATGATAGAAATAAAACACTTTAATTTTGTAATACTCTTATGAAATACAGTCATCTCTCTTTAGCCATAGGGAATGCATTCCAAGACCCCCAGTGGATGTCTGAAACCACAAACAGTACTGAACATGACTGCAGTCAGTTTTAACACACTTCTTGTCATGTCTTCCAACCATAAATCTAATGTCTTTCCCACTTTTAGTGCTTATCTCATATTGTGGCTGTAACTTTTGCAGTTTGAAGTGCAAAGCAAAAGTAGTTAAAAAAAAAAAATTTCCCACTTCACAGTTTGACAGATATAACACTCATTCCTTCCATAGATCTTAACAACTTCAGCATAAGTTTTTTTCTTTCTTTATTAATTGGAGAATTTTCACCTTTTCACTTTAAGGAAGCATTGTATGGCTTCTCTTTGGCATATCCAAATTGTCAGCATCATTTAACTTTCACTTTGAGACTATTACTAAGTAAAATAATGATGACCTAAACACGAGCACTAGGATACCACAACAGTTGATCTGATAATAAGATGGCTACTGAGTGGCTAACATACAAACAGCATAAGATGTGCTGGACAAAGATATGATCCACATCCCAGGCAGAACAGAGCTGGAAGGCACGGACAACACAACATTTCATTACTCTACCCAGAATTATGGACAATTTAAAATTTATGAAGTTTATTTCCAGAATTTTTTATTTAATATTTTTTGGACTGCCGTTGACCTATACTGAAACTGCAGAAAGCAATACTGGGGATAAGGGTGTACTACTGTAATGAATCCAGGCAATTCCCAAAATCAACTCTAATAAGATAAATAGAGAGGCAGATGGAAAAATAAAAAATGATACATGCCTCTTGACAGAAATACACAATACACCTATAAAGTATTCTTGTCAAAAATTTGAATCTAAACAGATTAGGACTCTGGATTTAAGAATTATTTTATAGAGGACACAGAGGTCAGGCAAAGATTTTAAATAATACCATTAGGATGGAAGCAGAAACAACTGCACTGTGAAAAACTCTACAAAACAAATGAACAGCTTCTTTGAAAATAAATCTCAGAGGAGGACAACATGGGAGGGGAACCTACAGAATAAAAACAAATGATGATCTATCAATCAAATTCAATGTGTAAATCTACCTTGTTTGTATGAGTCTATCAAACCAACAGTCAAGCAAAGAAATATTTGATGATATCAAGAAATTTTCTAGAGTTTTAACCTCAATTGTCATGAATCCCTTCCCAGATAATCCCATCAACCAAGAAAGAGTAACTTGTAACAGGAGAGGAGATGGGAGGTCATCCTATGCTCACACAGACTTTATCATAGCCTATCACCTATTTATCTGAGGGGCCATTTGTCTTTTCCAAAAATCTTTTATTCTCCCCTAAGTTGCCAAAATCTCCCCTCCCCTCTCCCCTGGGCATGTATAAGTTTCTAGATGTCGCTGGATTTTGGGGTATTCACTTTTGTTGTATGTGATGCCCCCATGCATGTAATAAAATTGTATAACTTTTCTTCTGTTCATTTGTTTTTGTTTCTATTTTTAAAAACTTTTGTTTGTTTTTCATTGATACATATTAGATGTACATATTTTTAAGGCAGATGTGATAATTTTATACATTCATATAGTCAAATCAAGGTAACTGCGATACCCATCACCTGAAATATTTATCTTTTCTATATGCTACAGATACTTGAATTATTCTTTTCTAGATATTTTGAAAAGTACAATTGATTAATGTTAACTATATTCACTCTGCTAATCTATTGAACACCAAGTCTTATTTTTTGTACGTGTATATTTCTACCCATTATTCAACCTTTTTTCTGTCAATTTAATTGGTAGCCTACTCGAAGAACCTAGAAGGGTGGAGGGAAGCCATCTTTCACTTGCCTACAGCACATAAATATGTATATGATTACATATTATTGCAAACGAGACAAACTAAAAGTAAGGTAAGACTAAAATAACAATTTCAAAATGGAATCTATTATTGAAGCCTTCCTTTAAATTTCAGGGTAGATTAAACAAGAATCAAATTTACCAGGAAAATTGGGGTGAATTGGGAGACATTCATGAAAATAGGTTGTATCATTTTTCTGTATATAATTTTCTTGTCCTTATGCTTTGAATGGAAATTGCTGCATTGGGCCTTCATTTATACAAATGTGCTCTATTTATGTATGAGTTAGATGATGAAATAAGTGCCTGAAGCTTGAATGTTCAGGTTAATCAGAATACTAAACGGTCATTAAAATATAACCACACTCAAAGTGTCTTAATTATGAATAGATGTTGAGTTGGTGGGAGGTCTCAGTTGACATAGGACTCTGTCCTTGGCCAAAGTCTGTTCAACATGACCTAAATAAGGCCCAAGAGTAGTAGCTCATTATTTTATTTTATTCTACATAGTGAAAAAAACACTGCATTCTCTACTTTCATACTTATTCTTAATTTCTGGAAATAAAATTGGTAATAACAATGAAATAATTTCTGGAAATAAAATTGGTAATATATAAATAAATAAAACAAATAAAAAATAAAGTAAAATAAAATAGAAATAAATAATTAAAACAAAAATTGTTAATAAATAAAATTGCTAATAAATAAATGGTAATAATTTCTGGAAATAAAATTGGTAATAATAATGAAATGTTATTGTACAAATAAATTTAAGAGAAATTATAATTTAGCAATGGGAGTATGGATAATTCTTATCTGAAAGGAAGTGCATGCATTTAAGAGTTTATTTTTATACAAAATAGAAGCGTAAAGTTTATGACTATTTTATCTTGCTATCCAAGGAACCAAAGAAACTAAAACCTAATTTATAATGATAAAGTTAAATCAATCAAAGAACCAAAAGAATAATTTTCCAGACAATTCCGAGGATATAATGATAACAATGCCTCCTTCCAAATTGTGCACACTCTTCAAATTTTCCAATATAACATTCCAAGAAAAGTACTCAAATGAATACAAAATCTATGTCATCAGTGAAATTTAGGAGAGTTTAGGATACCAGCCTTTTCCCAACTCAGATTCCAAAAAGAACTTATCATTATAGTCAATAAGAGAATGCAGACAATAGGAATATTTACCATTATAGTAAAACAAATAATGCAGCTGGTAAACCCACAGAGAAAATTTCTTCACTAGAGACAAGTTCTCAGAGAGAGGATAAATACAGAAATAGAGCAATAAGGCAGGGAAGAAAAGAGAGATTCAACATTACTCAGTTATTGCCAAAATAAATAGGCAAATGATAAGAATATCTAATTTCTTGTAAGAGCCTTGAGGAAAGAAGCAAGCATTCTAATGAAAACAGGGTTGTGTGGAACAAGAATTACATGAATCACATGATAAAAATCTGTCAGAACCAGAATTATTGTCTTAGTCGCAGTGGTAAAAAATATTACCAGTTGACTACTGAGAAAGAACTAGAGAATAGTAGAGCCCACTGCATATCTTTTCTAGGTTGCTGCATATAAACACATAGTAAACTATATTTGTCTCTGTTCATTAAAGAGTAAGGGTTTGATAGTTCTTAACAAATGCTACAACCACCTTCATAATACCTTAAGTAAAAGAACTTCTCTGGTTTAATTGTAGTGTAGGAGAGGAAGAACATTTTTTTTTCCCCTTCTACTCTCTTAGGTTCACCAGCTGGGCCCTTGAATCATATTGGCAAGAAACAGATTAAAAAGATGGAAAAAAACAAAAAGCAAAACAAAACAGATTTATATATCTCTAGGGGATATGTTGGTCAAAGAATTCAAAGTTTTATTTAGACTCGAGGAATAAGTATCACTGATCTATTGCACCACATGGTAACTGTAGTTAATAATAATGCATTGCATATTTCAAAATTGCTTAAGGAGTAGGTTTTGAATGTTCCCATCACAAAAAAAAATGATATGGATGTGAAGTGAGAGATATATTAATTAGCTTGATTTAATCATGCCATAATATATAGATATATCTAAACATCATATTGTGCCCTATAGTTACATAAAATTATTATTTGTTACTTAATAAAATAAAATAAAAGGAATAAGATTAAATGTTTGGTAGCACAATAGGGATGACTATAGTTAATAACAATAACAACATGTATTTCAAAACAACTAAGAGACTGTAATGAAAGGCTCCTAACACAAAGGACTGATAAATGCTTGAGGTAATGGATATCCCAGTTGCCCTTACGTGATCATTACACATTGTATGCTTGTATCAAAATATCACATACACCTTGTAAATATATACAGTGATTTTGTATCCATAATAATTAAAAATTAAAAAGAAAAAAGGATCCAAAAATTTGAAATATTAACTTAAATGGGATCTTTTGAATAAGTTAATAAAAGTATAATTTTTAATTCTAAGATGATTTACTTGTATTAGTGATTCCTTAACTCCAGTGTGTAAATCTTTGGATAGCTACAAATATTGGAAGGCTATTGTCAAATGTATATTCCTCTTATCTTTTTTTTAAGTATATCTTCTTAGAGTTCCCCCCAGGTGAAGAGAACATGTATATAATTAACCATAACTTCTTACATTATCTCTCCCTAGAGGGTTATAATACAAAGGACAGATAATAACAGGTAAATGTCAAGAAAGTGGAGAAGTCAGAACCTTCATATATTGCTGGTGGCAATATATAATTGTGCAGCCACTTTGAAAAACATTTTGAAAGTTCTTCAAAAGTTTAAATGTAAAATTGTTACCATATGATCCAACAATTCCATGCTTAGAATTTGGGTCTAGCAGACAGAAATTGTTTATGTTTTGTTTCCATGCAAACAAGAAAATCTAAAACATATATCCACAGAAAAACATGTAAACAAATGTTCATATCAGCATTAGTCATAAAAGCCAAAACTGGAAAAACCCAAAATGTTGTTAATTAAGGAAGGGATAAATCAAATATGGGATATTTACATAATGGAAAATTATTTGGCCATAAAAATTACTGGCCATAAAAAGAATGAAGTCCCAATGCATGCTACTACATTAATGAACATTGAAAATATTACGCTAAGTAAAAGAAGACAGTCACAAAAGATGACCTATTATATTATGCAACTTGTATGAAATGCCCATAATAAATAAATCCATACAAAAAAAGTAGATCAGTGGTTGCCAGGGACTAGGAGGAAGGAAGAATAAAGAGGGACTCTTAAAAGTGTGGAGTTTCCTATTGGGGTGAAGAAAATGTTTTAAATTAGACTGGACATGGTGGCTCACACCTGTAGTCCCAGCACTTTGTGAGGCTGAGGCAGGCAGATCACTTGAGGCAAGGAGTTCCAGAGTAGCCTGGCCAATGTGGCAAAACCCTGTCTCTACTAAAAATACAAAAAAATTAGCTGGGCGTGGTGGTGCATCCCTGTAATCCTAGCTTCCCAGGAGACTGAGGCATGAGAATCACTTGAACCTGGGAGGCAGAGGTTGCAGTGAGCTGAGACCATGCCTGGACAACAGAGTGGGACTCTGTCTCTAAAAAAAGAAGAAGAAAAAAGAAGATATTCTAAAATTAGATAGTGATGACAGTTGAACAACTATGTGAATATACTAAAACACAATTATACATTTTTAAATGGTGAATTTTATGATATGTGAATAAAGGTGTTTTACAAATTAACCTTATAATAGCTGATATAGTTTGGATCTGTTTTCCCCCTGAAATGTCATGTTGAATTTTAATCCCTAGTGTTGGAGGTGGGGTCTGGTGCGAAGTAATTGACTCATGAGGGTGGTTTCTCATGAATGTTTTAGCACCGTCCCCCAGAGCTGTTCTCATGATGACATTCTCACGAGATCTGGTTGTTTAAAAGTGTGTAGCCCCTCTCCCCACCTCTGGCACCTGTTCTGGCCATGTAAGATGTCCCTGCTTCCCCTTCACCTTCCGCCATGATTGAAAGTTTCCTGAGGCCTCCCCAGAAGCAGAGCCAATGCCAGCATCATGCTTCCTGTACAGCCTGCAGAACCGTTAGCCAGTTGAACCTCTTTTCTTTATAAATTGCCCAGTCTCAGGTATTACTTTATAGCAAGGCAAGAACAGACTAATATAAGAGTTAACTTTTTTCTTTCTTTTAATGACAGAGTAAGCCTTCAGTGATGGACAGATGTCACTGGAAAGGATCTATCAAGGCACCAGGACATCAGCATAAGCACCTGCAAATATGCTCTGATTTTTCTTTATATGTGGTAAGATGTAAACACAAAATAATTATTAGTCAGTAAGTGTCTCAAAAATACAAAGGAGCGAGTAATCACTGAAAAATGATTTACATAAAATAGAATTTTGAAAGCTACAATTAGTAAAGAAAGAGAAAAGATGTTAAAATCAAGGGAAAAGGTATACTCCAGACCATAGAAATTAAGATATTAAGAAGTTCAGATGTTAAGGCTGCTTAACTTTGTAAGAATAAAACACTTCTATTTCACAAATACAAAACACTCAATTAATCTTATTGAATTAAGTAATAAAAAGTAATTCACTATACTTCTCAAATATGAATGGACTTCAACATATTTTCTGTATCATACTCATAAAATTTTCCTTGGATGCCAATTAAAAATAAAAATATTACTTTATCTTTGAATTGTCAAATATTATATAAAATGTAATATTTTATTAATAATTTAATTTCGATAAAGTGATATTTATCTCTGTATGTTTATTAACCTTTTACAGAGAATAGCAGGTATTTGATTAATTATTGAATAAATAAGTGAATTAAAAATGAGAATTTAAATATGCAATGTATTTCCATTATGATATTTTAAAATTAGCAAATTAGAAATTTTATTTCTGTCTGTTAGACCCAAATTTCCAAATAATGATTAACTAGGAGCAATTGACAATTTACATTGGGTAAATTACATTATCTTGATAGTTGAAACCCTGAAAAAAAATTCCTACCTAAAAATTTAGATTACCCTATAGAGAATCAAAAGTTTCCAATTTGGAGGCCATTTTTATATTTAAGTTGGATTTTGGTTAACAATTATTTGGTTTACCTATTTAAATTATCATCTATAACTTCTGTCATTAGTTCAGTTTCCCTTTTGTAAATTCAGGTTTATGTTAGATAGTACAAAATATTTTGAAGTAAGCTACATCTGTTTCCACTTCTGACTCTATAAAATACTAGATGGGACCTTGGTTATGCTACTTAACTTTTCTCCTACATTCATCACAAATGAAAAATAAAGAGAAGAGAAGGAATGTTTAGATCAATATTATGATTATTTATTAAAATTTAAAACCATCACAAAAAACTGACTTGAAATGGATCATAGACTTAAATGTAAAAGCTAAAACTATAAAACTTCTCAAAGAAAACACATAAGAAAATATTTGCAACTTTAGATAGACAAAATAATTTCTTAGGTTAAGACCTGAAGCGTATAAACTACAAAAGAAAAACATTGGATACATTAGAAAAATCAATTATTTAAATTTTAAAAATTATCTTTATGAAAACAAAAAGGTATGCCACAAAATGGGAGATGATGTTCAACAAAAGTCTTGTGTTTAGAATATAGAATGAACTTTATAACTCAATAATAAAAATACAAACTATCCAATTTTAAAAATTAGGCCAGAGATTAGAAAAGATATCTTCTAAAAATACGTGAAAGGTTAATCATTTCATGAACATATGCTTATTATTAAGGAAATGCAATCTATTAACACATGAGATACTACTATAAATTCTTTAGAAAAGCTAAAAGTAAAAATGATGATAATATCTAGTTCGAGAAGTAATATGTGATGTTTAATAGGCTGGTCAGAATGTAAAACTGGACAGCTATATTGAAAAACTGGCAGTTTATTATAGAATTAAACACACGTATACCAAACCAAAAATTCCATCATAGGAATTCCCCAAGAAAAACGTAGATACGTGTCCACACTAAGTCTTGTACATGCATATTACAACAGCTTTATTTGTAAATACTCCAAACTGGAAAAAACCCAAATATTTACTACTATCACCTTTTGGATTTTTGTACATGTTATCCCTCTTCTTTGAAAAAGGTTAAATCCCTCCTGTCAACAAAAAACCTACTCATCCTTTAGGCATAAGCCAAAGTTTGCCTCTTGCAAGGAAGCCATCCTTGGTCCCTTTCTAAAAGGTTAGGTTCTTCCTAAGTGATCCAAATGTAGTAGGTGGGACTTGACTCTGGAGACAAGGCCCAGACAATGGACCAAAGTGAGGACTAGCTAAAATAGGTCCAGGGCAGAAGCAACTTTCCATAACACACACCCAAAAGTGTGCCATGTCAGTTTACCGTTGCCATGGAAACAGCCCAAAGTTACTGCCCCTTTCTATGGCAATGACTTGATGACCCAAAAGTTACCACCCTTATCTAGAAACCGCTGCATAAGCTGCCTCTTAATTTGCATGCAATTAAAAGTGAGTATAAATATGAGTGTAGAATTGCCTCTTAGCTGCTATTCTGGGCACACGCCTATGGGGTAGCACTGCTCAGTAAGGACAATACCTCTGCTGCTGCTGTACACTGCCACTTCAATAAAAGTTACTGTTTAACACCACCAGCTGACCTTTGAAATCTTTCCTGAGCAAAACCAAGAACCCTCCCATTTGGGGCTTGCCTGTCCTGAATCAGTCTTACAATTCTTATGCTCACTTTCATTGTATATGTTCTACATAGTGCTACAAGTGCCTATTAATCTCTAAGCAATTCAG
Source organism: Chlorocebus sabaeus (assembly GCF_047675955.1). Taxonomy (NCBI): domain Eukaryota; kingdom Metazoa; phylum Chordata; class Mammalia; order Primates; family Cercopithecidae; genus Chlorocebus; species Chlorocebus sabaeus. The sequence continues at coordinate 14,245,782 of NC_132918.1, forward strand.
AATGGGGACTACATGGTGTTTTGTTGCTGATTCTCCAGTCTTTAGAATCATTCCTTTATTCAACAGATAGTTTGAGTGGCTACTATATGCATGGCAACTGGGACACAGCAGTATACAAAACAAGACCTCTGTGTTACGGGATTGAATACATTCCAGTGCAATACACAGAAAGATCTCTGTTTAAAGGCTTTCAAAACTTGCCAGACTGCTTTCCACAATGGCTGAACTAATTTACATTCCCACCAGCAGTGTATAAGTGCTCCTTTTTCTTTGCTGTCTTGTCAGTATCTGTTATTTTTTGACTTTTTAGTGATAGCCATTCTGACTGGTGTGAGATGGCATCTCATTGTGGTTTTTATTTGCATTTTGATTAGTGATGTTGAACGTTTTTTCACATGCTTGTTGGTCACTTGAATGTCTTCTTTTCAAAAGTATCTCTTCATGGCCTTTGCCAACTTTTTAATGGTTTTCTGCTTGTAAATTTGTTTAATTTCCTTATAAATTCTGGATATGAGACCTTTTTCAGATGTATAGTTTGCCAACATTTTCTTCTATTCTCTAGGTTGTCTTTTACTCTGTTGATAGTTTCTTTTGCTGTGTTAGTTTAATTAGGCCCCATTTGTCAATTTTTGTTTTCATTGCAATTGCTTTTGGCATGTTCATCATGAAATCTTTGTCTAGTCTTATTTCCATAAGGGTATTTCCTAGGTTATCTTCCAGGGTTTTTATAGTTTTAGGTTTTACATTTAAGTCTTTAGTCCATCTTGAGGTGACTTGTGTATATGGTGTAAGGAATTGTTTAATAGATGAACGAATGTGAAAATAAAATTGTAGAGTCAATTGCCAATCCATACAAGAGGCTAGGCTGGGCATGGTGGCTCATGCTGGTAATCCCCAACACTTTTGGAGGTGAAAGCAGGAGGATCACTAGAGCCCAGGAGTTCAAGACCAGCCTGGGCAAGAAAGTGATATCTCATCTCTACCAAACAAACAAACAAAAGAAAACATAAAAGTGACTCTATTTAAAATAAAATAATAAAAGGAAGTTAAAATTTCATCTTTTTGAATTTATACTCATTGGAGTTTATCAAATTCAACAATATTTTTGGCCAATACATTACATGCCAACACTTTTACTAAATTATTTCATCATACAGTATTAAAAATATCATTTTAATTCAATTAATTATATTCAAAAATAGTGATAAGAAGCATTCAAACCATTAAAGTGAAAGTAATATCCTGGAAGCAGAATAAAAATCTACTTGGATTATCTGCCCAATTAAACTTATATCACCTGTAGAATAACAAAACATGTGGATGGTGTTTTCAGTGCTTAGTTTTAAAGTAATCTAGAGGTAGTTGAAACTCATAAATATCCTATTAAAATTAATTATAGCACTAACCAATAAAAAACCACAGTTGTTTCAGCATTTATCACAGCATAATGATAATGTCTTTCATCTCCAGAAAGTGAAACCAATATTCATACATAATCCATTAAATGCATTTTGTTAAACTTTAAGGTGCTCATAATTAGCCATCTCTTATACAGTAAAAAAATGGCATATTTGAATTATTAAATTTATTTTTCAGGAATCTTCTGTTAAGTCTGGAAATTATACTAAATAACAACCTGTGGGGCTATGAATTCCATTCAGTAAGCTGCTTTCACCTACATGTCATCACATTTCCAATTTACATATTTTTTAGGACAGCCACTTTTGTTTTGTTTTTGTTTTTCTGAGATGGAGTCTTGCTCTGTTGCCCAGGCTGGAGTGTAGTGGCACGATCTAGGCTCACTGCAGCCTCCACCTCCCAGGTTCAGGCAATTCTCCTGCCTCAGCCTCCCAAGTAGCTGGTGCACCATCATGTCTGGCTAATTTTTGTATTTTTAGTAAAGACAGGGTTTTGCCATGTTGGCTACACGGGTCTCCAAGCCCTGACCTCAAGTGATTCACCTGCCTCAGCTTCCCAAAGTGCTGGGATTACAGGCATGAGCCACTGTGCCCAGCTTTTAATATTCTCTTCTGGAAAACAGTAGTACAATGCAAAAATGTTAAAAATTATTTTATGGTTGGAGAAGGGGAGATCAAATTCAAATAAGTTTAAAATGCTTTAGATTAAACAAAACTACTATGGTTAATTTATTGAATGAATTCTCAGATCTTTATTATTCTGACATTGTACTGACTGTGAGATAAACAAAGAATATCTAGTTTCCATTCAGCTATAGAATCTTGTTTTTGTTTTTTGTTTTTAATTTTTTTTTAACACACCACAAATTTTCCACAAAACTGTATTGGGTAACACTGCTTATGTAATTGCAAAATTTCTAAGTAAAATATATCAAACATAAATTTTTTGCAGTACTCATTCTCCTTAGAATATAATACATTTGACCTCAATGGATGTAGTTTTAAGGTTTAGACAGAAGTCAGCAAACTTTTTCTTTAAAGGGCCAGATAGTAAAAATTTTGTGGGACATGCAGTCTCTATCACAACTGTCGACTCAGTTGTATCATGAAAGCAGGCATAGACAAGTAAGTGAGTAGGCATGGTTATGTTCTAATACAATTTGTTTTATAAAACAAGCGATGGGCCATATTTTGCCAATATTTGTTTCAGACAGTGGAAACATTCTAAACTAAAAAAAGAAATTTAAATCTGCTCTCAGAGTCCACATTAAGTTATACATTAAATGCTAAGAGTAAATTAATTATTGTTCTATTCACTTCAGACAGCTAGCCTTAAAATACAACTTTTAAAATCTATCAGTCTTGTTATTGCAATTCTTTTGGCTCCAAGAGTGATACTTTCTTATAACCATGGGTCATTTGTATTGTGGCTATTCATCTTTTCTGAATTCAATAAAGAACAGATGGCAAATTACTATTTTAAATGTTAATATATTCTAAATTTTATATGCAGTGTTTAAGAGTTTCCATTATTTCCGCAAAACATCATATTAAAAAACAAATAGAAAGATTCCTGTCTACAAATATTTATTTCACAAGCATGAGGATTTTTGCCTCAGACCACCAGGCATGTGTTTACCCTTCAAAATCTTCAATTTTTAAGGAAGTATAAAATAATGTCATACTGTTTCATGAACCATTTGAAAAATTTCTTCATGTTTGACTTCATTTATTTTTCTATTTTTAGCTAGGACTCTTTCCTTGAACCATTTTCAGTGCTTATCCAAACAGCATGCTTTTATCCTGAAAGGTGAAAAAATACAGGAGTGCTTCAGTTCTCTAAGGCGCTCCCCTCCTGTGGTACCAATATCCTAAATTAAGAGCTTCCACTGAAAGTGTTTAAGATTCTATATCAAAGATAGGACAAGACACAGCAGTCAGTCCCAGAGAAGGAAAGTGAGCAGTATGGTAGTAAGTGGGTTAATAGGAAAACTAGGACACCAAAAACCATCCTTCAAAAGAGCAATCTCATCACACTGACAGGTGGCATCAAAATTCCAGCATTTAGGCCCGCTGCTGCCACTACCTATGGCTGTTCTCACTGTCCCAAGCCCACCAGTCACTTGTTGCTCCACAGTGAGACACACGTCCCACAAAAACACTCAGCTATTCTCTGAATCTTACTCACAAGAAATTGTACCTATCAATTACCTTCTAAGACCGAAAAATAAAATAAAATAAAATAACCTTATAAGCCAAATCATTAATTTTTTTGTGAGTTCTTATTTAAAAGAACTGAAATGCTGTCTGTACTCATTATAGCTCTATAATATTATACTGAGAAAAATTCAGTAAATAAATGTACTAAGAAAATAAAATATACATTTGTAAAAAGAGCACTTAAAACATATTAAATGAGATATTAAAAATATGTCAATTCCTTAATTTAACAAGATTATTATGAATCATTACTAATAAATATGATTTTTTGAGGCTCAAAATAAGTATTAAAATACACATACTTGAGGAATTATTAAATAGAGAAAATATTTTTAGATAATAAAAAATGCAAAACTTATCTGTAACTAAGCTTTTTCACAAGGGAGAAATATATATTGCATTTATTTGCTTTTCCCACTACAACTGAAGTTTAAACTGTCAAATAGAACTGAAATAATTATTTTGCATAGAAAAGTAAAACATTAATGTTTTAGAGCTTAATAACCAAAATACTTTAAGAATGCATAAGAAACATTTATTCAGCCATAATAACTGTAGAAAGTTTATACAAATGGATACTGAATTAGATTTTATTAATCTGATCTGAAGTATAAGATGCTGACAAAGTATTTCTACTATGCAATAAAATATATTTTCAGGTTCATTATAAAACTTTTCTTTTAGTGTTTTATATAATGTTAAAAAAGAGACATATTCTCATAACTAATGTCTTATACAGTAAAGGGTAACTTTTATTAATTCTTTAGCACCTTTTGTCTCATAAGCTGGAAATATTTCCATAGAAAAACGTGTTGAAAATTTTAAAAAACAATGTTTAAAGCTTTATAATTGAGTAATACTCAGATTTCATTATATTCAGTTTTCAGACACAGAGTTCCTATACTCTGCAAAATGAAATGTGTCATAAGCAAAGAAATATAGTTAAATGGCATCTGTAATATATGCTTTCAGACAATATTCTGTTTGCAGTTTCTTAAAACATAAAAAGCTTTATTTAAAATTCTACAGTATATTACTAAATACATGATTTCCGCATCTCTGCATATCTAGAAAAAAGGGATTTTTTCCAAAATACAGCATGGTATGGGCTTACCTATGAAAAAAATGTGTATTATTTTCTTTATTTTCATAAGGATACTTAATTGATAGCTTGAAAGGATGTTGCAGGTATTTTATACAGAAATTTCAGCAATAATTTTGACTTTATTTTTGTCATGTAATTCTTTGCAGAAAAAAATGGAAAAATGAGACCTAAATGGTAAAATTTATGTATTATTGAATGCTGATGCTGAAAAGTGTCAAGCTGGAGAAATGTATTTGTTGCTATATTTCTCACATTGTGGACAGAGAGAAAAATACATATAACAAACACACAGACATCCTTTCAAAACGCACATTCTAGGGCAACCTTTTGGGTAGATAGTAAGAATGATAGTGGAGGAAGAAAAAGGGACATGGATGTCGGTATTTTAATATGCCTGTCTGAGTAAACATATACAACCTTCCACCAACCTCTCTGTGGCATTCTACAAAATTTAATTCCTAGTACTCTTTAATGACATATGTTAATCAGAAATTTGGATGGGAAATGTAAAGCTCTCTGGATCACAGCCTTGATAATAAGCCATACTCAATCAGACAAACCCTTGAGGAATATTTACAAAAATGAGGGAATTAAGATGTGGATTGTGTGCCAGGCGTGATGACTCACACCTGTAATCTCAGCACTTTGGAAGGCCGAGGCGGAGGCAGGAGAATTGCTTGAACCCAGGAGGCAGAGGTTTCAGTGAGCCAAGACTGTGCCACTGCACTCCAGGCTGGGTGACAGAGTGAGACTCCATCTCAAAAAAAGAAAAAAAAAAAAAAAAAAAAAAGGGGGGATATGGATTGTGGACAACTGTTACTGGAAACCACAGGAGACGTAAAAACAGACTACAGACTAAGTCAAAATGTGAAGTCCTGAATTTGTAAATGCCTAAAGCTTTCCACCCAGAAACACTTTCCGGTTGTGTTGAGCTGAAAAGACAGGTAGATGGGAAGTGAGAATATGGATAGTTTGTAGTTTGGGTCAGAATTAATAATAATAGTTTTAACTGTATGTAGCAGATGCTGTCCTATGTGCTTTGCATATATTGTAATTCCTTTATTTTTTACCACATGCCTATGAACTGGCTGAAAATAATGACAGAAGACTATTTTACAGAAAAAAAAGAGACAGGAACAAACAGGTTAAGTAACTTGCCCAAGGATGCAATCAATTAACCAGTGGGTCCAAAATTTGGGGACAGACAATCTGTAGACAAAATTCACACTCAATCAGAAAGAGTCATGGCATTTACTTTTGTACTCAGCACCCATGGGCCTATTCTCCGGTGGTAGAAACAAGCTGGGCATTTGAAAATACACAGACAATAAAAATCCTGGGAGTGTTAGCTAAGAGCAAAATAATGTGGACATGTTGAAAAGGTGGATTTCAACCTATAAGTTGCAAATTACTAAGACTAACTGTGATGTCCTACATTTATAAGTGCCTAAAGCTTATCTACTCTTAGCCATGATGAAGCAGCAGGTGCAGGAGTAGCTCTCCCAGTGTATACAACTAGAAACATAGACACTATTGTTTTCAGACAGTGACATGTTTTGAATGCTGAAATGAGGCAACAAGGTGAGCCTTATGATTGTCCAAGTTTTCCACCCAGAAACACTTTCCAGTTGTGTTGAGCTGAAAACACAATATCAGAGTTTGAAAAGGCTATGACTGCTGGTATTTGCAGGACAGGATACAAGGAAGTAGGAGCTTTACATAGAAAGTACTCCAGAAATTTGCATAAGGGTACCCTTGAGATTTCAGATGCAATCTAAGCTGTGCATGCACTGAGTGAGACTCAACAAGGCCAAGTAAACAATCACTATCAAGGAACACAAAGTGAAGGACCACTGAGGTTCAACGACTAAATGAACTACCTGACAATACAAAGCACAACATAACGAAGCAGGATATTTCCTTGACCCCTTTGCAGGACCCACAGCTCAGCCCACAGCTCTCAACTCCTTGAAGGAGGGGGTGTGTGAGTGAATGGGGCGGGAACTGGAGTGCACTAGCAGGAGCAGAGGTGAACTCCATTAACTCCGATCTGCTTTGTTCCACCCCTTGTGGGAGTGAGTGCACAGGTAAGCAGGAGCAAGAGTCAGGGCACGTGCTTTTAGGTGTCAGCAGGAGCAAAGTTCATGTAGGCCCCATGGCAGTATCTGGGGTTAGGGGTGTCCATGACCCCTGAAGCCCCAGAGGGAGTGTTACAGTGCTCCTTTAGCTCTGCCATCTGTGGGTGGCTTACGTGTTAACAGCTCAGTGGGCCCTCTTTTATCTGCACTCATGGATCCCAAGCTCTTGCCCAGCATCCAGGAGAAATGAGGTCTCAGGAATGATTTGAATGATGGTAAATGCAGGGGATGGGGTTTATTGCCGATGAAAGTGGCTCTCAGTAGGGAGGGGAACTGAAAAGGGGATGGGTTGGGAAGGTAATCTTCCCCTGAAGTTCAGCAGTCTCCAGCTGGATTCTTCTCTGAAGTTACACCCTCAAGCTGTCCCTCTGAAGTCAAGCTGCTTCTCTCTAATGTCCAGACATAGTCTCTGATGTCCAGCTGCTCCTCGTCTTTCCGCCAGCTGATTCTGGGGCTTTTATAGACACAGGATGGGGTGCAGTACAGGCCATGGGTGGTTTAGGAAAAGGATACATTTCAGCAGGAAAACAGGGATATAAGTTCTCACTTTGGGCCACAGTCACAGGCTTTTATGCTTGAGAGTGGGGCTTTGCCAAGGAGCGGCCCCTGTCTGCCTAGAATTCCTCTGCCCCCTGTCCCTATCAATAACATTAAAGGAGTGAGACAAAATCTGTATGTGCAGCCATGTAACATTCACAAAGTTCAGTATCTGCACAAAAATGATAGAGATGTGAAGAAGTAAAAACAAGTAACAGTCCGAGAAAAAAGTAAGAGCAACAATTAAAAAAAAAAAAACAAAAACTGATAATATCAAAGATGATGAATTAACCCCAAACTATTATAAACAAATTTGATGATTTTGTTTCTGTTTTGTTTTTGAAACAGAGTGTCACTCTGTCACCCAGTCTGGAGTCTAGTGGCAAGATCTTAGCCCACTGCAATCTCTACCTCCTGGGTTCATTCAATTATCGAGCCTTAGTCTCCCAAGGAGCTGGAATTACAGGTGTGCACCACCGGCCAACTAATTTTTGTATTTTTAGTAGAGATGGGGTTTCACCATGTTGGCCAGGCGGGGTTTGAACTTCTGGCCTCAAGCAGCCTGCCTGCTAAGGTCTCCCAAAGTGCTGGAATTACAGGTGTGAGCCACCGCATCTGACCTAAATTCAATATATATATATATATATATTTTTAAAGAAGGCCAGGCAAGCAAATAAATAAAAATCATTAAAAATATCAAATGAACCTCTTAAAATCAAAAAAGCACAATACCTGAAATGAAAAATTTACTGGGAGGGATTAAGAGTAGATTAGAAACTGCAGAAGAGCTCAGTAAATGTGAAGTCGTAGTAACAGAAACAACCCAAGCTGAAGCATGGTAAAATAAAAAGAAAGGCTTATATAAAAGAGCAAAACCTCAGTAATCTGTGGGATAATATCAAGCTATCTAACATGTAAACGTAGTCCCAGACTTTCAAATGGGGAAATATAAAACTGGCTGGAAAATACCCAAATCTGATGAAACATAACAGTCCACAAATCCCAAAAGTGTAAAGAACACGAAGTTAGATAAACATGCAGATAACAACACCAACACATATCATAACCAAATGGTTTAAGGTCAATAATAAATAAAAACTCTTAAAAGCTCCTTGAATAAAACAGTTGCTTTCCACATACAGGAAAACAAACATAAGAACAAATTACCAGAAACAGTGTAATCCACAAGTCTATAGAACAACATTATTAAAGCAATGAAAGAAAAATTAAGAAAAAAGGCCTTCTATAGTATAAATATCCTTTAAAATTGAGGTAAAATAAAGCAATTTTTAGTAGAAAAAAACAATTAGTCACTTATACCACAAAAAATATTAAACTAAGTTCTTTAGGGTGAAGGAAAAAGTTACCAGATGGAAACTCAGAGCTACAAAAAGAAATGAAGAAATTAATAACTATGAGGGTATACAAATACTTTTTTTCTTTCAGTTTCTTTAAAAGATAGTTGATTGTATAAAATGAGAATAATAACAATATACAATCTGGTCTATAGCAATTGCTGAATTCAGCATTCTAAAATGAAACAAAATATGGGAGAGAAAAATAAAAATGTACTGTCATGAAGTTTTTACATTATATATGAAATAGAATAACAACATATTTGTAGACTGAAATAATTTTAAAATGCATATTGTAAGCCATAGAGCAACCACTGAGGGTAGGGCAGGAAAAGGATGCATAGCTAAAATGTCAATAGAGGAGGTAAAATGAACACTAAAATATAATACTCAATTAACAAATAATATAAAGGAATGAAAAGAAAACAAAGAACAAATGGGAAAAATAGAAAATCGGAATATGGTAAATGTAAGCCAAACATATTAACATTTAGGTTAAATGTAAATGAGAAGAACATACAAATTAATTGTCAAAGTAGATAAAGAAGCAGAATTCATTATATATTATCTACACAAAACTCCCTTCAATATAAAGACAGATTGGTTAAAACTAAAAGGATAGAAAAGGCTGGAGTGACTATATTAATATCAGACAAAGTTTCAAGATAAGAAATACTAATAGAGATTTAAACTGGACACTTTATAATAATAAAGAGGTCAATTGTCGAGAATATATAACAAACTTAAATAGGTATACATATAATAATACAGCTTCAAATCACATTGCTGAAAAACAAATTCAAGAATACCTAAATAAATGAGGAGATTTTTCAGGTTGATGAGTTGGCAGACACAACACTGTTAATACTGTATTTCATTTCTCTCCAAATAGCTCTGTACATTCAACACAATCCTACTCAAAATTCTAATGGGCTATGTTATAGATATTGACACGTTTATTTTAAAATTTATATTAAAATTCAAGGGGCATTTAAGAACTAACATTATTTTGCAAGAGAAAAAAATTTGGAATACTAGCTCTTTTAAAAAAAACTGTCAAGACTAACTACAAAGCTAGTGTAATCAATTTGGTTATATTGCTATAAGAATAGACAAATAGATCACTGGAACAGAATAGAGAGTCCAGTGGTAGACTGAACCTTACATGAGCAATTGATTTCAACAATAGTGCCAAGGTAAATCAATAAGAAAAGTAAGATTTTTTCACTAAATACTGTTGGCTGACTTTCTAACTATATGGGAAAAAAATGTGTTTTCCCCCACACCTTACACAAATGTACACTCTAAAGGTAAAAGGTAAAACTATACAACTTGTTTTATTTATTTATTTATTTATTTATTTATTTATTTATTTATTTATGACAAGGTCTCATTCTGTCACCCAGGCTGGAGTGCAGTGGTGCGATCACAGCTCACTGCAGCCTCTGCCTCCCCAGGCTCAGGTAATCCTCCCACCCCAGGCTCCTGAGTAGCTGGCATTACAGGCACACACCGCCATTCCCGGCTAATTTTTCCATTTTCTGCAGACATGAGTTTCCTCCATGTTGCCCAGGCTGGTCTCAAACTCCTGGGCTCAAATGATCCACCTGCCTCGGCCTCCCAAAGTGCTGGGATTATAGCCAGCACACCTGGCCTATGTAACTATTGTTTTGTTTCTTTTTCTTTTTCTTTTTTTTTTTTGGAGATGGAGTGGCACTTGACACTCTGTCACCCAGACTGGAATGATCTCAGTTCACTACAACCTTCACCTCCCAGGTTCAAGCAATTCTTCTACCTCAGCCTCCTGAGTAGCTAGGATTACAGGCACCCGCCACTGCGCCCAGCTAATTTTTGTATTTTTAGTAGAGATGAGGTCTCACCATGTGGGCCAAGCTGGTCTTGAACTCCTGATCTGAAACAACCCTCCCACCTCGGCCTTCCAAAGTGCTTGGATTACAATAGTAAGCCACTGTCTCCAGCCAAGCATATATAACTAGTAAAAGAAAAAATAAGAAAATGCATTTATGATAGGGAAAGGGGAAGGCTTTTAAAGCCATAATATTAAAAATATGAGCAATAAAATAAAAATAAATAAATTTATCTTTATCAAAACTCTAAACTAGTTTTTAAAAAGTAATTATAAAGAAAATGAAATTTAAGCCACTAAGTGGTAGAAAATATATGCAATATGTATATCTGACAAATGACTTGTATCTGAAATATATAAAAAATTCAATATAAAAAAAAGTATGTACATATATACTGAGCAATATGCATAGACAGATTCTTCCATAAAAGGATATACTATGGCCATCAGCATATAAAAACATGCTCAAAAATCATTTGTTATCAGGGAAATGAAAATTAAAACTATAATCAGACTGAAATACACACAGATGGTTAAAATAAAGACTGACAATGTGTGTTTCAAGGATGTAGCGCAAGGAGACTCATATACTACTGGTGGGAGTATAATACAGTACCACCACTTTAGAAAATAGATTTGCATGTTCTTATAAAGTTAAAATACACTCATTATGTGACCTAGCAATTTCACTCCTGCATATTTGCTAACAGAAAAAAAAAAATCTATGTTTACAAAAAGGCTTGCACATGAACATTCATATTACCTTGATTCATAATAGCTTCGAACTGGAAACAGTCCAAATGACAATTAGCAAAAGAATGGATTAGCAAACTGATATGAGCATAAAATAGAATATACTCAGCAATAATCACAAACAAATTAATGATAAACGCAACGTGGATGAATTTTAAAAACATGCTGAGCAAAAAATGCCAGGTATAAAAGATATTACTACATATGTCTATAGATAACAAGTTCTAGAATAGACAAAATAAATCTTTATTAATGCAAATTAGACCAGTGGTTAGACTAGATTAGGTGGCAGTGGATTGACAGGAAAGGAACATGAGATAAATTTTTGGTGTTAAAAACATTCCTTGTATCTCATTTGTGGTCATGATATACTGGCCAAACTCAACAAATTTTACATTTAAATAGGTGCATTTTATTATATTTAAGTTAATTCTCAATATGTTTGACAAAAAATTAATACGGAACAGGGAAATCTGAGCTTCGAATCATTCCATGTAAAACAATTTCATATGATTTTAATCGGTTGCATGTTCAATTGCAGCCAAGTAGTTACCAAAACTATTCCTCATTCTGAGGCTGCCTGAAAAAAAACACACTAAGTACAGATCAGGAGACAGTATGGCCACTGTCTGACCACAAATGTAATATTATGTCCTGTTCTTTCTAATATATTTTAAGAAAGTACTCCACTTTGGGAAGATGATGATGCTCATAATAAGAGATGGTAAAAATAATGCCCAAGGTAACTGGAACTGCTTTTAGCCAGAGAAAGGGAAAACTTAGTTGGGATCTTACAGCCATCCTAAAATACTGCAAGGTTAGTGTGGCAGAAAGTGCTGGATACTACCCCAATTCTTCCCTACTTCTTCATTAATAGCATTACAATTTTATTGAGTATGGCAACGTGCCCAGGTATAAAATTCATTTCATCAAATCCCATTTTAGCTAAGGCCCATGAGGCATATTGTGGTCAGGACTTTAAGAAGAGACCCCTTAAAAGATCAGGTAGCTTTAGTGGGCATGTGCCTTTCTTCTCTCTCCAAGTGGAATATTACAATGATGGCTATAGCTTCAGCCTTCATCAGCAACCATGAGGAAAAGACAGAGACCTTGGGTCTAATATCTTCAAGACACTGAATTGACACCAATGCTTCATTCGACTTCTCGTTTTGTGAGAAAAATATTTAGAGAAGTATTTGGAGAAGTCCACTGTTGATGAGTTTTCTGTTACATGCAGGAAAACAAGAAACTCTAATTGATACTAGGTAGATATAGAGAACACACAGACATATATATTTTGGCTCCAGAAGGCAGAGTGTGAGCAAGCTAAAGATAGCTAGGTATTAGGTCAGTATAATGAAAAATGCAATGATGGAGCTTTACAAAAATGAATGGGCTTGCTAAAAACATAGCGACTTCTGTACTAGTAGTTCAGTAAAGTCTGCAGGGCAACATGCCAGCTACATTAAATGAGGTCTGCCTAGGAAGCAGTGGAAAAAAAAATTATGTGAACTCCTAAGGGTTATTCCTTTAAACTCTAAGATGCCATGGCTGAACATTTTTTTAGAGTAATTGTATTTGCCTGTTTCATGTTATGGTAGGAATTTGCCCTAAGAAAGTAGAACTGTTTTAGCTCAGAATGGTGATATTTCTTCTAAAACTTACTAGGAAACTAGAAGGAACGTTTTGTGGATGTAGTTTTCCTAAAGGTCATGCAGAACTTCCAGGTTTGGAAAGATGAATAATAGCCATTTTAGTGCTTATCTTTTTGTTTGTTTGTTTGTTTAATAGATGGAGTTGTCCAGCCTGGAGGGCAGTGGCATGATCTCGGCTCACTGCAACCTCCACCTCCTGGGTTCAAGCGATTCTCCTGCTTCAGCCTCCTGAGTAGCTGGGATTACAGGTGCCTGCCACCACACCCAGCTAATTTTTTGTTTTAATTTTTTTAAAATTTCGTTTTAATTTCTGAAGACGTGGTTTTGCCATCTTGGCTAGGCTAGTTTTGAACTCTTGACCTCAGAAGATCACTTGCCTTGGCCTCCCAAAGGGCTGGGATTACAGGCATGAGCCACCATGCCCAGATCATATCATTCTCAAAGGACTTGTATAGCGCACAGAATGGTTTCTAAATAATATCATCCATGATATTAGTTGATAGTCCCTTCATAATTCTAAATCCAGCATTTTTTTCAAAGCATTACCAATGAAGGGGAACTTTTAAGATGAAGCTAAATATAAAAAATATAAGAAAAGTGAATTACTGCAAATTACTATACATATCATAGTTTGAAATTTTGTTAATATTGTCTAAGACAAATCATCCTTTTGGGATAGTTTTTTCCATACTGTTCAAACTACCCTTCATCCTACAATGGCAGACATGGCCTAATGATTCTCATTTTTAATCAACAGTGTTGTCAGACATTTCAATGATTCTGAACATAATATCATGACATTCAGGGCCAGAGACCAAGCATTCTCTACTTGCTCTCAGCTGAAAGCAAAGAGGTTCTCAAGAGCTGTCAGCCTTTCTCCTTTATGCTCTGAAAGCCTCCTAAACTTGTCAGTTTACTTCCATTTCACTTTTATTGAAAACGATGAAAGAGAAAAGTTACTACAGTGTTTATGCTTTTAAAGTGAATGTCTTTTGTAATAAGGTAAAAATATCACAGAACCATGGAATGTTGGGATCGGAAGCATGTTTGGGATATCACCAAGTACAATAGCCACATCCTGCCTATGAGGAAAGCTGGAGGGGCTAAAGGACCTCTCAAAGCTACACATGTAGAGTCAGCAGCAGAGCAGATCTTAAAGCAGCAAGTGACTCTCATGGACATCAGAAATCACACTCTTGCTTAACATGCAAATGAATACAGCTATTTTTATAAAATCCCCCCCATATATTGGCAGTAATTCTAAATTCTAGTCATTTTTTAACCATTAGAGAATAAGATTAGAAGCATCATTAGTTAATGGTGATAATAATTTCCGTTTTATATGGGATTTTATGGTTCACAAATGTATTTTATAAAACAAGTTTCTAATATTTCATTTTCTTATATTGAGGGCTCTTAAAAGAAATAACCAAAAACCTATTTTATTAAAATTTCATATGTAAAATTATAGTTGAGAATAATGGAAGATTTTTCCCATTATCTTTGCTCTCCTAGATAGTAACCAGATAAATGACTTCCCAGAGAAATGCATAGAGTCATATAAGATAAAACGTCTTTTTTCTCCATTTTACTCAGAGTTTGATGATGAACTATGACTGAATATTGAAATAATCATTCTTTTATCCTTTGTAGTAAGGCTTACTTTGTCCAGTGGCAACATGATCAGACAAGCAGCTCTCAGATGTGACAATATTAAATTGAATCTTAGCAAGCAGCTTCTCAATTTCACACCTGTGGTAGCTGGATTAACCCAATTATTTTTTGGAGGTTAAGGGAAACTTTTACATTTGCAGAACACCATCCTTCAGAAACCAGAACGTAGGATTTTGTTATCTCACAGAATTTTATGGAGATGGAAAGATCAGTTAGTATTTATTAAATTTTAGAACACAATCAGATGGAAGGTTTAGGAAGAAGTAGATATATGATTCCCTAATAATTCACTTTGAGTTTTTCACTTTGATCCTCAAAAATGTGTGAAACTTGGGACTTTTACTTAGCATACCTTTCAGGTGAAATATTTTCACTGTACCAGTTCCAGGCTCTTGGTTCTAACACAAAACCCCTGCCACACATACATATACATGCACACACACATATATATGCTACCTATACATATATATACCTGCTACATGTGTGTATATATATTTACACATGCACCTATCAGGTGTATATACATAGTGTGTATATATATATGCATATACACACAGGCACACATATACTTATATTTATATTTACATATATATTTACATATGCACATATCAGGCGTATGTAAGTGTAGCATCTATATATACACACACAGAGGCACACACATACTTGTTACATATATATACAGTCAAGTGCTGCATGATGACATTTTGCTCAAGAATAGATCACATGTATGAAGGTGGTTCCATAGATTATAATAGAGCTGAAAAACTCTAGTGGCATTGTTGTCATTGTGACATTGTAGTGCAATTACTGAATTTTTACAACAAATTTAGTGTAACCTAAGTGTACAGTGTTTATAAAGCCTACAGTAATGCATAGGAATGTCTTAGGCCTTCACATTTGCTCACTACTCATTCACTGATTCACCCAGAGCAACTTCTACTCCTGCAAGCTCCATGGTAAGTGCCCTCTACAGGGGTAGCATTTTTTTTAAATCTTTCGTATCATATTTCGCTGTACCTTTTCTGTGTTTAGGTATGTTTAGAAATACAAATACTTACCATTGCATTGTAAATGCCTACAGTGTTCAGTACAATAACATGCTACACAGGTTTGTAGCCTAGAAGTAATAAGCTATACCACATAGCCGAGTTGTTTAGGAGGCTATACAATGTGTTTGTGTTAAGTGCACTCTGTAATGTTCTCACAACAGTGAAATCACCTAATGATGCATTTCTCAGACAGTATCTCCATTACTAAGTGGCACATGAATGTATTTGCTACATATATATATAAAAATATATATATATATAGAGAGAGAGGCTATAAACACACACACATACACACACACACACACCTGCTATAGTCCTTTCAAAGTATAAAAAAAGACACCAAAATGTGTTAGAGATTCAAGTTTGTAAAATGTAACTATTTTCATTACAGTTGCTTTCAAATTCATCAGACAATATTTTGCAAAATTATAAATGCCATTGAAAATACATCAAAGCTTCATAATTAATGTAAAGCATGTCTTGTATCCTATGTCTCTCAGATTTTTTTTAGGTCATACAATTTCAAATGTTCCATCTCATCACACTCAAAAGTATACACAATTTCAGACCTGGTATTTTGATTTCTGTACTGAGAAGGATGACCACACAACATGTTATTTTGACTTGATGGAATCAGAAAAATCCATAAAATCTAATTTTACATAAATTTATCAAAGTATACACTGGGTCATAATGATTTAGCCTTTGTGAAAGTAAAATATGATTTGGAGCCAAGAGACTTCTATTTGATTTACTAGTAGCAGTTTAAGAAAATTTACTAACACTCTGTGAATTAGGATCAGTTTTCTCTTCTGTAAAATGAGGATAATAATATTATCTAGCTGGATTTTTGCAAAAATTCACCAAAATAATGAAATTATGTAATATGTAAGAATATCATGTCAATATTTACTTTATATTAATATGTAAAAACAAATTATTGCTGCAACTCATCTCTGTATCCCACACACTCATCTTTCTCCATATGCTCTAGACTAAAATTTACAGAACTTAATGAAAATGTTTACAGTATAATTATCTGATATACTCACTTTGTTTTTCTCCTTAAAAGTAGTGCTAATAATATGGAATCAAATATATCATCCACACAATTGGTCTAGAATAAATTTCCAAATAGTGACTGAAGCAAGTTATATGGAAAGCTGTGCTATACGATGCATAATTCTCCTTTGACAATTTAATATAAAGATTATTCTAATACACTAACAGTATCAGATTTTCCAACAGAAAGGTACTTTCCCCATGTTACTAGGTAGTCATAGAGAATATAAGTAAAACATATTTGTTAAAAAATGTCAGTTTGACTCTTCTTCTAAGATATGTCTCCTTTCCTCCACTGTGATCTGTCTTTTTTATTCTCATAAATACCTTAATTATACTGGCACAAACATAAATTTATAATCTGCTCCTCATGTAAGGCAATACATTTATCTGCCATTTTATACTTGGCTTAAAAAAAGGGTCTCTTTGTCTTCAAAAATGGAGATTAGACCTCCATTAATTTAGGCAAGAAGGAACTGGTGGAAGTAGGTGTGCTTTGGGAACATAAAGCTTGGGTCTCAGCTGCTGCATTCCAAAAATAATTTCCTTCACTGTAGGTTATGTATTATTTGTTTCAGGGGGAATATTAAAACGTTTGAGTAATTTAAACAAGAATTTAAAAAACAGTGGAAAACTGGTAATATCACTCCCAAATATACAACCCAAGGGAATTACAGCACTATAAGATTTCAAATCAATTCCTCCG
The DNA here is from genome assembly GCF_047675955.1 of Chlorocebus sabaeus. Lineage (NCBI taxonomy): Eukaryota > Metazoa > Chordata > Mammalia > Primates > Cercopithecidae > Chlorocebus > Chlorocebus sabaeus. The sequence goes on from NC_132918.1 coordinate 14,263,321, forward strand.
AACCTGAAATTTGCTACATTTCTCCTGCCATATTTTCTCTTGCCTTCTTTTCACCTATCATCATATTCTCTTCCTTTGATTTTCAGTATTCACCATTGATGGTCTTAAAGTGGAACTGTTCTTTTTGGTTTGTTTTATGCAGAGGAGAAAGACATGTTTTCTGATCTTAAGATAAAAGAGATGAGTTAGGACCCGTTACATAGTTCTAAGAAAAGGGAATAAGAGAGGAGAGATGGTAGGCATGCAAGCACACAAGTGTGTGAGTGTGCATGCACAGAGATGTATTAGTCTTTTCTTTATTTGAATAAATATTTGAATCAGTAAATCTAATTACATAGGTTAGTCAGGGGTATATCTTTACTAACACAGCCAATTTACTCCTGAAATACAGCTGTCAGAAAACACAACTATAACTGCTTCAAATCATAATGAAATGATGATGAAGATGCATTAATGTTAATTCCCAAAAGACTCAAATCGAATGTCAAATCTGTTTTCAAAGCAGCTCTTAACTAGGAAACCATTTCTAATACACAGGATATTTCAATATGCATTGTTTCCCAATATCAGTTTTATCTGAAAGATTACAAAACCTGGGAGAATGTCTTGAGTTAAAATCATAGCAATATTCTAGTTACAGACTGCGATACTTGTTACGGATTTTCTAATTCATTAACACTGTTATAGATATCTTAAAGAATAGTGGCAAATATTTATTTTAACTACATGAGAAAATAGAGTAAAATGAGAATGATATAAAAATAATGTAAAAGAGAGTGATTTCATACTAAGGTACATGCATGTTTATGTGTGTGTGTGTGTTTAGTTGAACCAAGGGAAATTACCAATATTTGACACTGGAAATTGAGAGAAGCAAAGACACAGAGAGATAGAGTCAAAGACAGAGAGACACAAGGAAGATTCTATCTTATAAAAGGAAAAAACAATCCCCAGACAAGCACCTCTTTCCCTATGGCCATGCATAGATTCCAGTTATATTTTTGGTATTTTATTTTTAAATAGAAAGTCTAGCATAGAATCAATCATATTGGAAGAAAAGCCATAATACAAAATAAACAAAGCAAACAAATGGGGGAAAGAAAAGAATGCGCCAAAAAAAAAAAAAGAAAAAAAAAAAAGACATTGCATAGAAAGAAAACAACTTGAAAGAACACATCCTTGTAAGTAATATTATGAAAAATATATCCATTAAACAAGACAGTGTCACTTTAAAATTATACATCCGAATTTAAGAAAGAGACCCTGGAAATCAAAGATATGACAGCAGATATCAAAACTAAATAGAAAGTTGAAAGACAAAATCAAGGCACATTCCAGGGACAGAAACAAACAAACAAGATAAGAAAATACGGCTGGGCGCTGTGGCTCACACCTGTAATCCCAGCACTTTGGAAGGCCGAGGCAAACAGATCACAAGGTCAGGAGATCGAGACCATCCTGGCTAACATGGTGAAATTCTGTCTCTACTAAAAAATACAAAAAATTAGCCAGACGTGGTGGCGGACCCCTGTAGTCCCAGCTACTAGGGAGGTTGAGGCAGGAGTATGGCATGAATAAGGTAGGAGCCTGCAGTGAGCCAAGATCGCGCCACTGCCCTCCAGCCTGGGTGACAGAGCAAGACTCCATCTCAAAAGAAAAAAAAAAAAAAAGAAAAGAAAAGAAAAAGAAAGAAAGAAAATACAACAAGATAATGCAATAAGATAATACAAGATAAGATACACAGAAAAGATAATAGAAGAGAAAAGTAAAGAAACTGAGATGTCAGTATAGGTAGTCAAATACTCAAAGGTTGCATCAGAAAACAGTAGAAAACAACATCACTAATGATCAGGGAAATGCAAATCAAAACCACTACCACCTTACTCCTTCAAGAATGGCCATAATCAAAAAGTCAAAAAACAATAGATACTGGCGTGGATGCAGTGAACAGGAAACAGTTCTACACTGCTGGCGGGAATGTAAACTAGTATAACCACTGTGGAAAACAGTCTGGCGACTTCTTAAAGAACTAAAAGTAGAACTACCATTTGATCCAGCAATCCCACTACTGGGTATCTACCCATAGGAAAAGAAGCCATTATATGAAATAGATACTTCAACATGCATGTTTGTAGCAGTAAAATTTACAATTGCAAAATTGTGGAACCAGCCCAAATGCCCATCAATCAAGGAGTGGATATAGAAATTGTGATACACACACACACACACACACACACACACACACACACAGTGGAAAACTACTCAGCCATAAAAAGGAATGAATTAATGGCATTCACAGCAATTTGGATGAGACTGGAGAGCATTATTCTAAGTGAAGTAACTCAAGAATGGAAAACCAAAAATCGTATATTCTCACTCATAAGTGGGAGCTAAGCTATGAGGATGCAACGGCATAAGAATGACACAATGGACTTTGGGGACTCAGGGGGAGAGGGTGGGAAGGGGTGCAGGAAAAAAGCCTACATATTGGATGCAGTGTATATACTCAAGTGATGGGTACCCCAAACTCTCCCAAATCACCACTAAAGAAATTACTCGTGCAACCAAACACCACCTGTTCCCCAATGCACATGAAAAAAAAAAAATTAAAAAATGAGCAAAGAAAATGAGGGCATTTTATCAAATAATATTTAAGAACACTCCTTGAAACTGAAGGAAATGTGTAGCCATACTGACAACACGCCGTGAGAGCTATAGGAAAATAAATGAAAAAAGAGTTACACAAATGTGCATCATATATAGAAAAAAGATCATAAAAGATTCCTGGAATAAGTGGAAAACCAGGTCATCCTATACAAACAACAATTAGGAATTATAGTAGCATTGAATCTGTAACACTGTAAACTAAAAAAAAAAATTAGAAAATTATGAGGGAAAATTGGTTTTACCCTAGTATTTCATACCTAGCCAAATAACGAGCCAAGTATAGGCTAAATAAAGATATCTTCAAATTTGCTATATCTCAACACTTTTATCTCCTGTCCACTCTTTCTGAAAAGTTACTGGAGAATGTTTTCCTCCAAAATGAAGACAGCAACATGAAGGGGAATATAGGATTTAGGAAAAGAAGCAAGAGGGAGGGGTAAGGGAATTATTAGGCTGTTTACAAAAAGAAGAGAAAGAAAGAGGGAAACATGCTCCAGTATCTTTAGTTTGAAAGAATGGAATGGAAAGATCATCTGATATATTTGTATGCATTTAGAGATTTTTCAGTAAGTTTGTATAACTTGGGAAATAACTCATGAAAGATACCTTGAAAGCCAAACAAGTAGAGAAACAAATATGAACTTTTAGAAAATTGAAAACTCATACAGGAAATTAGTGGAAATAAATAATACCACATGGCTAATCTGTGAACAATGCTTTACATAGTCATACAAGCAAAAACACTAAATACTGATTTGTTTAAAACATAGGAGATAAATAAAATAGGGAGATAGGGAGTAGAGATGAAGTGCATTGAGTATTAGGTGTAAGGATACTCAATCATCTCCCTTCTTAAGAAGACATCAATTTAACATTCACAAAACAACATTATAAAATGGTAATTGAAAACACAGCTAAATGAGAAAAGAGACAGTTAAAAATAATTAAAGTGGCCCCTTTTAGGGAACTGGCTGGAGAGTTCAGAAGAGGTGGGACAACAAATTGCTTGCTCTTCCTCCCTCTTTTCTTCATTTCTGGTCCTAGGTTTTACAGTAATAATTCATTTCTTAACTACATACATCTATTAATTCACAGAAGAAAAATAAAAGACAAACCCATAGAACTTTTAATGTCATGATATATATCTCTATTCCATATAATTTAATGTTTAATTCTTTGAGGAGTGTAGTGCTTTATCATTGTATTATGATCATTAAAATGCAAAAATAATTGTTGTTCTTTATAAATTAAAAGTTGGTAATTTTTTTCAGTATCAAGCTATTAAATTAAAGGCACATAGTATGTACGAGCAAACAGTTCATGACTTGATCAAACTGAATTAAAAATTTCATCATTTCTATCTCCATTAAATAATTAGATATCTCCTTCCTATACGGAAGGCAGAAATGAATTTTAGTTATTATCACTCAGTATTTTCTCCCAGTTGCACTTAACACAAAGGAGTGGCTTGTTGTTGTTATTGCCGTTGTTGTTTTAATTAAAATGGATAATCACACTATATTTTTCTAACATGGTCTTGGAAAAATCATTAATTCAAGTGACCATTTGTCCTTTGCAAAAAAAGTGTAATGCTCCCTCAAGGTGATTAGTTTTCTGGGAGGTCATTTTAGTATTCTAGATAATTGTCAACTAATTATTTAAATGATGATTGTATATTGGCAAGAATAGAATATTTCCGGGTAATGAGTTTAACTGACAGTAAGAGATTGCTACTTTTGAGATTATGCAATAACTGCTGGTCTCTATTTTCTGCTTGCAATGAACAGTGGTGGATATGAATTAAATCTACATTTTTAATATGTTAAAAATAATTGGTTCCTTTAACAATAAGTGTTGAGCCAGCATTTAGAACCCTAGAGCAGATCCTGAGTATTTTTGTTTTATAGTTCCATGGCTTGTCATTTTCACAGTCCTTTCCATTCTTCCTATCACTTGACAGCTGTGGGGCTCATTCTCTCCCAGGACCAGTTTCCCAAAGGCATGGCCCTAAACCTTTTAATCTATTGACTTACTATGTCAAATTTGGAAGGATAAGCATGTTTTGCATTGTGCTCAAATCTTCATTTATCTTTTAAAGATATGCTATTTAGAATGGTGGCAATCAGCAATAAAATGTGTGGCTGCCGGACCACCATGTTGTCTTCTTATGAACTATTACTTCACTGTGCTGGGAGCACATGAGAGTAAATAACACAGTACAGTATAGAGAAAAATTGAGTTTATTTCCTACCTTTGGAAAAACATTAAAACATTTTTATATCTTAATTCTTATATGCTGTCACTTTCATAGGTTAAAAGACAATAGCTCAAGCTCTGAGCCTCATTAATCTTGTTTGAGTCTGTCTTCCTTAGTTTTTTTTTTTTAAAAAAAACTACTCCCATGACAGATTATCCTTCAGCTTTCTTAGAACATTTTAGTTTGTTGATTTCAAAATAAAATTAAAAAAATAGAATGGCTTCTTAATCCAGTAATTGAGTCAGACTCTTAAGGCAGTAATCATTTCTGTAAAAAAGAATGAAAAATCCAAAATACTATCATAATAAAATAAAAAGTTGAATTTCATATTATAAGCCAATGTAACAAAGTTAGAAGGATAAATAAGAAGAAAATGATTGCATGTCAAAATTAGGAAAAAAAAAAAAAAACTGTATGTATGTGTATGTATCTGGAAAGGGACTTTAAGCCCACAAGCAGGAAACTTAGACAAAATCAATAATCCATTTCTCCTATTGCTTCGTTCTATGCACTTCATGAAAACCAATTACTTAAAAATGTATGTCACTTGGGATTTTATAGTTTTCATCACTGATGGCATGCATTTCAGTTCTTACAGTTTTTCTACATTTGATAATTCCATAAACTAAGCTATCTGCTGCCCCCCAGGGCCAGTTTGAACTTAGGTAATCTCTCCACCTTTGCCAGAGTCTGCCACATGCTGTCAGCTGTTTTCTGGCATTAATGACTTCCTGATGTTGCTAACTTATGTTTCCTCACCATCTCCTACACCGGCCTCTATAAACCCAATTCCCTTTATTCTAATCCCTTCATTTACAATACTTAAGCTATAAAATAGAACCTCCCTGGGCACACCTACCATTACTTTGACTGATATAGCCACAAAGTTATCATTTTTTTTAATGCAAAGACAACAGAAAATGCATAATTCTCTATATTGTTTTGCCTCTGCCAAATCTTGGTAGGTTCAGGACTATGAGCCATTTGATATCTGTGTGTTTGTTGCACATATTGTATTACAAACTTGTCAACATGAGTGATGGCATATTTGTAGGGTGGTTGCTGATTACTAGAATTAGAATTCACATCAAAACATGATACCAATAAAGAAAAGGAAAAATCTACTGGAGAGTTGTTTCTTACAGATAAGAAGAAATTTTCTAATTATAATTTTCAAATGATCTCTGAATGAGCCTTCTCTTTAATAGAGAAAAGGAAAATAAGGTACTAAGGATGTTGGCAGAATTATAAGTCTGATTTTCCTATGAATAAAACTCCTTTCTCCAACAAATTTCTTACTTTTCGTGATAAATGTAACCAACTTAAGATGAGTCAAGCCTAAATAATACAGCAGCATAGCCTGTCACTTTTCCTTCATTGATCGTTGTGACCTATTCCTTAGTGTAGGTTACTTTTATCATTTTTCAAAGAGCAAGAAGAAAATAGATCCCATGTGAATGGAAGATGTCTATTAAAGCAAGCCAAGTGGAATAAAAAATAGTGAGGAGAGGATATAAAAATGTTTAAAGGATGATTTTTCACTTTAAAAAGAGAAGGTTCCATCACTCACTGAGAGTTAAGAGAAACGATTGACTAGGAAAACAGCACGGTTTGAAAGTACTGTAAGCAAAGAGACTCCAAAATAAATAAGAAGGATTTGAGCTATTGAGACCATCCAGTCTCCCGGGACCTCACACTTTCACATTCTGCTCTGAGAAGGGAAGAATAACAATAGTAATTATATGAACATGTTCAGACCTCTTTCACATGTCAACATATAAAAACATGCTTGGCCAAGAACTTACACCTGTTACAGGTCTTCATCATGCATCCTCAAAGTCACTTTTTCCATTGTGGCTTCAAATTCTTTCTCATGTCTACTCTCTCGTCTTCCTTTCGTCTTGCACTCTGGTGCCTAGCTTTTCTTCTATAACGTCAATTATAGCTCTCAAGAACCTCTCCATGGCTCCTTATGTTTCTCTCCTCAGTATGAATAAAATGGTATTTTCTTTTATTTCTTTTATTATTATTATTATTATTATTACTATTATTATTATTATTTTGACAGAAGGTCTTGCTCTGTCATCCAGGCTGGAGTAGAGTGGTGTGATTATGGCTCACTGTAGCCTCAACCTCCTGGGCTCAAACAATCCTCCCATCTCAGCCTCCCAGGTAGCTGGGACCACAGGCATGCATCACCATGTTAGCTAATTTATTTTTATTTTTTGTAGAGAAGAGGTCTCACTATGTTGGTCTTGAACCCTTGGGCTCAAGCAATCCTCCCTCCTTGGCCTCCCAAAGTGTTTGAATTACAGGTATGAAGCACCCTGCCCAATGGATACTATTTTTCTCTTTGGGGCAGAAGGCAGTTGACATTCCTTAAAATTCTACTATCCATGATTCTAAAGATTTCAGTTGGACTATACCTCAAGGGCCTTAGAGACTTCTTTTTTCCTCTGCATTTTACTACCTACTCTTCTTACCCCCAGCTTGGTGCAGTGATGAGAAGCCATTTAGTAAACACTGTTTAAGTTCTTCTCCATTGGTTTCCAAGGTCCTCTATCAAAGTGATCTTAAATCCCTATTGAAACTGTTTGTTGTTATCCAAGATATGGAGTTTTCACTCCAGTCTGGTTGTTCTCAATACCCTCAAAAATCTCATGTTCTCCCTACTTGTGCTTATAATTCTTATCTTAGGAACAATATTTTAGTTATCTGACTACCCATTTGTCAAGGTCTTGTTCAAGCTTCACTTGCCACATTAGGTAACACTTCTAGTAACTACTACATTCACCAAAATTAAACTGTTAATTAATCTCTACTTCATTTCTGGTGATGACAACAATAACAGCTACCGTTTACTACACCCACATTGGAAGCAAGGCAGTATGTTAAAATTTTGTTTACATTAAGTGTTCCCAGGCATCTTCTGAAGTAGGTGTTGTTATTATTATTATTATCACTACATTACAGGTGAGAAAGAGCAGGATTTCTGTGTTTAAATAAAGTTCCTAATTTCAAAGTAACTAGCAAAACTAGATTATAAACCTGTGTTTCTGATGTCCAAGATGGGACTCAAGAATTTTGATACATAGCCTCACTCGACACTTCAGCCAGCCTGAGTGCAATCAGTAAAGGTAGTGTAATGTAACTATATTTTCTCTTTGCCTTCCATAGTGCCTAAAATATCAGGTCTCATGCACTTGCTGGTTGATTGTTTGAACAGACATCTCATTTCATAGTCAAAATTTTATTGTGCTATTTTATTTTATTGTGGTTGGGTGTGGTGTCTAACACCTGTAATCCCAGCACTTTGGGAGGAGGCTGAGGTGGCTGGATCACTTTATGTCAGGAGTTCGAGACAAGCCTGGCCAACATGGTGAAACCCTGTCTCTACTAAAAATACAAAAATAGGCAAGTGTGGTGATGCACTCCTGTAGTCCCAGCTGCTTGGGAGGTTGAGGCAGGAGAATCGCGTGAATCCAGGAGGCAGCAGCTGCAGCGAGCCGAGATCGTGCAACTGCACTCCAGCCTGGGCGACAGGGCAAGACTCTGCCTCAGAAAAAAAAAAGAATATATATATATAAAAAGGAATATATATATAAAAAGAATATAAACAGGATCAGTTATAAGTTTATAAATTGATCCTATTTCAAATATTTAATGTTTCACTTGATTTTTGAATCTATAATGCATTTCAGAATATTCATTAGTCTGTTAAACAGTAATGGTTTCCACATAATTTATATTTAAAGTTAGGTTGGACTATACTAATTCTTTCTTACCTTGAAGTGTCAATCATTATTAAGGTGTCATGGATAAGGTATGTTACCATTGCTCTTCTTGTTGGATAACTTTCTTTAAAATTAAAGAATGATTTATTAAGCTTTTAACAAACCGATGGAAATAAGGGCTGGGAGTAAAGGCTGAAAAGGCTGAGAGTGAAGATGGGACACAGGTCTAGAAAAAGCTGTAGTGGTACACAAGTTTGTAACAGAAAAATACTTCCATAATTCTCATTCTGAAAACAATTGATAAATATACAAACAACAAATGTGTTACATATATTATGTCAATCTTCCAGCTGTCAGGTAATTTCAAGTGACAGAATTTCCACTTAATTCTTGGTTGTCATGAAGGCAAATCTTGGGTAGTTTTAGTTTTCATTTGACTCTCTCTCATAGACACTGAAGGTATTTTTAGACACTAAACAAGGGTGACAAAATATGATGAGTGAAAAATTTGCTATATTTGGAAACTAGATTTGAGGGAATTCGATAAAATATTTTAAAATCAGTGCTTGTTAGATTTCAAATATTTTTTCCAGCTAGCTTGAATATCAACAAAACCTACATTATCTTTGAAGTGTCTTTGAATCTCAGAATGATAGTAGAACAACAATGGACTGAAAAGCAAGAAACCAGCTATATTATTTAGTCTCCTTGTGACCTTGAGTAAATCACCTAAATTTGACATGTCTTAGTCTTCTCACCTTTGAAATTGTTTAATGCAGTTGTGATTTATGAGAGTTGTTTATATAGAAACTATGCCCTTTTATCTTTAGGTTTTTAAGGATTTTGAACAATTTGGGGATGAGAGAATACCTAAAATATGAAGTGAATATATGCTGAATGAATACTAATATTCTATTTTTTATTTGTATTTTTAGAGGCAAGGGTCTTGCTATGTTGCCCAGGCTGAATTCAAATTCCTGGGCTCAAGAGATTCTCTAACCTCAACCTCTCAAATAGATGGGACTACTGGTACATGCCATCATTCTCAACAATACTGACATTCTAATTCAAATGTTCTTAAATCACAAAGACACAGCAGTATCAGACTATGCAAATTAATAACAACACAGAGCCAAACACACACACACACACACACATGCACACACACACACAGAGTTTTAAAAAAAATAACAGAAATTCCACATCATCCTTTTGAATTAGTGAGAATGCCCTGTCTTTCTGAGTTCATTGATTTCAAGAAAACAGTAGCTGAAGAAATATGAATACCTGCTGGAGTCCAGGCAGGCTAGGAATAAGTGGCAGTGTTAACACTCAGTTATCTGCGACAGCTCACATTGGATTAAAGATTCTTTTTGTCTTTTCTTTTTCTAACACCCACACACCTACACCCATACCCATACACATAAATGTAATTCAGCACAATTTTGACACAATTTTTTTAAAAAGTCTATTATGTCATTGTACCCGTTGTTTCAAGCTGCTGTTCAATTCTTTCTGCTCCATCTTAGTCCAGAAACAAATACTGAGCTTCACACCTTTGTTAAATTGCTCACTATTAAGGCATCGTTTATTGAAATATCTGAGTATTTCCTTCTCTTGAGACTTTGAGGCACTAGGAATAGTTCTTGAATCGCAGCACTTTATATTCTATGATTGGCAGAAAGGAAAATATTTGAGGATTTGATAGGCCTCACCTAACAAGGTTAGAAACTTGAAGGAATGCTTTAAACCTACCTTAACTCTGGACAAAATTATCTGCAGTTGTAACTTTGGGGTAGTGAATTTGGCAGATGAGGTCTCTGTATACAGTACATTCGGATCCCTTTGTGTAAATAAAGAGTCCAACTCCATTTTTTGATGTTTGACTGCTGATAGCTTTTAAGCCTCACCCTTCCTTCTTCTCCTCAGTCTCACCTATGGGCAAGCTGTGAAAAAAGCCCAGGTGCTATCTCCTTTGCCAATGAAAGTTTAAACCACGAAAAGGAAGCCACAGCTTGGTCCCATGCCCTAGCCCCCATTAAAAAAAAAAAAAAAAAAATCCAAGCCAGTCTCCTTTCCTTCTGTCTCTCATCAATATAGAGCATGCTTGAGAGCCATCTGAAATCTGCAGAAAGCCCCATTCTATGCATGATAAACCTCTTCATACCCTCTCGATGCATGCATGTCACTGTGAGCATCAATATCCAAATCAAATTCTGTGTGTGGGTCCACCCTGTTATTGCAGAGTTAATCCTATTACTGCAGTGTGCATCATACAACTTGCTGGTTTGGATAAACTTACTGGAGGTTTAGTAGAATGTCTCCTTTATTTCTATGATGTAGTAGCTTTAAGATCAGATAAACACATTCACCACCCCCAAATGGATAACTGGGAATTTCCTAGAAAACCCCCATTGTCATATCCTCTCCATTTTCCCCTCCCTTCCTCTCCAACTAGCCATCTTTCCCGAAATTTGATTGTTTAGATAAGTTGTACCAGATTCATTAATACCCTAAAGATATCTCAGTTCCCCAGTTGTGACCTCCTGATCTCCACACATATGCAAATTCACCAGCTTTCCTGCCAGTCCAATATGGGGAAAACCTACTGCAGCCAGTGTTGTCTATACATTCCTTCCTCATACCTTCCATTCAACTGTCTATCTTCTATTGTCCAAAATAAATGATAAAACTACTGATTTATTCAACATTTTGAATCTATCGTAGTAGTTGTATGTGAGCGAAAAAAAATTATTTGGAAAATACTTGTTTGGACGTTGATTGTATCTATGTGCATATACATACATATAACGTTATTATATGTGTACATATAACGTTATATGTGTACATATAACATTATTATATGTGTACATTTAACATTATATGTGTACATGTAATGTTATTATATGTGTACATGTAACGTTATTATATGTGTACATATAACGTTATTATATGTGTACATAGAATATATAAGGTATTTCCTGTATGAAACTAAAATTATACATATATATGCACATCAGATTTTTCATTATACGCACATGAACACATATATATTGTGTCAATTTACTTGATCATGAGTATTTATCATTTTATTGAGAAATGTAGAGCTATCTTTTTAAAAAAATCAAAAAATACATCATAGATAACTTTTTTTTTTTTTTTTTTTGAGACGGAGTCTCGCTCTGTCGCCCAGGCTGGAGTGCAGTGGCCGGATCTCAGCTCATTGCAAGCTCCGCCTCCCGGGTTCACGCCATTCTCCGGCCTCAGCCTCCCGAGTAGCTGGGACTACAGGCGCCCGCCACCTCGCCCAGCTAGTTTTTTTTTTGTATTTCTTAATAGAGACGGGGTTTCACCGTGTTAGCCAGGATAGTCTCGATCTCCTGACCTCGTGATCCGCCCGTCTCGGCCTCCCAAAGTGCTGGGATTACAGGCTTGAGCCACCGCGCCCGGCCATAGATAACATTTTTAAAGTGAGTGGAGTTTTGCTATGTTGAAGCCAATACTTATTACATTTCATCTAAGTGACTTTGAAAAGCAAGACTCATTGAAGTTATTCTATGATGCACACTATACAATTTACAAGTGTGCAGCACATTTACTGAACATATTAAAGTCACACTCCAAAGTATATGCAATTCATAATTTTATTGTTTCAAAGTTACATTTTTTTTTTCCTTTAGGAAAACTATCTGCTGTTGGTAATTATAAGATCGTCTATTTCTATTTTTAATGAAAAAAAGTACCAGGATAATTTGTAGGTATGTGAAAATATCCATTTGAGAAAAAAAAAAAGATTGAATTCTTAGCAGAGATAATTTTATTTACGATTCAATAAGTTAATTTAATTTAAATTGCCCCCAGACACACAAACACATTTCCCCAGAGGCCGCTGAGTTAACTAGAGGAATAAAAGGGAGGAGAGGTAGTCTACTCTAATACTTCTTGGCTCTTCCACGTAGATGTCTTAAAGTGAGAGACTTCTCCCTACTAAAAATTCACGATTTCTTTGTCTTGCCACTCCTCTCCTTTCCCATTTATCAGCCATAACTCTCACCTGAATCTTTAGCAGGAGGAAAAGAGATGCCTAACGTGGGTACAATGCACAAAAGTAGATATGGTTGCATCAATGTTCTGATTCTAGACTCTCCCACCCCCACCCTTCTGGAATTGCCTCTCTGACTGCTATTGGGTCCTTTGAAACATGTTTGCCCATCAGAGTTTCAAAGGTCCATGTGCATTCTGAACATACCATCCCAATTATCAGGGTGTATGAACAGGAGAAAAGCCTTTCTCTACCTTCTCTTCTCATTTTCCCTCAGAGACAGAGATCTGCTTCTCACTGTTTCTCTACCTCAACATGCGACTTAAGTTGGAATTTACTTTCAATTAGTTTATCAGAATAAATTGTTTGAAACAGGAGTATATATTTTTTACTGCCTTTATTGCTTTCTTTTGTCTAATATTTTAATAAATGAGTAAATGAAACAGAGAGCAAGGAGTATCAAAAGAAAAAGGAAAAGGATGAAAGCCAGCCTACTAAAACAAGGGAAAAAGACTTTGCCAAGAATATTCTTTTCTGATTGAAAGAAAGACTTAAGGACTATTAAGTTTATTTATTTATTTTTATTTTTATTTTTATTTTTTTCAATCAAGCCTTGTGTTTGTAACTGGAAAGCATGAAAAACCGTAAGTGTGCCTGAAGTGCCTTCGGAGGAGTCACGAACATCCAATAAGCCCACTGCACATGCTAGCCAGGCTCTCTTTAATGTGAGGGAAAGAAATAAGCAGGTAGACAGTTTCCAGTCAACAACCTTGATTTCAGGACTCATCAGATTCTTGACATAGTTTTTAACAACAGGGGTATATGGCTACCGTGGCGCAAATAGAGTGGGGTTTAGGCTTTCTATCCTTTCTCTCCCAAACAGAGAAATACTGAGTATTAGTCTCCTCAAACAAAGGTGGGTGCTTTACTGTTACTTCACATTTTCTCACATTTTACAAACACAGTTAAAGAGAAGGAGCAAGAGAAGAAAAGGTTGAAGCAAGTGTCTGTTTTCTTAAAAAATGAGTCATATTTAAAGAGGAACACTCTACATAGGAGAGTTCCGTGACTTCCCCAAGCTTTTGGGATGAAGACAGCATTTCTTCGTAACATGGTCTGTGGGCCGTTTCCAGTTTCCTCTTGAATTAAAGCTTTATGCCTCATTTCCCCCTCTGCACACTCTAGTCTGTGGTCTTCTGTGAATTTCTTCTTTGGCCTACTACTTCCTGCTCCCAGGTCTTGGTACATGCACCTCCCCTGTTTAGCAGGTCTCACTCTTTCTTATTCACATAGTTGTTGCTTAGCATACTTCAGGTCTGGGTTCAACTGCTTTCCTCAGTCTCTAGAACAAGCTAGGATTACACTGGACATCTTTTTTTTTTTTTTCTAAATAGCAGTTGTCCAGTGAAATTATGTGTTTATTTGTGTGATTAGGATTCTTTCTCTCTTTTCCATTCTTACTCTCTGACAGTGGGGACCATGTTTGTTTTCAGTCATCCCCATATATCCATAGTACAACAACATGTCTCCCACAAAAGACTAATTAAAAGAAAAAGAAACACAACTATGTATATGCGTTTCTCTACGTATATGCAGAGGGAAAATGTAAACACTAGAATAAGTATCCATTTGGTAAGATTAAGAGAGATACTTTATTTTCTTCTTTTTGCTTCTGTGTTTTCAAAATTTTATAAACAGTTATTCTGTAGTAATGCAGAAAAAGTCAATTAAAAATAGAGAAACGTTATAACAGATTGAATTGCATTCCCCAAAACGCTATGTTGAAGTCCTACTGCCAGTACCTGTGAATGGAGCCCTCTTGAGAAAAAGAGTCTTTGCAGATGTAATTAAGATGTAAGTTATACAGATCAGGGTTGCTGTAAATCCAAACACTGGTGTCCTTGAAGAAGAACCATAGAGACAGTCACACACAGAAGGAAGACAGCCATGGGGAGATGGAGGCAGAAATGAGAGAGATGCAGCAAATCAAGGAACACCACGGACTGTTGACAACTGCAGGAGTCTAGGAAGATGCAAGGGAGGATCCTACCCTAGAGCCTTCAGGGGGAGCATGGCCCTGTCAACACCTTGATTTTTGACATGTAGCCTCCAGAACTGTGAGAGTATTGCTTTTCCAGTATTGCATACTTCTTGGTTTGTGATACTTTATTATAGCAACCCTAGAAAACTAATACACAAGTCTATAATAATCCTCTGTAAGTATTCTTTAAATTACTAAGTATAAAAATGGAATTTATATATAGAACTAACCCTTTGCACTTTGGGAGGCCGAGGAGGGCAGATCATCTGAGATTGGGAGTTCGAGACCAGTCTGACCAACAGGGAGAAACCCTGCCTCTACGAAAAATACAAAATTAGCCGGGCATGGTGGCACATACCTGTAATCTCAGCTATTCGGGAGGCTGAGGCAGGAGAATCGCTTGAACCCGGGAGGTGGAGGTTGCAGTGAGGCAAGATCGCACCATTGCACTCCAGCCTGGGCAACAAGAGCGAAATTCCATCTCAAACAAAACAAAACGAAACAAAACAAAAACCTAACCTTCTTTTTTGAAACCATCATTCTCAGCAAACTAACACAGGAAAAGTAAACCAAACACCACATATTCTCACTCGTAAGTGGGAGTTGAACAATGAGAACACAGGGACACAGGGAGGGGAATATCACACACTGGGGTCTGTTGGAGGTTGCAGGGCTAGGGGAGCGATAGCATTAGGAGAAATACCTAATGTAGATAACGGGTTGATGGGTGCAGCAAACCGCCATGGCACGTGTATACCTGTGTAACAAACCTGCATGGTCTGCACGTGTACCCCAGAACTTAAAGCACAATAATAATAAAAAAAGAAATCTGCATTGTCTATGTAAGTCATCAATTCTTGCTGTGTTTGTTCTGTGTGTTACCTAAACTTATTTCACTTTTTAAAGAAAATCTTGACATAAAGCCATGACCAAGAGATCACATGGATCATATCATCATCATTGTCATCATTTATTGTTATTTTGGGGAGTGGTGATGGGGTTATTTATCTAGATGACAGTGCCTGCTTTCTTTTTTTTTTTTTTTTTTTTTTTTTGAGACAGAGTCTCGCTCTGTCGCCCAGGCTGGAGTGCAGGGGCCAGATCTCAGCTCACTGCAAGCTCCGCCTCCCGGGTTTAAGCCATTCTCCTGCCTCAGCCTCCGGAGTAGCTGGGACTACAGACGCCCACCACCTCGCCCGGCTAGGTTTTTTTGTACTTTTTAGTAGAGACGAGGTTTCACCGTGTTAGCCAGGATGGTCTCGATCTCCTGACCTCGTGATCCGCCCGTCTCGGCCTCCCAAAGTGCTGGGATTACAGGCTTGAGCCACCGCGCCCGGCCTAGTGCCTGCTTTCTTTCTTTCCTTTCCTACCTTAGCTTAACTGTGTGATTGTGTAGTATATTCCTTTAAAATCTAAAAGTAGCTGATTCAATCACTATTTTATCCCTCTGTGCTCTGAGTATAATATGAAGGCTTATGGGGTAAACCCAGTATATTTAGTTTTAAATACCCTATGTAAGTGCATAGTCAATAGTCAATTTACATCACATCAATTCTGTTTATAAAATACAAAGCATAAAATTGCTTTACCAGCTACTGGATCCTGGGCTAGCCAATTGGAAAGAGATTAGACAATTCAAGGCCTATTTGACTGAATTCACCACTTGACAAAAGGGAGAGATGTCAGCAGTATCCGTTGAAAGCTGAAAATTAATGCTGAGGGTAGCTTAACAAGCTCTGAGTCACCAGCATGCCGGTTCCGGGTGCCGCTAGTGTTGGAAGGCAGCCCGATGTAATAGCAGCAGCACGGGCTTGAGAGTCATGAGCTGCTTAACGTGAGCAAATGACTTTCCTTCTGTGCACCTGATTTTCCTCATCCATAAAATGTTAACAGTAACACTTGTCTTGCAAGACTAAATTTGTATAAAGGCCCAACACCGTTTCTGACATTTAATAGATGCCCCATAAATGATTACTGTTATTGTAGTGATTAGTTTTATTTTGTTTTGTAAAGTACTTGCTCAACTCACTACATGCATCTAGCTTCTTGAATAGAACCAAAGAAGCAAAATCCGTACAAGGAACACAGTTTCTGCCTCTAAGCCATTTCAGCTCCAGCAAGTCGTTTAACCCTCTCGACCTCGGTTTCTTCATCTGTGAAATGAGAGGGTTGAAGTCGTTTCGCATTGTGTGATTTTAACCACAGCACACAGAAACTGAAAAATGTCAGTTTTCTTTTTGTCACTCTATCTTGGGGTCATTGAATCAATTTGACAGCTTTTTTTTTTTTTTAAGTGCCTGTGTATATAATAAACATAACGTTGACCCCACTAGAAAGGTTAATTAACAAAAATCAAACCCTAATTTTCACTAGGCGCCTTTTGTTAGGTAAAAACACATTTAGATAGAAATGAAAGGAAGAAAATTTCACTGTCTATGGTGGGATAAGGATGAAATTTTTTGGTGCACTTATTGAGGAAGATGGGCAGAAGCACAGCGTATGGAATGTATATATTCCATTCAGGTAAAATAATACATTGCACACATACATATTTGCACATGCATGTGTGTTTATAATTTATATGTGTGTGTATGCATATGTGTGTATAAAAATACATAAAATAGTTGCCAATAAAATATCAGTGAAGTTTATCTCCGTGTGGTAGAATTTCAGAGAACTTTTTTCCTTCATATTTTTGTATACTGTTTGAATTTTTATAATGAATATATTTCATTTATATATTCAGAAAAATGTAATACAATTGCATTGAGATAAGAAAAAGATATAAATGTTACAGTCAAATATGCACAAAAAGACTGCTTGAATTTTTAATCTTATTGCAGATGATACACACTTTCTCAGGAATTTCCTTTGTCCCTGAACAACTGGAAGAACAAATTTGCTAACTAAATAAAACTCAATCTGTTTCTCTTAAACACTTTCTTGGGTAGGTAAATTTTCAAAGATGGTATTCGGTTCAATGAGAAGCTTTTTATTGCCCCTGCAGAAAAGTGGGTCTGGTATCCACATAAAGATCATGTTGCTGTCTTCTATCATTTTGCAAGCCACAACAGCAATTTCCCTTGTGTCATCTGGTTATTAAACATCTTATTGACAATTACTACGGAATTGTGGGCTCCATTCCATGCTACATAAATGCCAGTATCACTCTGGTACTTCTCCTTGCCCAAATACACCATGGTGCCATTTCTCCTCCACTGTGATCACCGTGTGGGATCAAGTTGGAGTGGTGCCTGCCAGGTGATCTCTTTCTAGAATCTGGAACACCAACAGTGCCATTTAGAAACTGCTCTCACTTTTACTCTCTCTTTGCCCTACAACAGAAAGCTCCTTTCCTCTGAAAGAAATTTCCATTGCATCACGCACTCCTTCTCTGAGAAGTGGTATTTGACACCCTCATTCACTGGGTCCAATATTGTAAGGGTGATATTAGGAAAAAAACTGACGTCAAATAAAAGATACATTAGGTGGTACTTAAATATTATCCCTTCATTACTTCTCTTTAATATTATTTAATTTAACAAACATTCATTGAATACTTCCTAATGGTTGGTTATAGTATTAATTATGATTCCGTGGGATTATGGAATAAAATGTAGGATGTATTAGTACTTTAGGAAGGTTACTCAGCTTACCTGATATTTATTTAATTTTTGTTTATTTTCAAAATGGTGACAATAATATATAACTGACTAGTTTACTTATATTTATTTAATTTTTTTTCAAAATGGTGGCAATAATATTTGAGTGACTAGCCTACTTTGACTGCACAGTAAAATGAATAACAGCATATGCTTTGGACTCAAAGTACTTGAATTCAATCTAAAATTTTCTACTTATTATCTGTATGATTTGAGGTAGTAATATGTTAACATACCTACTTAATATGTTTCTGTTCTAGTTTCCTCATCTGTAAAGTGGGGATTAATAACAGCAATAATAATAAAAACATCTATCTCATTTACTATTATAAAGTTGTAAGAGCAAATATTTGTACATTTATAAAAGCATTTGATTTATAATGTGTTTAATAAATCATTGTTTTTCAGAAATGACTATCAAATGATAAAAAAAATATGAACATTGTAATCTTGAAATGTTTTACAAATCTAGTTTGCTACCAGCATTAATAATGTACCATCCATAACTACTTCTCCAATATTTCTGGATAAGGCAGGGAACAGTGCTTTTATTTATTTTCACAATAATCTTATGTGTCAATAGTCCATAGTTAGCAGGTAAATAACATATACCAAGATAAAAACACTTAAACATTATGAAAATTTTAAAGTTATGTCAAATTATTTCCAAAATTCCAATTAACCCATAAAAGGAGAAGGAAAGAGGTTGGCAAAAGACAGGTTCCTTACATCCCCACCTATGGAGTTACTCTGGGCACAATAGGCATACTTGATTAGCAGACATCCTACTGTGTAAATGTAGAAACCAGAAGGAGAAGTAGTAGTAGGGGTGGTCTACTTCTACCATATTGTGTAAAAGTAGAAAACCAGAGCACGACTTCTTGTCCTTTGCACTACTGAATTCCAGGCATGCTGCAAAGATGGATGTAAGTAAACTGCCCAAGTTGAAACCAAAGAAGTACTGTTGAAAGAAATGCTGATTTTTATGCACCTGGTAAAGAAACTGCTAAATACAATGGGCTCTACCTGGATGCGAACACATAAACACTTTGACCTCTTACTTCACCACTAGTAGAATTCTTCTGGATTTTATAAAAGCAGTCCATGATCATGGGTGATTCTGGCAGAGAAAATAACAGATTGCTTGTCAGTATTAAACCAGTATTTTTTCAGAACTGGGTTTAGGAGACATAAATGGGCTTATATCAGAATGAAATAAGCTTCAGAATCTTGCAGCATAGAAGGAAGATTTTTTTTTTTTTTAAACTAAGACTGGTTCAATCGCTTTCTCTTTCCTCTTTACAGATGAAAACATAGGTCACTCTAACAGAGTTTCCATTCATTGATTTGCTCATTCAACTTGTAATTCTGTTTCTTGCCTTTCTACTGCCCTCTTTCACTTTCAATATGTTTTAGCAGAAATTTTATTTTGTAACATTGCCCTGCATACATGGAATATTTTCATTGTCAATCCTTCTTTATCAATCTTCTCCCACCCCTCCTTTTCTAGTTTGATCAATGGGAAAGAAAAAAAAAAAAAAAAACATGATCAAGACACACAGGAACTCCAGGAAGACCTGCAGAAGATTTACACAAGATGCAGGAAAGATCAGGTGGCACAGTGAACTAGAAAGCACCAAAGATATGCAGATTGTAGAAGAATCTATCTAAGCGTCCTTGCTTAATTTCCATAATTTAATCTTTTCTTGATTTCTTGACTGTCAAGGTGAACATCAACACAATTCAGAAAGTTTTTAAAGGTATTGTAATTTATATAGCAAAGCACTTTAAATACTACATATAATTTGTTAAGAAAAATAACAAGGAAATGCATTATAGGTGGAGAGGAAAAGTGTTCTAAATCATCCAACTTCATTTTTTTCATGTGTGTAATGGAGAAACTCTATATATGCCAAATCATTTACTGCTTTAGCAAAGGGCTTTAATAACTATATATAGTTTGTTAAGAAAAATCACAAGGCAATGTATTGTAGGTAGAGGGGAAAGGTATTATAATTCATCTAATTTCATTTTTTTAATGTGCACAATAGAAAAATTCTATACTTCCCAAAGCATATACTGCTTTGAAAGTTATTTGGCACGAGACTACTGAGAGAAAGAATAGTGACTGCTATTTCTTATTAACACAAATTATTAACACAATTCTACTACTAGGAATTTTTTATGCATACGACAGAAAATGTGTTTTTAAACTTATAAAACTATTGTTCAATCTGGGGTATCTGAAAGAAATATTGTGCTAAATTCTACTACACTAAAGTGACACATGTAACTGATTGGTACCATATTGTATTGGACTTTTCCAAAAGGATTAAAGTATAAGTCACAGCTTCCCTCACCCTGGGTGATCAAAGATTGGGCACGATGAAAAGCTGTATCTAAGGACAATACCATTTGTGAAGTTTTGATTAGGCAACAAAACAGAAACAAAGAACCATAAAAGGAAGTTTGAAGGTAGTAATAAAAATAATGGAAAGTATTTTTCTTTTGATTTATTGTTATTTTTTAGTCATTGCCATAATTTAAGAAAGTCAGGGTCACTATTACAGTTTGTTTGAACATCTACATTAGAAAACTAACTATAAAATATCCAGAGCACCTCCTAAGACTTGACTCACTTTGTACAAATGTAGTTCTGTATTATTTGAGATAGTGATACACACACACACACACGCAATATTTGGCAAATACCAGGAGGGAGTAATCAGCTTAACACTGAAGCAACAAAGGATTATCATCAACTTTAATAATGCTCACTACTTATTGGTTAAAAGGTTACCTAAGGATCAAATGCTTTGTGGTCTGTCTCAGCTTATTATTTTATCCTTATCTCACATAATTCCCTATCCTACTTTTCACCCACAAGTAATCACAAAGTACCTGCTCCTTTTATCTCGTGCTTGTGATTGTGTAGCTTCTTACCTGAAACCTATCACATGTATAGACTTTATATATATATTTTTCCTCTGACACTTCTTTTTAAAACAAAGACTTTTTAAAATTAAAGACTTTTAAAAGAGTAGAGGCTTCATATGCAAATGTAAGAGACCAAGAATTATCAAAACAAGAACAAAGTTGTAGAACTCATACTTAGCAATTTTAAAACTTACAACAAAATTATAGTAATCTAGACAGTGTATTACTGGAATAAGGAAAGACATATAGATCAATATGAATAGAAATAATATATAAATTAACCCATTCATCTATGCTTAATAGGTTTTCAACAAAATGCCAAGAGAGTCAATGGGAAAATAACAATCTTTTTAACAAACAGTACTGAGACGACTTGCTATCCACATGCAAAAGAATAAAGTTGGACCCCTACATCACGCCATAAACAAAAATTAATTCAAAATGACCTAAATATAAGAGCTAAAACTACAAAACTCTTAGAAGGAAACATAGGCGTAAATGTCTGTGATGTTGGCATAGGCAACAAAATCAAAATCACAATGAGTCATACTCACTGGGATGATTATAATTTTAAAAAACAACAAAACACAACAGAAAAATAACAAGTGACAGAAAGGATATAGAAAACTTGGGCACCTTATATATATTGCTGGTGGGAATTTTAAACAGTGCGTCCTCTATAGAAAACAGTTTGTCAGTTCTTCAAACAACTAAATGCAAAGTTACCATATGACCCAGCAATTCAACTCCTAGGTACAGCCCAAGAGAATCAAAAGCATAGTATGTTCACACAAAAAACTTACATGTGAATGTTGGTAACAGAATTATTTGTAACAGCCAAAAAGTGAAAAAAGACCAAATGTCCATTAGCTGATAAGTGGATAAACAATATGTGGTATATCCATACAATGGGACAGTGTTCAGCCATGAAAAGAAATAAAGTACTGATACACGCTACAATATGAGTGAATCTTAAAAGTATTATGCTACATAAAAGATGTTAGTCATGAAAAACCACATATTGTATGATTCCATTTATAGAAAATATCCAGAGTGTGGGAATTTATATAGAGAGGTGATTAGTGGTTGCCAGGGGCTGGAGGGAGGAGGGAATGGGGAACAACTCCTAATGGGTAAAGAGTTTCTTTTGGGAGTGATGAAAATAGGTTGAATTAGTGATGATTTTTGCAGAACTCTGTGAATACACCACAAAAAACAGTATTTAACATGGCATTTAAAATGGTGAATTTTATGGTATGTGAATCATATCTCATTCAAAAGAAAAACCTTAGTTGAAGCCACCCTTTCTCTGAAATTGATTTTCTAGGCTGAGGAAGATGTCCACCTCAGCCAAATCTCAGTCCTGTAACATCTTACTCCTCTATTCTGAACTCACTGTTACACTATATATCTCTGTCCTTCTGGATCTTTGTCTTCTCCAATAGAAGGACTCGTTGTTTTGCGTCCTTGTGCTTCTCTTACTGTCATTTGAGAAATGCTTCTTGATCAAATAAAGGAAATCACTCTTAGGGAGCACATATCCATCATAAGGAAAGAAAGAAGCTATGATCATGTTAATTGCATCTCTATC
Organism: Chlorocebus sabaeus; assembly: GCF_047675955.1. Lineage (NCBI taxonomy): Eukaryota > Metazoa > Chordata > Mammalia > Primates > Cercopithecidae > Chlorocebus > Chlorocebus sabaeus. The sequence continues at coordinate 14,286,252 of NC_132918.1, forward strand.
CTTACCAAAAAATTGATGATGAGCATCTTAATAGTGTGGCAGGGGCTTACTTTCATAATTCTAGGGCCAGTTGAAGAAGCCCTGCTGCCACAAAGCTACTCCCATCACTCCCTGCTGAGAACCGCCTTCTCTTTGTAGAGCTGAGAAGGGGACAAGGAGCTGTCCAATTGCTCTAGGTCCCATAGACATTGCTCTAGTAGAGAAGTGTCAGGAGGTACCAGTGGGCATTATCCCAGTAATTGAGGGCTCCTACACCATCTGTGAGCGGTAAAGGGAGTACAAATTTAAAGATATTGTATGTCTCACTTATCTCTCTCCTTGTTTTCCATCTTGATACGAATCATCTGGCCATCCTGGGCACTGAAAAGTATGATCTAGGAAAAGACAGCCATATTTCATCAATAGCTATCCCATTATATTCAGATGGGATTTTATAGCAGTCCTAATTATATCATAGTTACCTAATATTTATAAATTTGTAGTATTTCTTATATTTAACAAGAGAAAATTTGTAACATTTCTTCTATGCCTTATACAACCTGCTAAACGAAAATACAAATTTTTTAGCTAAATTTACCAAAATGGGTCCTATCCTGTTTGGTTCTTGTCTCAGAGAAGAGAAAATAAACTGATAAGAGACTTAGTAGTAATTGTGAATATCATATGCCACACACATGAAATTTTCAAAATCGTAAAAATAATTGTCGATGTAACTAAATTATAGACTTTTAAATAATGATGTGTTGAGGGTACATTTCTTTTAGAAAATGGTGCAACTATTTCCTGAAATATCATCTCAGTGTGCAGATTGTAACATATTTCATTATTAGTTTTGAGCCTTTTGCCACAAGAGAAATTCATCCCCAGAATTATATTTTACTTCTTTTACCTCTGAACATAGTATCTATCCAGATAGGTAATGGATAAAGTCTGTAAGGGGTATATCAAAAGATATTTTGTCTAGGGTATCCATGAGTCCTCTGAAATTAGAGGCAATTTTAGTATGTTATTATATGCAGTTTTCTGGGAAGAGGGCACATTTCTCAAAGCTGTCAGCACCCTATATAATGAACACCACTTCTATTTTGTTCCCATTCTCATATTCATTCTTTTGTTCAGGACTAGTATATCCTCATTATCAAGCTAGATGCACAAAGAACCAAAGACAAATATAAGACATCATTCATGAACTCAGGTATTTAATTGTGGAATTAAAGAGATGAGACTTTTATTTCTTTCTTTTTATATGGAACAGAATGTATTTATAACTTCTAAGATCCCTTCCAGTGATATAAATCCAAAATTGTGAATCATTATTGGCACACAACAGTGGAGTTAAAAAGAGAGAAAAAACAAACAACATAGGACCTTTGGAACTTTTCACATGGCACTCAGCCAATGGAACCTAACAATTCCAAGCTAGAAGATACCTAAAGCAGGATCCTCCTGTCCAACCTACTCATTTCACACAAGCTCTCTATCTTTTGATTAGTGATTCTAGTCAATGTATGATGTGACTGTCACTATTTGCAACATTAAATCCAAGATTTAACTTTATCCTCCTCAAGTCTGCTGAAGAATGGCTTTGAACTGCATGCCAGCCCAGTGTGCCTGCCACAGTTGTTCCCCACTCCTTCAGGGTTCTGCTGTATTGCCAGAGGCTGCACTGGAGGCTGTGTTTCAGTGACACTTTCAAACTCCTCCTGCCCTGTTTCTAATTACTGCTCTTCAACTCTGTACAACACCAACGCTGTTACTTTGCTGCCTTCCCTCCTTTCTGTGCAGCATTGCTTGTCCTGCAGCTGGGGTGATGACTCACTCACTTTCTTGAACTCACCTCCTTCTTCACCTCACCTGACTTGAGAAGTCCCCAAGAGGCTCAGTCCCAGCCAAAGGATAGCACCAATCCTAATTTTACTTCAGGGAAACTCAAGGAAGTCTTGCACTCCTGCTCACACTTTAGTGGGTGGATTTGCCAGAGTTCCTAAACTCTTCACATCAGTTCTGGAACTCAGTTCTTGTTTCTTGTTTTTGTTTTGGTTTTTGGTTTTTGTATTTTTTTAATTCTCTGCTGTTCCTAAATTGATAACCTTCCTGGTGCCTCTGTCGCTATAAAACTGGGGTTCTGTTAAATGTTTTATAATTTCCTCACAGGTACTGGGATCTACTGCAGAACCAGTGGTAAGGTTGTCCCCAACTCCTATCTCCTTATTCTCATGCAAATTTTGGCCTTTTTTATACCACCTTGCAGCATCTTAATATAGACCGATTTTCTTCAGTAGCCTTTTAAAAAAGGTTTGGGATCACTCACTAAAGAGGTAACAATTTAAAATTGAATATGAACCATCACAATGCTTAAAATGGATCGGATTTTCCCCATCACAGGGATTTTCATCCAGGCCATATCCTCCCTTAGGGTCAACTAAACACCAGCAATTTCACTCCTCCATCTCTCTTTTCAAAGTAAATCTCTTCCTCCTGTAGCTTCACTCTCAGATACCCATGATTTCCTAAGGCATGACAGTTTAGTCTTTCACACCAGAACCACACTCCTGACATAGCTTTGTGTATCTAAAAACTCATTCATATGCTTTACTAGTGTAAAAACTGTCAAAGTTTAGCTTATTCTGTGAAGGAGAAGAACAGAATTGAATTATTAGGCAGCGTTTCCATACATCACTCTCATTGTAGTTTCCTAGGCTCTTACTCGTTATACTAACTTGCCCAAATGAACATCGAATCATTAACCAAAACAGGTTACTTACACCTAATCAGGAACAGAGACTAGTGAAACATCTAATAGTTGTTACACTCAGCATTTCTTTGTTTTTCTTCTAGAAGATGGTGAAAATAGGGGCATGCTGAAAATTGTATATCTTTCTTCTGTCCTTTATACGATAATAAAGTCAAAGAAACATTTTTTTTTTTTTTTGTATATTAGTTTGCTAGGGTTGCCATAACAGGACAATACTGAGTGGGAAGCTTAAACAATAGAAATTTATGTCTTCAAAGTCCTGGAGGCTATAAGTTCAAGATGAAGGTACTGGCAGGGGTGATTTCTTTCCAGGCCTCTCTCCTAGCCTTGTAGATGACCATATTTTCTTCGTGTCTTCATATGGTCCCCCCCATATCTGTCTGTATCCTAATCTCTTTTTATTAGGACACAGTCATGGTCAATTGGGAAATGCCCTAATGCCCTCATTTCAATTTAATTGCCTCTTTAAAGACTTTCCCCACATACAATCATATTCTGAGGGACTAAGGTTTAGTTAACATATTAATTTTGGAAAGACAACTCAACCAAGAATGAATGCCTCTTGACTGAATTTCACATGGATTCCATGGTCAAAGATATTGAGAAATCTTAGTCTGACTCTAAATAGGGCCACCATACCACCTAGTAAATACCTATTGTCTTATATAATTACTCAGAGCAACCCCTTTACTGTCAAAAGAGTCTTTGTTGGTCTGTGTATTATACAGTTACTATAATGCAAGTTTCTTGATTTTGTCTAGTTGTCCCTACTGTACCCAAAGCTATCCCAGGAACACGAGACATTACTCTGAATAAGGTTACTGAATATTAAACTAAGCTGTGCTTATTTGGTTTAACATTTACTAATGATTCTAAAGTTTTCTTGGAATATTGAAATGACAGAGACTTTCAAAGAGATACCACGGTAACAACTTAAGTGTGTTTGTGGAGCAGGTGAAAAATTTCAATGAGATGTATTCTAGAAATAATTGCCTAAAGCATATTATCTTTTCAGCCTATTGCTTGAAAATGTGCATATCTGTATTATCATAAAAACTGTCACTTTATCATTTTTTTCCAAGATAAAATTGCATTTTCTATTCTGTCACTGAAATGGAAAAATCACCCAAGGGACTGGTTAGAGAAGGCTGTTTAAGAGTTTTGTTCAAATTTGTGTTTAAAAAACACAGATTTTTGAACATGGTTAGCAATGAACTGGAACAGATCATGCTGGGGAAAAGATTAGTTGGGATACACCGATTTTCCAGACTCTAGACTACACCAAAAATTCAATTATAAATCTAATTACAACTTTAATTGTTAAACAATCAACCAGATTATTTTTTGTTGCTGGCTGTTTTATTTCCTGCTGACTCATAAGCAGTTGCACCTGCAGGTGTAAACGTTGCCCTCACCATGTGACCTAATCGGCCCTGCCCTTTCCTACTTTCTGTATTATTTTTTACATATCTTAAGCTACAAAATCTGCAAAAGCTGAGACACAAACCATACATTTCTATGTAGGGGCATAAAAGTGGAGAAGGATTTGTAGCAGGAAGGGGAATGGCAGATGCTTCAGGCCAGCAATCCCACAGTAGGTTTGACTGTATAGTAGTAATTCCAGATATTCCTCAAAAATGACTCCGTGGTTAGATACATTTGGGAGATTTTACAGACCATAGTGCTTTTAGAGACTTGAAAACACATTACAATAGTAAAAGCTCTAATAGTTTTATAGTAAAGAAATCTGTAGTGTAGCTTAGTTGGATTCTCCATTTCCTTAACAAATTTACCACAAACACTTCTGTAAATGTTAGCAAATAATGGCCTGAGGAATTAAAGAGAAAGGAAGGGGAAAAAAAAGAAGAAAGAAGATTAAGAAAGGCTTTCAGAAGTCCCTGTACCCAAAAGGAAGCAGTGAGGTGTTCAATAATCATATGAAGGGGTATGCATGTATATAAGTCACAATCTTTGTAAATATATAGGTGGTGTCACTGCTCATCACTCAAGTGTCAGGGAAACAAAGTTAATTACCTGACATGTTTCCAGTAGACAGAGCTCTTTTCACATTTAAAAGAGCTACCAAAGCCTTGCTTTAAATTTATTTAAAAAATAGTCCACATTTATACTCCTCAACTCTAACACTTAGATGATTTGCTCTCAAAAAACATAATATTCCAGAGATTCAATTCTTTTAATTCTCACTGAAATATTTAGAACAGAGTGGCTGTTGATAGCTAAATAAAAGTGCAACACAATTTCTCATACAAGATACATCTCTCAAATGAAATGGTATGGTACTGAAATTTACAATGCTAGTAGTTTGAAGTAAATGCAGTAACACTTTAAAGTGGCATTACAAGATTTATTTTTACATACTTAAAATTCAAAAACTCTTCAGAGAATTCTAAAAATAGAAAATGTTTACTTTAGGAGCACTCATCTATGTTTTGGTTCAACACTAAACCATAATAGAATCCGTGAAGCATACCTAACATGTGGTTCTTAGAGTCTGCTTTGTAAATACAGTTTTCAAGTGATAAAAAATACAAACAATTCTCAATTATCAAGATTACGTTCAGATACTATCTCATGGATGATCTATAACCACCAAATTTTGTGAAATATCACACTGTTTTAGACATTTATTTATTCTGCAGCACTCGTCATTCCAATAGAATTTTGCTTGATGATAGAAATTCTCTGTAAAGCCATATTGGCTATTAAACACTTGAAATATAACTAGTATGGCTACATTTTAAATTTTATTTCATTTTAATTAATTTAAAGTTAAACAGCCATAGATGGCTAGCGGCTACCGTATTGGACAGCACAGTTCTAGCCTTTCTAACTCATGACTAAGAATGGAATTAAAGTCAAATTTCTGTGGTAGATTTGGTGAGATTTTTGTCCAGATGTTCCACTGTGATATCCCACCCTGTCAGGAGAGAGCCTGTTGTCTCACCTGCTGTGAGTTCTGTCAGCAGACAGCCTCCAGCTGTTAAGATTTTCAGGGTTTACCTTAGTCATCCAGTCTTCACACAATGGCACACCATTCTAGGGAAGGCACACTTCCAATGACTTATTGCAGAAGGGGCATAGAGACTGGGCCATTTGGACCACCAATGAACAAGTCTGATAGGTCGTATCTTCAGGTGTGGTTTGACTGTTCCAGTAACACAAAGTGGAACACAAAGGGAGTTCCATTTCTCCCTTTGTTCAATCCTGCTTGTGCTCCCTGTTTTCCACAGGTATTGATCACTAATAAAACCCTTGCAAACCAAACTCTCTCTCAGTACCTGCTTCTGGAGAATGTGATCTTTGTCATTCTCTAAGAACTGATATGGAGTGATTTATAGAATAACTTTCAAGTGGGGGGAAAAGAAACCTCCAACAAAGTATAAATGCAAATTTATAGTATGCTGCATTTTATGTAAAATGAAAGGATAAATAACCCATGTTGCTGCAAAATGACATGATTTCTTTTCTTTGATGGCTGAATAGTATTTCATTGTGCATATATACCACATTTTATTTATCCAAGCACCTTGAAGATAAGCTATCTTGCTTACAGCCACCACCTGGGGCCGAAGCACATGCTCCCTAGCCACCTACCTGTAGCTACTATTACCAAAAGAAGCCCCACCTTCACCAGAAATAGGGCTGCAACACAGTTGCTGCTGCCCCATTCACCTTTGATGGGTGGAACTGGAGGTCAGTATGTTATGTGAAATAAACTAGGCATAGAAATACAAAGATGCATGTTCTTACTCATATGTGGAAGCTAAAAAATAGTTTATATCATGGAGATAGAGAGTAGAATGATAGATACCAGAGGCTGTGGGTAGAGGTGTGGTAGGCGCTGGAGGGATGAAGAGAGATTGGTCAGAACTCCTCTTGGTGATCTGAGATCAGATTCACCCAACCTGCCGCCACCACCACAGCTGACATCTGCCTGTACACAACATCTGCAGACCAGAGGACTGGCCCATTGCAGCTACCACCAGTACCAGCACAAAGAGAGGTTTATCCTGCCACTGCTACTGCCATTGTCCACACCATGCCCACTTCCTGGGGTAAAAACATATATAGAATGAAAGTAAAGAGATATATTATTACATATTGATAAAAGGGTCAATTCATCAAGAAAATGTAACAATTGTAAACATATATGCACCCAATACCAGAGTGCCCAGCTACATAAAACATGTATCATTAGATCTAAAGGGAGAAATAGACCCCAGTACAATAATAGTTGGGGACTTCAACACCTCACTCTCAGCAAACAGATAATCTAGACAGAAAATGAACAAACATTGGATTTAAACTGCTCTTTAAAACAAGTGGACCTAACAGACATTGACAGAACATTTCATCCAACAGCTACAGAAAACACATTTTTCTCATCAGCATTTTGAAAATTTTCCAAGAGAGACTAAATGTTAAGGCACAAAACAAGTCTCAACAAATTGAGAAAAATCAAAATTATAGCCAGGTACAGTGACTCACACCTACAATCTCAGCATTTGGGGAGGCCAAGTGGGAGGATTGCTAGAGTCCAGGAGTTTGAGACTAGTCTGGGCAACATAGTGAGACCTTGTCTCTACAAATAATAAAAATATTAGCCAGCCAAGGTGGCAAATCCCTTTGGTCTCAGGTACTTGGGAGGCTGAGGTGGGAAGATTACTCATGCCTTCAAGGTTGAACTGCAGTGTATCTGTTTTTATAACAATACCATATTGTTTTGTTTACTATATGCTTGTAATAGACTTTGAAATCAGGTACTGTAATGTCTCCAGGTTTCTTCTTTTTGTTCAGGATTGCGTTGGCTATTGGGCTCTTTTTTGGTTCCCTTCAAATGTTATAACTGCTTTTTCTAATTCTATTTTAAAAAATGACATTGATAGGAATTGCATTGAATCTGTAGATTGATTAGGGCAGTTTGGTCATTTTAAGAATACTAATTATTCTGTGGTCCAGAGCACGAGATGTCTTTCTATTTGTTTGTGTTCTTTTCAGTTTCTTTCATCAGTATTTTGTAGTTTTCTTTGTTGAGGTCTTTAATTTCCTTGGTTAAATTTATTCTTAGGTATTTTTCGAAGCTATAATAAATGGTATTGCCTTTTTGATTTCGACCTCAGCTCGTTTGTTACTGGTTTATAGAAAGGCTACTGATTTTGTATGTCAATTTTGTATCCTGCAACTCTACTTAATTTATCAGATCTAAGATTTTTTAAGAACATGTCACCTGTGAAGAGGGACAATTTGACTTCTTGTTTCCAATTTGGATGTCTTTTTATTTCTTTCTTTTGCCTGACTGCTCTGGCTAGGACTTCCAGTACTATGTTGAATAGGAGTGGTGAAAGTGGACGTCCATGTCTTTTTCCAGTTCTTACAAGAAAGGCTGTTAGCTTTTCCCCATTTCATATGGTATTAAGTATGGGTTTTTAACATATAGTCTTTATTACATTGAGGTATGTTCCTTTTTAACCGAGTTTGTTCAGAATTTTTATCATGAGGAGTGTTGAATTTACCAAATTCTTTCTGTATCCATTGAGGCAGTCATGTTTTTGTCTTTCATTCTATCAATGTTTATTGATTTGCATATGTTGTATCATCTTTCTGATGTACTGTTGAATTTGGTTTGCTAGTATTTGGTTGAGGATTTTTTGCGTCTATCTTCACCAGGGATATCGATCTGTAGTTTTGTTCTTGTTGCATTCTTGCCTGGTTTTGGTATAAAGGTAAGGCTGGCATGATAGAATGAGATACGGAAAATTTTTTCCTCTTCAATTTTTTGGAATAGTTTGAGGAGAATTGGTGTTAATTCTTCTGTGAAAGGTTAGTAGAATTCAGCAGTGAAGCCATCCCACCCCAGGGTTTTTTGTTGTTGTTGGAAGACTTTTTATTATTGATTCAATTTTATTACTTGTTATTGGTATGTCAAGGTTTTCTATTTCTTCCTGATTCAATCTTTGTAGATTGTATGTGACCAAAATTTATTCATTTTATCTCGGGACTCCAGATTGTTAGTGTATAGTTGTTCCTAATAGCCCCCCTGATCTTTTGTATTTATGTGGTTTCAGTTGTAATGTCTTTTTTCATTTCTGATGTTGTTTATTTGGGTCTTCTCTCATTTTTCTTTGTTGTTCTAATTAGTGGTTTATCTATTTTGTTTATCTTTTCAAAAAGCCAACTTTCTGTTTATTGTTGTTTTGTATTTTTTCAACTCTAGTTCCTTTAGATCTACTCTGATATTTATTATTTATTTCATTCTACTAAGTATGGATTTGTCTTGTTCTTGCTTTTCTAGTTCATTGAGATGGATCATTAGATTGCTTACTTGAAATCTTTGTATTTTTTTGATATAGGTGTTTTTGCTATGAAATTTCCTCTTAGCACTGCTTTTGCTGTATCTCACAGATTTTGGTATGCTGTGTTTCAATTTTCATTTGTTTTAATATTTTTTCCCTCCTTAACCTGATAGTCATTGAAGAGCATGTTGTTAATTTCCATGTATTTTTATAGCTTCTAAAATCCCTCTTGTTATTGATTTCTAGTTTTATTCCATTGTGGTCTGATGAAATACTTGATATGAATTCATTTTTTTCTTAAGACAGAGTCTAGGTCTGTAACCAAGGCTGGCGTGAAGTAATGTGACCATGACTCACTACAGTTCAACCTTCAAGGCTCAAGTGATCCTCCCACCTCAGCTTCCCAAGTAGCTGGGACCAAAGGCATCTGCAAAATGAAGCCAGCTACTGCTGTCTTGTTGAAGCAGCAACACAAGGTAAAAAATAAAAAGCACTATACAATTTTTAAACTAATCATATTGTTGTTTCAATAGCTTCTATATTCATTATGAGATAAATATTGGTAATATTGGTAAATCTTTTTTTTTTTTTTTTTTTTTTTAAGCAGTGATTTTATCATTCTCAGAATTCATCATAGATTTTTGTGGAAACTTTAGTTCTTAAACAAAAAAAAAAAACCTGATTGTCTCTATTGATCGAGTACACGTTTAATTTAAAGTAAAGTGCTCCCAACACAATAATAAGTAAAAAACATTCTAAATGATGAATTTAGTATATGGCACACTGATTTTTTAATGAACAATAACCACTCAAAAACGTTCTCTGTAGACTATAATCCTAGACATTCAAACAATCAATTGTAAATTTCCCTCTGGGGGACCAAGAGAACTTACGTCACCCAAATTATTTTTCAAAACAAAATTTTGACTTTCTAAAGGAGCAGTTTGAATTTAAACAATCAATCTTTTCAACACATTATGAATAAACTTTCAGAAAAATTTTGCTGCTTAACAATGAGCCACTCCACAAGTGGTTCTAAGAATCAAGTTGAATAATATTACATGTAAATCTGAAGCCTGCACAGCACGTACGAGAACCACCAGGCACTTACAGTGAAATAGTAAGAATTCAGACACTATTTTCCCCAACCAAGTGACAAGGCATTTCATGCTGTGAATATCTAACACTTTGCTTTGACAACTAGGCACATACTTATATTTTCTGCCATTCTAGTCAGGAAATGGTTCAACATTGTCTCAGTTGATTTAGTGCCAACTCAAGTCAGTCTTTCGACATTTGTCCAGGTAACTGGACCAGGAACACCTGGTGATGACTTGTCACAAATTACAGTGATACTCTTTATTCTTTGAATAGTTTTGTTTGGCAGGGGTGATATTGAACAGACAGTAGATAAACAACACAGAGATCCACTGAATTGTAACACTGGGAATATTAAACTGTTTCATTTGATACATTTCAGTAGAATAGAACCACTGAAAAGACTTTTCTCTCCGGAATTTAAAACAAATAAAAAGGAAAAAAATGATTGTAGCAGAAAACCAGAGAGAGGGATGCAGATACAAAGCTTTAAATCAGGATGGATTTCTGAAAATGGTATATAATGAAATTCAAGTCTAAGTCAAGACAAACAATTAACTGGTAGTAAACAGATTACCAGTTACCTGGAGGTGTTAGTAAAATTAAAACCAACACTGTAGCCAACACAGAATTCAGAAGATAAATTATTAAAGAAAGTATATGGAAGAAAGGATTTGTTATTCCTAACACTATTTTCAGTTGTTCAGATTTCAGACAATCTTATCACTTAGAAATTTGGAAAGGGTTTTCTTTTCCGTGTTTCAACATAGACCAAATGGTATACTCCTTAAAGATACATAGTTCTTACTTTCTTATTTTTTATGCTTACGTCTTATCTTTCTGATTTTATGTTTGTTTTAGGTCTTACCTCATGTAGCTGATTTATGATTTTAGGCCAAATACAACTCCAACTGCAACCTATCACTGGGATTATAATTATGACTAGATATGTAAATATCATTTTGTATGCTCCATTTACCTGAGTCTTTGGCTAAAATGCAGGATTCTTGTGCTTCTAAATTGAGAATTGATATTTGCTATATAAACACTAAAGTCTCTTAGAATTCCGGAAATATATGGTCCTAGGAAATCAGATTTGTTTGGATCATAGTTTAGTGTAGTTGAAATACTTATAGAAAGTTGGTGAAACCAGTCATAGGGGGTCAGAATATGCCACCCACAAATATGTCACTTTAGCATAAAGATTACTTTATGTTGAGATTACTCTCAGTTGAAGATAACTGAGAAACAGAAGATGCTCCCGGTGCCTTACAAAACCCTCTCTGCCTCCCCCACAATTTACAAAAAGTCAGGGTTAGACTTTTAATGGAGACTCTTATTAACCCAGAGGGGCAGAGGAAAAGGAACTATGTAACAAACCTTACTCAAACAAAACTTTTATCTTCATTAATTTCCACCCATATATTTATCTTCCTATAGTTTGCTACCCCTAAAAGGCTAAATCTCTTTTCCTTTGTCTTGGTACTTCTCTGTATATTTATTCTAAATATCTTTATATTTTCTTAAGATATTATATAAGAGCTAAGTTCTAACCACCCTGAGGTACCCATCATTGAATTTCTCCTACATGCATGCGTGCTGGATTTTAATTTATGTAAATTTTACTTTGAAAAATACTGGTGTTGTGGGGATGTGAGGGAACATACAGATAAAAAACAAAAATGGTAGAAAGGTCGACAGTCAATAAAGCTGGATGAAGCTTATGGAATGTTCATTAAATGACTGTGTTTACTTTGTTTATATTAAAAATCAAACAAACAAAGGTAAAAACTACCTCCTTGTATTTTGGGTTGTTCTAAATTACTTCTTTACAGCTTATCACCCTTAAATTGGTGAATAAAACAAAGTTCTTAAATTGAAAAAAGTTAGTTTTAGATTAATCCCTTTAATAACCATTTCCTATGATTTGGATGTGGACCCCACAGGTCATGTGTTGGAAACACATGAAACACATGTTCAACCACGTTGAAAGGTGCGAGCTTTTAGAGGCGATTGGATCATAAAGTATCCTCACGCATGTATTAATGTTGTTATCATGAGAGTAGGCTCGTTATTTTGAGGGGCATGCTATAAAAGTGAGTTTGGCCCTTTCTTGCTCTCATGGATGCTTGCTCTCTCACCATTCTGCCTTCCATCACTGGATGAACTGATTAAAGCCCTTGCCAGATGTGAGCCCCTCGACCTTGGATGGACCAGCCTACTGAACTGTAAGAAACAAATATCTGCTTTTGAAAAATTACTCAGTTTCGGGTACTCCATTATAGCAACACAGAATGGACTAAGAAAATTGAAACCAGAAGTGTAGTTTTTGCTATAACAAATTCCTAGAAACATGGAAGCAGCTTTGGAAATGGATAATGGGTAGAGGCTGGAAGAACTTAAAAACAACAGGCCAGAAAAAGCCTAAATCGTTGTAAACAAATCTAGGATTATTAACAGCAATTCTGGTGAGGTCTTTAAAAAAAAGACAAGAGCTGTAGGGAAGGCTGTGTCTTCCTAGATATTACTTAAATGGTCATGACCAGAATGTAAATAGAAAGATGGACAGTAACGGCCATTCTGATAAAGTCTCAGGCAGAAATGAGGAACAATGTACTGGAAACTGAAGTAAAGGACATTGTTGTTACAAAGTGACAATGGATTTGACTGAATTGTGTCCATGACCTAGGGCTTTATGGAAGGTAGAATTTAAAAACATTAAACTAAGTTATCTGGCAGAAGAATATATCTAAGAAGCAAAGTGTTCAAGGTGCTACATGGCTTCTTTTGACTGTTTACAGTAAAATGAAAGAAGTGAAAAATGTTTTTAAATGGAATTTTTAATTAAAAGAGAAGTAGAACAGAAAAATTTGGAAAATTGCAACCTTGTCATGTAAAAAATGAAAAAGTATGTTTCTAGAAGAAAGAAAGGGTGCTGCTGTTTGATAAAAACATTAGCATGGATAAAAAGCAGCCAGACGCTATTTGTTAAGGTGATGGCAGAATAAAACCATTTCAGAGATTCTATAGATACTAAACTTGCAACTATTTTAGGAAGTTTAGATTATTTTAGAATAAAAAGTAGAAAAAAAGCATGTTGAAACTTCTTACAACTCTGACCAATACTTGCTACCCATGACTGAATTCTGCATTTATGAAATGACCAGGGGCAAGAAAATGCTGAGTAATGGTGCCAACTGAACAACTTATCAGCTTAAGATAGAGCACTCATACAGAGCCTCTCTCTGGTAGCACTGCAGCCCATTGACTTGCCACAGTGAGTTAACTGCCAAACACAGCTTCCTGAAGCTGAGCAATTACAATGCAGAACAGTGAGTGTATTTGCAAATGAGAGAGCTGACTGGTGTTTTGGGTGATGTCTAGAAATGGTAGATAGATGCCTACTAATTCTATTTTAAAATTGTAATGCTAAGACATGGGACTCTACAAAGTACAGATCAGTGAGATCTCGGAGTAATTTTACATGGATTATTAAAGGAATACTTTTGTAGCATATAGAAGAAAAATCAATAATCAGTAGATGCAACAAAATTCATATGTTATAATTCTCATATGTGATTCAATTAGCTTCCTTCTTGGAGAAAGGTGCTAATTAATTGGTAAAGTTAACAATGAGAGAATAGGCAGCTGGATTTGAGTAAGATAACTAGTAAATTCTTTTGTGACCTTTTTGGGGGAAAAATATTGGCAGAACACATTAATAATTACATAATTTTTGGATCAGTTTAATTACTGACTGAAGGGTCATGGTTAATGGGTCAGTATCACCCTGGAAGAAGATTCAAAGAGCTTTTTCCTCAGCCAAGTTGAATGAACAGAATATCCGTCAATGACACATTGGACAGAAATTCAATGATGCGGTGAGCATCTGCCAAAATCACAGTTGTTTTCTCTCTTCCACATGATCCCTACTAGCATGAACACAGCTATCTAGGAAAAAGAAAGATATTTGCTGCAAAGTAGCCATCTCTATACTTCCAGTGATGGCCAAAACAATGAGGTCCCTTCTCTTAAGACAGCCAGAAAAACATATTAAATCCATTCTTCTCTAGCATCTTTTCTTACTACTTTACTCACCTAACTTGATCATGTGTATCTCTAGACCCAGGACTTAAAGTTATTACAGCTGCACCAAAGCAGCAGACATTTCATGCTCCTGGGTATTTGTACACGCCATTGGCTTACCTGGAGTGCCTACCACTCCTGCTGTTAATTTGTCTTATCAGTCAATCCATAATAAAACATAAAATACATTTCTATCTGTTCATACTGTAATTTGTTGAGATAAAAATACATTATAGTATAAATCCAATTTATACCAACAAATTGATAGTCTATAATTTTGAAAATATGAAAAATAAATTGCTTTTTTAAAAAATAAGATGGGATGATAAGAATTATTTGACATCACTATTCCCGATAGGTAGCATTTACTTATAAATTGCAAACTTGTAATGCTTACTTACAAGTATAATAATGATGAACAACAAACTTACCAACACTTGGGTAACCAGGCGTAGAAGGGTCTCCTCCTGGATTCAGTGACACCATGAAGGTATCATGGCTAGGATTCACAGTCTTTGGCAAGTCACAAGGATCAATATACAGAAGAACACCTCCAAATCCAGCCTTTTCCAATAAGGAAAGCTAAAAGAGGGAAGCAAGCTATTAAAAATATTATCATGCACAGTAAAAGTACATATTGTGCCATTTTGCCATTGTGGCTATGATAAGATGACTCTTTTTCCTGTTTTTGTTTTTGTTTTTTTTTTCTTTTAAAATAAGTAGATATTTCAGATTTCTATCAAGCCCAGAAGTTTTTTCTACTGGCCTTTTTCCCCCCTCTTTTCTATTTCTCCTGTTTTTCTCTATCTCTACCAGCATTGCTATAATGTCTATATTTTATTTCAATTGTCTATTCATGGAATTCCTCACTGTCTGATTCTTTACTAAGTGGATTTTAACTTTCTACTTTTTTGGATTCATAGAGGATCTACCACACACAAGGTTCTTCTTTTAAAAGGAGAGTTGTTGTGACCATTATGCCTTTCCCTAAAGCAGAAATCACCTGAAGTATTGTAACACATTTTTTTCCTGTCACACCAGTCATTAAAATGTTGAAATACTGTCACACTGTTTAGAAAATAGCCACTGTCGTGAACCTCCTGACAGCTCCCGGTATACTAGTCATCTTGGTCTCTGCCTGGAGGTACCAGCCAGATCTCCCAGATATAGCAACTGAAAAATTTACATGTAACCTTATGGGGGTCTCCTTATGAAAGATCAGCCTTTGTTCTGCCCCTGTCATTAAATGTTTTGAAAATAGACCCTGTCATTTGAGACACATTTAATGTAAAGATTCCTCTCTGTTCTTTGGTAAGTACACAATAGGTAAGTATGATGGAACAGACGAACTTGACAATATACCAAGTTTCTTTTTATTTTAACTCTTTAAATTGATTTTTTTGGTAAAGATCTTATTCATTTTAGTCATGTTAGTATGATCTACCTGATACGAAAGCAATAATCATGATTTGCTAATTCTATTAGTTTTTCATGAGAGAGGAAAAGTAATTAGAGAACATAGAGATAATAAAGAGAATATGACTAAAGGTCATATTCAATACAGGCAGTCACTGCTCATTGTGTGACTTTAGTTAATACCCATACTTCACTCCCCAGTTACTGCTTATGTTGCTTATTGACTTTTGCAGTGGAATAAGCAAGGCAGCACCCACTCGCTGAGGACAGGGATTGTGCTTATCTTCTCTATCATTGTACACCTTGCACTTAGCAGGTTTTCAAGAGTATTGCTAAATGAGAGAATGAATGAGACAGATGCAGGCTAGGCACGACAACTATTTTTATTTTTATTTTTTGAAACACAGTCTCACTCTGCCACCCACGCTGGATTGCAGTGGTGCAATCTTGACTCACCACAACCTCCACCTCCCAAGTTGAAGTCATTCTCCTGCCTCAGACTCCCAAGTAGCTGGGATTACCGGAGTGCACTACCATGCATGACTAATTTTTGTACTGTTAGTAGATATGGTCTTTCACTATGTTGGCCAGGCTGGTCTCAAATTCCTGACCCCAAATGATACTCCCGCCTCAGCCTCCCAAAGGGCTGGGATTACAGGTATGAGCCACCGCGCCCTGCCCAGCAATTCTTAAAGAAAGGAGAGCCCCGAGAAAATATTTGGGAAGCCCTCCTATTAGGAAAAATAAAACATAATTGCATATATAGCATGATTTTAAAACAATGTGCCAAAAATAGAAACAGATATAGAATTTAAGTATGCCACAATAATGTCATTTTTTCCTAGTCCTTTAAAAATCTTCTTCCAATTTTTGGTGTAATGAACAGCATACATTGCTTTTATGATTAAATAAACTAACATTGAGAACCTAAGTAAAACAGAAATGACTCAGTTGTCTTCTATAACAACCACTCATATCAGACTTTTGTCATTATTTTCCCCTCAGTGTTTTAGTAGAAAGGAGGGAAGAAATTAAGGAAAAATGGGGAATGAGAAAAGGAAAAGGAGCAAAGAATGTGTGAATGACATTTAAGACTTACTCTTCAAATCCTCACCCCCACCCATGTGGGGGAGGGGGAGTTTAATGTTTACATGCAGAAATAGCTATTCTTGAACAGAATCATCAATGGAATGATTTCCAATGTTTGCTTACTATAGAATAATATATAAAATATAATAGACTATAACTCAGCAATTAAAAGAGAAACATGGATGAATCTCAAAAGCATCATGCTAAATGAAAGAAGCCAGATTAAGAAAGCTGCGTCCTGTATAATTCCATGTTCATGACATTCTTGAAAAGTTGAAACCCTAAGAACAGAAATCAGATCAGTGATTGTTAGAGAGCGGTTGGGGAGAGTGGTTTAATTACAAAGGTGAGGAGGCAATTTTGAGGGTGATGGAAATATTCTGTATCTTGATTGTAGTGGTTGTAACATTCATCATATATCATACACACATCACCTTAAAATGGTAAATTTTACTGTATGTAAAATATGCCTCAATAAACAACAAATCTGTAAATAAATGAATGTACATACTGCAAAATGTTAAGAGTGGCATTCTATAGATGGGAGTAGTACTTGTTCATTTTTATATCTTCTTTCAGTATTCTGTATAACGTTTTAAATAAATAAAAATTAATAAAAGTTTTTTTAGGGAAACAAATAAAAAAAAACTTCCCTGGACAGCAAGTTTCTAAATATTAAAAAATTACCTTTTATTACTAAAGCAATTCATGATCATTACAGAGAAAAACGTGTAGGCAAAGGAAAAAAAAAGTCCCATCATTTTATCTGTCAAGAAATAGTTAATGTTAACTTGTTGGGGTGTCTAGACCCTTTTACTTGGGTTTATGAACATACATACATACACTAACAAAGTAAAACCACATCATAAATGCTTCTTTGCAATCTCTTTTCATTTGCTTATCAGTACATAATAAACATTTGTCTATGTTGATAAATACAATTTTATATAATTTAAATCACCATATACTATTAAATATACATATATATAATATAAATACTATTATATAGACGGGCTTAAATGTTATTTAACCAATCCCCGACTGTTGGTCATATAACAATTGTTAATTGTTAATTTGCTAATTACAGTAATTTTAAACTAATTTATAATTTTTCAATATTATATGCAATGAACATGCTTGTAGCAAAATCTCTGCAAAAATATCTATTTTTGTGAAATAAATTTCCACAGGTGGAATTCCCAGGTCAAATCATTCATTTTTATGATTTTTGACAAGCTATTTTCCCTTTAGAGGAGCTAATAAGTTATAGTCTTACTAGCTATATGTGGTTTTGCTTCCCTTCACTCTCAACAACAATTATTATTATTTCTTTTTAAGCAACATTTACCGAGGTACCCAAAAATAATTTGTCAAAAACACATAATTTAATTACAAGTCAAGTTAAACCTATTTCTGTATGATTCTGGCTATTTGCATATTTTTTTGAGAATTACTTGCTTGTGAAAAACTATTTTTAAGATTTCTGGGCCACTTATCCATCTACAACATATTGGTTGTCACTTTTTTGAAAGTAAAACATTGGAATTGGGATATGGAGAGAAGTAGGACAAGGTCTGTGAATATCTAAGGAAGTTCAGTTTACCAGCGGGATGGCCAAAAATTTCCATCTTGAGTGCTACCTCCAATTATCTGGGAAAGAACAGCTGTCTAGGGAGGGATTGTGAGGCCAGGTTCAGGGTCATTGCAAAAGTGTTTCCGTGAGTGATGCTTCCACAAGCAGAAGAAAGGGATGTGGGAATCCACATTTTCTTTGTCTTTGTTGTTGTTGTTGTTGTTGTTAATGTGCTAACCCTCCTTTAGTGGGATAGTCAAAATTTCCTTAAAAATTCCTTCTGTAAAGGTAAGTACAATAACTATTTGAGTGTTTAATGTTCATGAAATCTAGTGTTTCAGATCTAAGTCAAAAAGAATATGCTAGAATGGCCAGTTGTGTCTCTTCTGAGTATATTTGGTAATATGTTTTGACCCCTTTTATAATCAATATAGAACATGAATTTGTCTATAGCTGATGGCCTATAATGAAGCAACAGGGTATAATCATACTCTATTTTTGGCTAGAGTTGATTACTCACCCACAGCCCTGAAGGGATAGAGCCCAATATGTGATTTAGCTCCCTCTTCCATTGTCTGCCTGCAATGGTTTGACCTGAGGTAGAAACACCTGTTCAATGTTGTCAAATTTGGTCCCTGGCACCATCTGTCACTGGCCATCTTAGAGCTCTTCATTTAGAAATAAAGACACTTAATTTCAGAAATTATCTATTTTTGGATTTCCGGTGAAGTTGGCAAAAAAAAAAAAAAAAAAAAAAAGACAATGCCTAAACCAAACCAAATGAGAAGTGTTCCTCTGCATTGTTAACTACATTTTGAACATGCTGAGGTTGGGGTTGTCTAAAATGTTTAGAAAAAATATGCTACTCTGGAAAGATTATATTTTTAAAAATACATTCAAAGACAAGCCTGCATAAAAGGGGTGAAGCCTACTGTCTCTGGGATATCTGCTTCAGCTAGTGGAAGATTGTCCCTTGGCACACGCAAAAGTATTTAGTCCTGCTCACTACCTCTTATGGTTTGAGATAGCTTAAGATATAGAATGATGACTACATGGGGGCCTCATTCCTGAAAAATGGGGTCAAGTCTTAGGCCAAGATTTCCTGACATTGAACTTCAACTATCCCTGACTTCTCTCTCTCAAATATCTATATGTGATAGGCTGGGGGGTCCTTTGCCATAATCAACCACGTAACCACCTTGCTCTGGGTTTAGAAACTATGAGCCTTTTGACGCAAACTGTGTACAAAAAAGGAGCAGACAGTCAGAGAAAATGTAGATGAGGGTGGGCAAAAGAGGGAATACTGTCCACAGACTCCAGGTTCCACTGTACTCCTTTTACTTGAACTGGGTAAGATTTTCCTCCCTTTCTTTGACAAGGCTTCTGTTACTTGAAAATATATCAATCATAACCAACAGAGGTAAAAAATCATTAGTATGGAAAACAATTCAGAAATTTGGTTCCAACCTTGACACTAAATAGCTATGTGACAACTTATATAAATTTTCTATGCCTTGGTTTCATCATCCACAGAATGCAAAGATTGAATTATATTGTTCCCCAAGATCCTTTCTGCTCTAAATGAAAAACCATGTCGTCTAACCCAATGATTCTGTTAAATGTTTATAAAGACATATTAATTGCATTTTAAAATATAGGGCCATATGTGAAATCTACTTTTAAACTATTGGTGAGGAATATATTCTCCCCCCAAATCATCAAAATTTCTATTGTTAAAAAAGCCTTAAAGTAGTGTTATGATGTGGTTTATAAGAATATATAGTATGAATATTTTAAATTTGCATTTAACTTCTTTCAGCCACAATATAAAGAAAACTGAAATATTTAGAATGTACACATTAAAATTCTTCCGAGTAAATAAACTATTCCTTTCTTTCTTTTCAGCTCTAATTTAATATTATACTAGAAAATGCTAATTTTATTTTTCAAAACTATTTCACAGTATTTATAGCCTAAAATATGCTGCTGCATGTATATGACAATTGCATAATCATGTAGGGTTAAATGAACACTGTTAACACAGCTTTCAACATTCTGTTTAGAGTGGGAATATTTCTACCCTAAAAGTTCTTCAAAAAGTATTTTATTCCCAGAAGAGAAGTTAAATATTACATAAATTTATTAACATTTTTATTCAAAATGTCCATTACTGATAATTACTAATCCTTCCATAGTTAATGATTCTTCCTTAAAAATATACATATATATTTCAAATTACATTTTCAATGAATATAGGCATCATTAAACAAACCTCATTTACATATGCCTCCACCCTCTCTTATTTAGCTCAAAGAACCACTAAGTGCTTAACTTAATGTAATCCTTGTCCAGGTTTTCATAGGTGCTAACATGCCAACATGAGCAACATAGGCACCTGATATAGGGTGCTAGACTAGCAGCTGAGAAATAGTCCATAGTCATCCTGTGACACTTTTCAGTTTCTATACACAAGGTCAGTCAACTCCCATCAAGCTACATTATAGCTCCATCACCAACAATAACAAAGAATGCATCACTGGAAGTATTTGTATGCCCACAGTGCACCAAGTGAAAGTGTATTTAGTTTTTCTCTCCAGCAATTAAAAAGGATTTGGTAGGTAACTTCAGTGGCATTAGATTGTGACTGGCTTGAAGCAGAAACCTTATAGCTTCAGGTTTTCTACCCAATGCCTCATAGAGTGCCTAGCACAAAATAATATTTCTATTGTTGTCAAGTTGATGAATAAATTATGATATGTATCCAGTAATGAATGAATGAAAAAAATAATGTATATGGTACAAGTGTATTACATGAATGCTATTTTGCTTGACTACTAACACCTACTGGCAAGAAAACTTATACAACATATTTTGTTGCGGCATCTGATCTAACTATATATAATATATAGTTAGATATATATAGTTATATAGTTAGATATATATAATTACATATATAGTTAGAATTATATATACATATTATACTAGAAAATGCTAATTTTACTTTTCAAAACAATTTCACAGTATGTATAGCCTCTCTCTCTCTCTCTCTCTCATATCTATATATAGTTAGAATGTGAAGGTAAGTATTAAGCCAGCTTGTTCTTGAAATTTGATACACAATACGTTTAATTAAATGTGCTATGCTCTCTCTTTATCTTTCCGTAAAAATATACAATTAAACATAGGTTTATTTTATTTTGATTTTTGTTTTGTTTTGTTATCTAAGAGTAGAGATGAAGAAAGTGGCGGAGACTAGCCCAATGAAGTTTGAATGCGTAATTTTATCTTGCAGACATATTTTTATAAATAAAATATTTTTGGCCAACTGCAAGGTGGCTGATTCCATATTTCTTGCAGGGCACCATAGTAACACATTCTTTTGATGTATAGTATATAAACCTATAGGTCCTATGAATTGCCAAATAATCAGCTCTGAAATAAACAGTACTAGCAATATATGGGCAGGACATGGCAGTAACATTTTGCTATTCAAGGAAAATTAATGCCAGGAAGGTAAGAGAGAAAGGACATTTTTCACTTTTCTTTTTTTTTATATATATATTTTTTGAGACGGAGTCTCGCTCTGTTGCACAGGCTAGAGTGCAGTGGCACAATCTTGGCTCACTGCAGCCTCCGCCTCCCAGGTTCAAACACTTCTCCTGCCTCAGCCTTCCGAGTAGCTGGAACTACAGGTGCACCACCCCTCCCGGCTAATTTTTTATTTTTAGTAGACACGTGGTTTTACCACGTTGGCCAGGATGGTCTTGATCTCCTGACCTCATGATCCGCTTGCCTCGGCCTCCCAAAGTGCTGGGATACAGGTATGAGCCACCGTGCCCGACCCACTTTTCTGATTCCTACTACCCAACTTCTCTTCTTATCAGCCTCTATTGTTGCTTTTAACCAAAACATATTTTCTCATCCGGAAGATGCTGTTATTGTCATTTGGGCAGTCTACCTATTTACAGTGTCTAGCAAGGGAATAGTAGTTGAATTCCACTCGTAGGATTTCATCCATTCACAGATGCTCCTAAATTGTCTACTCATCCTTTTGAGCCACTAAAATGTTATCTTGATCTTTTTACTTTTGCTGGTCAGAATATATGGCATCCTGAACTACCACTTGGATATCAAGAACCAAAGGAAAAAGCTTGTATTTTTTTTCCCATAATTTAGCTTCTTCAAAACATTGGTCCAGCACAAGGAACGTTCACCTGGCCTCTATAGCTAGAAAAGCTTTCTGAATCTTTGCGTAGATAAGAAGAGTGAATACGTAACAAAAACAAGACCTTAGTTTTATGGAAACATTTAAGTCTCACTGTTACGGACTGAATTGTGTTCCCTCAAAATGCATATGTTGAAGTCCTAACCTCTAGTATATTTCGGAACGTGATTGTATTTGGAAATAGGACCTTTACAGAAGTAATTAAGGTTAAATGCGGTCAAATGGGTGGGCCCTAACGCAATATGACTCAGGTACTCAGAAGCAAAAGAAGAGACAACAGAGATGCGTTGGCACAGAATCAAAAGGCCATACGAGGACACACTGAACCTAGGAGAAAGACCTTAGGAGAAACCAAACCTATCAGCCTTTGATCTTGGACTTGACTCCAAACTGTGAGAAAATAATTTTTTGCAGTTTAAGTCACCCAGTCTATGGTATTTTGCTATAGCAGCCCTAGAAACTAATAAACCCACATAAAGCAAATATCTGCCAAACTATACAAAGATTTAGAAATGTTATTGTGGTTACGATCTAGGTCTTTGAGTCAACTTTAGGTCGAATTGTCAAGTACTTAACTGTGTATCGCCTATGTGCCAGGCACTATCTCTTATTCGTTGATTTTTACTCAGATCATTTGATATAAGTTATTATAGTTCTCTTTATCCAGTCACTAAAATTGTGCTTCATGAAGGTTAAGGGAATGGCCCAGGGTCAGAGCTAATAAGTGGTAATGGCAGGAATCAAACTTGAGTTTTCTGAATTCAAGTCTGGTAATCTTTTCACTAAAGTATGTCTTTCCTTTTAATTATACGTCCATCCTTTACAAATAGACTGGCTAAAGGGTGAATTTATAAAATACATCAGATGCTTCTTACTGTGATCTGCTTTCTAAGAAGACACTGAAATCAATACTGTGAGAGTTATTTGCCTGTTTATTTAGATTGTTAAAAAAAAAAACAAAAAGACCTGGATTTTTGCAAAGCCCTGTCATAGGGATTAATGTGTATAGAAACAATAGATTGGGACATTTTAGATTAAAATTTCGTAAGTATAATAACATAAAAATAAACTTAAAAAACATGAACCTGATATCTCATAGTACATTCTTATTTATTCAAATTAAATAGGTCTGGCATATGTGAAAAATAAAAATATTGGACACATAATATATAATCACTTCTTAAGCAGATATTTTTACTTCTGAAGCTCAAATATTATGTTATCCTTTCTTTTACAGATTGTTTTTCTATTAAAAGATTTGCCATCTGGCCCTTTACTTATGTATTGTGTTGTAAGAATGTCACTAAAAACGCTTATAAGATTCCAGTTTCTCTGTTATATTTCAGAAATATACTCATTTTGCTTTGTTAGTTAAAAAAAAAAAAAGACTATTATGATTAAGGAAAATTCACTGTAATCAGACTGAGTATATCCAAGGCATAATCACATCATTCTTCTTCGAATTCACTGAACACCTTTAATTGGGATTTCAAATTGCTTTACTTGATGTATCTAAAGTTATTTAAATAATTCTAGCAAGATTAATAAGAAGCAATGACCTCCTGCTTTTGTAAAGGAAAAAAAGAAACTTGAAGTTATTTAGAAAGTTAGGGCTGCTGCAGAGTTCTGAATATAATCTTCAGCTTTCATCATAATTCAGGAAGGAGTGAGGGAAGGAGGGAGGGAGGGAGGAAGGAAGGAAGGAAGGAAGGGAGGGAGGGAGGGAGGAAGGGACAAAGGGAGGGAGGGAAGAAGGGAGGAAAGAGTGGAGGTAAGGGAGGAAGGAAGGGAGCATTTCCTGTTTCATAAGATATACTGATTCCACCTTAAACTAATTTTCCATTGTGGCCTCATAATAACACTGTGAAATTATTCTTATTTTACAAATGAAGCAACCATGATGTAAGGATCACAAGATCAAGACCACATAGATAATAGATTTCAGACTAGAAATGAATGGACAGAAATGTGTCTTCATATGGTATTTTCCGGTACTTTTCCCCCAATAAGTCACATTGCTTCCAAATAATGAAAAATAATAATGCAACTTTATAGATTTCTTTTTTAAATTCATATAATGTTATTTGATAATTTTTGCAATGGTTGTGGCATGGAAGAAGCCCAATCTTAAAAAAAAAAAAAAAAAAAAAAAATCCATGTTCTAGATTGAGTATATAATTCCAGAGTGGGGACCAGAAAGTATTTTCCTAATTTCTTTTATTTTAGGAAAGAAGTATCCAAGGAACTGAAAACACAGTGGCACAGGGTCTTTCCCCTGTTAAGGTGGTTTATGAACTGAAAAGAATAAAGAACATTCATCTTTAATAAGTTTTCTAACATGATTCCACTCCTCACAGCCAATATTGGGGGGAAAACATACAAACCTTATTAGTAAATATATTGTTAATATTATCAACTGCATACAATTTTTTTTTTCATCTGTAGACATGCTGCTGCTTTTGAACCAAACAAATTATATTCAAAAGGAACAGAAAATAATATTAGTACTATATGTTAGAAATTAAGTCATAAAGACAGTAAGTTTCTGATTTACCAATTTACTATTTATTTTTAGTGCTTATGTATGTAATTGTATGAGACAGAGAGGAAGAGATGGGGGTGAGGAGATAAAAAATGACCCCATATAGTGACATGCATGAACCTCTGGGATTATAGATTTTTTTTTCATTGAATAAGCAAGATCAAATAAAAAGTATAGAGTTCTTCATCATTTAGTCTGTGAAAATTTACTATATTTAAATTTTTTATTAAGCTATCAATATTCTTAACTAAGAATATATATAATAAAGACATAATAAATGGGAGAGAAACTCATAGATAATAACTAATAAGAATAAAATATCTCTAAAGGTAATAAAATACCAGAAATTAGCTATTGGTTAGGTTTAGTGACATACATAATTTTCTGATTTGTCAATGTGTATAAGAATCAACATGTAATACTTATATTTTTACTGCCTTCAAAATTGTCTTTATAACTGAAATACTAAACTGAGCTTCCAATTTTCTTATATACAAAATAAAAAAATAGTGACTAAATGTATATTTGATATTCAATGTCTTTATAATTTATAGCATTATGAATCTCCTATGAAGATAAAGAAAACAATAAAGTCAGCTTTTGGCAGTATTTGCTTTAAAAAAATGTTTATATATAATTCTCCTCCAAGGCTGGTGGGTATAAAAGGAATGTATGAGGAAAAAAATCAAATGAATATTATCATTACAGGCATATGTCAAATCACTTTTGAAATTTTAGCATAAAAACTTCAAATCTTACACTGTTTGCAAGTTCCATACGATACTATAAGCTACTAGTAGTACGTTGTGAATTTGTCTAATTGTTTTTCTTTTGTTTGGCCTGCCAGCAACATTAGCAGATGAAAAAACACTGGACTAAAAGTAAGGGTCTTGTCCTGAACCAGCCATTAGGAGAGACACTCAGGGCATGACACTGGAAAGCTCTGAAGTTCATTCATAAAAATGGATGACATTTGCCTTGCCAAACACACAAACTGACTAGCAGATCCAAAGGAGGTAATATGTTACCTTCAGATTTTCAGAAGCTACGTAACATGCAAGTTATTTTTTCCTCCTTATTTTATTATTAATCAATTTATTTATTTTGGTGGTTATGATAAAGAAGAGGGAGGGGGAAACAAGATTGAGAATTGAGGGTATGTGATTTCTTTGCATTTGTCTGGGGTGGGGAGAAGTGTGTCAGGGAAGCTGAAAAAAAACAGTTATCCTGAAAAAAAAAGTTTCTTGATATAAAAATAACAAAATTGCATGAGTTTATTTTCTAAAGTCAATATTCATATAACTTTAAGCTGCTCTTCTGTTGTCATTCATATATTACCAGGCTTAGTTTTTCATTGTTTGTTAGATTGGAAGAACCATGAGTCCTAAGGTCTTCCAGTTCTTCTGTAATTTTTTTTAAACCACATTTTTTTTTTTTTACACTTTTATAATTTATTGCTTGTCTTTTAAAGATAGGATAATGGGCTGGGTGCAGTGGCTCATGCCTGTGATCCCAGGACTTTGGTAGGCCAAGGCAGGTGGATTACCTGAGGTCAGGAGTTTGAGACTTGCCTGGCCAACATAGTAAAACCTTGTCTCTACTAAAAAAACAAAAATTAGCTGGACATGGTGGTGTGAGCCTGTAATCCCAGCTACTCAGGAGGCTGAGGTAGGAGAATCACTTGAACCCGGGAGGCGGAGGTTACTGTGAGTTGAGATTGTGCCATTCCACTCCAGACTGGGCCGTCTCAAAAAAAGAAAAAAAAAAAAGATAAATGGTTTATTAAATTTTCCTTAAAAATCAGGGAAATAACTTTGTTACTTTATTATTCATTTTTTCTTCATTAAAAAAGAAGTGATCTACTTCACAGGGATGAAATTTCTCAACCCCTCTTGAAATTAATGTATTTAATTGTATAATTATATAGGATGGGTACAGACACAAACAGCTAAGGGATATTTTCACTCCTAGGCATGCTCAAGGATTCATATATATGCCCATGAATTATGGCTAGCTTCTTTTATCAGGGAGCAAATCGGATGCCTAGTTCATGTACAGAATTCAATTAAGAACAGAAAGAATTTCACTAATTAGAAAGTTTTACGTTGGCAAAGAAGAGTCAGAGTGCATATCACTTGTCTGTATAGTTTATAGATTACCAGTTGCCTTAGCAATCCTGTCAGGCAGAAATTGATAAAATCTTTTAACAGTACAAACCCATCAGAGGTCAAAGTTAGAGATTCCACTTCCCTAGTCCAGAAAGGCATCCCTATTCCATCTGGGGTGAATAAATAAGTTACCCACATGTATATTGTCATTCAAATCCTAGATATTATTTAAAGAGATAAGACAACAAAAGTCCATTCTGACTCTAACTTACCTTTTGAACAAGACATTCACTGTTAAACCAGCATGCTACATTTCTCATCACAGACATCTAACGGTTTAGAGTTCTGAGTATTATTTCAATGGACTGTATCCCAGGTGACTTAGGCATCTACCACAAGGCCCTCCGCACCCTCAATCCCCCACCTCCTTTCCATTGCTTTGATACTGTATTAAGACAGGATGCTAGGAAGAGAACGTACCCAGTTTAACGTCTGAGTGCACAGAAATGATGAAAACAGATACTTAGATGTACAGCTCTCAAGTATCCCCAATGTGATGAACAACATTAGAGAGATATTGAGCAAACAAGACACAGAACAGAAATAGGTGTGAAAAGCTGAAAGAGAAAAAAAATCAGCACAACTGATCTTACGGTGCACAACTTATTTCCATGTGGGTTTATCACAATGGCAAGTATGTCTCTCTTCTTTCATAAAAAATAGTTTTCTCTATAAAAATGTCTATCCCACATGAACATATCTAAATCTGATTAAAACAATAATATTTAGGCAAAAATGATGTTAAACCAGCATATCTACCTTTCATATGCATTTGTAGAATCTTTACAAGTTACTGTGCACATCAAGTGGGAGTAAATAATTACTATACTTTGTTTTCTCTTTTAATTGAATACATTTTGCTTGTGTTGTGATAACAGGTTTATTTGAAAGTGAAAGCAATTTGTTATAGAACAGCAGCTTTTATAAATGGAAACTTCTACAACAGAACATTGTGAGGTGTTTAAATATTAACCAGACATATTACTCAATCTTTACACTAAATTTGAGAAACTTAATACAAATTAAGTACATATTTTATTGCTAGATCTTGCTTACCAGTGCTATGAAATCCACCATGTTCAATTCTAATTAAAAATGAAATTGAACTGCAATTCCCTGGGAACAAGGGCTGATCAGACTCAATAAGCTTTACTTAATTTATTTCAGAAACAAAATAATTGAATTGCTCATAGAAAAAGACGAAATAAATGCTTACATTGTTAAAGAAGTATATGCCTCTGAATCTTTTGTAATTTTATTATATTTTCAAACATTCACAGCGGATTGCATGTTTCATATTTAGGTCTCAAAATATTCAAGGGTATAAGAATATTCCGGACACCTTTATTTTTATTATTCTCAATTTCTATACATATACCTACTAGGACTGCACCATATATAACATACATTAACATTTAAAAATTTAAACAGGTAGAGAACTACTATTAAATTTCATTATAATTTATTTTTCTAATTGAACTAGTACTTTTAAAAATCTTAGATATTATTTAAAGAGATAGACTTGACTTATTCCCAAAGACTTGACTTATTTAATTGTAACAACTACTACAGGGGATTTTTAAGATGACTCCTTATTTTTCTTATTTGTATATATATTTTTAAATTTAATAAATTGTCATCCTGGGAGGGGTTGTGATTTTTCTACGGTTATGGATCTTTTAATAGTGACAATAGAATCCTGGTTTTAAACAAATTTTAAAATGGAAAAATAACCTTAACAGGAATTAAGAGTATACTATTGGGCAAAAAGCGAGCAAATCTTCCTGTCTTTGCATTTCCAATTCTCGTATATGAGGATTCAGACTGAGATCACAGTGGGCCTACCACAAGTCTTAGAAATCTGTAGGTTCCATATGGAATGGCTTCATTTTCAGAAAGAAATGTTCCTTGGATACAAAGTTGGATTAAGGAGTGATGATTCTAGAATAGTCCTATATAGTATCTCTAAGAAGCTCTAGAGTTACAGGTTGGAGTACAGTGGCACGATCTTGGTTCACTGCAACCTCCTCCTCACGGGTTTAAGCAATTCTCCTGCCTCAGTCTCCCGAGTAGCTAGGACTACAGGCATGCGCCACCACACACGGATACTTTTTTTTTTTTTTTTTAAGTAAAGACGGGGTTTCAAGATGGTCGGGATCTCCTGACCTCATGATCCGCCTGCCTCGTAATCCGCCCGCCTTGGCCTCCCAAAGTGCTGGTATTACAGGCATGAGCCACAGGGTCTGGCCGCTCTGTACTTTTATATAAGAACACAGACTGAGATCATTGGAGGTGCCTAGAGACAAAATGAGTATGGATTCTTTTTCAGAAAATAAGAGTTTGTGTAGGAGGAATGTCCACCTGTCAAGGAATTCGTAGAAATCACCTTGCCATTCGCTGGTAGTTTTATCTATGTACATTTTTCTAATGGCATCTGCCTTATATAGGTAAAATAAATAAGATAAATGAGAAATATACAATAATACTTTGAAAAAGGAATACGTAAAATAGCATTATTTTCATCATTAATATAGCAATGTACTTTTTACCAAAGGATCTCAAAAATGTTTCAGAAAATAAAAAAGGTGTGTCTAATAATGTTGGATGGGCACATAAAATCAGAAAATAAAAGAAAACCCCAAAACCATGAGGTAAATATTTTAATGAACATTGAGTAAGCTTGAAGAAAAATAAAAATTGAGTAAGCTTGAAAAAAAAAATAAAAAGAAAAATAATTTTTACACTAAAAGAAAATAGATAAATTATTGTATTGAAATCAAAGATGTTCGAATTGGAGAATTGGAGAAAGAGAATGAAACCCTAGCAATACATTTTTTATAAAAAAAATCTTAAAACAAAATAAAGATTTGTGAAAATAAGCAAATAGACACCAGCAAATTAAAGAGAGAGAAAGAAATTCATATAAAAATCTTAAAAGCAATAAAGATTGAAGGTGTATATTATATAATGAATAAACATTAAATAATAGATAAAGAATGTGCCATAAACCTGAAAGCACTAAACAAACCTAAAGGCAAAGTAAACAAAAATTCAAGATAGAATTCACAAATAGCATTACATAAGAGATTTATGTATTTCAGAATTGAACAAATTCTGAAAGTCAACAATTGTAAGAACATACAGGAATTTAACAGTTTAATAATAAAGTTCAGTTAGAGAGAGAATTACATTCCTTGGAGAACACATACACACACATACACAAACACACACACACCATATAAGCATTTTACAAAATATTCTATACATGTGGCCACAAGGAGAATCTTTTAAAAAGTATAATAACTAGATTCTTATTGACCATATTATTTACCGATTTAACATATCCAATCAGAAATTAATAAAATAATGAAGAAAATTAATTGATTCTCAAATAACTTTGTATCACAGAGTAAATCAAAAGCATCTAGAATGCAATGAAAAGTGAAATATGTAACAGTGAAACTTTTGGAATACAGTGGAACCTATGTTTATAGTTTAGTTCATGTATAGTTTACACAGGAACTTAATTCTCATTTTAAGAAATTAGAAAAACCAGTTCAAATTTAAGGATGATAAAGGAATTATTTAATATAAAAGCAGAAAATAAAGTAGAAAATAAAGGAGAAAAGCATATAATTTCAAAATTTATGAGTCTGAAAAGTATTTGCACATTATATTTGCAGCATGAAGAATGGAACAAATTCATCACAACTGACAGCTAGCTGAAGGTTGCAGCATCTGGATAAACTAAATATTTCCAAAGTAGTTTGACCGTGTCGCTAGACTCAAATCAGACAACATATCCAGCTGCATCTGGTCTGGCAGCTGCCGAGCACACCCTACAAGTTGAAATGAGCATTGGCTTCATGGTGAAACAAAAGAGGAGACTGGCACAGGAAAAGCCTTTAATAACGCCAGCAGCAGGCAGAAACAATGCCAAATTAATACAGAAATCAGTACAGGCATGTGTCTTTTTGTCTCAATTATAAAAACCAAATCTGCAAAGAAGAGAGTCATGCCAGACTTTCATAGAGGGTTTCGATGATTGAATATTTCGGTGATAAGCTTGCGGACATACATACATAGCTGTAACTTCTCCAGATAGAAGATAATGGAAAAGAAAGAAAGGTCAGTATGTTCCTTATGTGGATAGTTGAAAAGAAGGAGAGTATCCACTAATAAATTCATTTACTCATATCCAAAAGCTCATGACTCCTGATTATGATGGACACTGATGTGAAATAAACCAGACAGATAACTCGCATGGAGTGGTATTTCTCTTCCCTTTCTCTTTTCTCTTGTCCGGAACAAATAATGATAACTTTTTCATTCTTGAATTTACAATGATTACTTTGTCTTGAAATTATCAAAATTAAATAAGACTAAGAAAATCACCATTTGGATTGGGTTGTATAGGTCTTTTACCTTTCTCTCATTTTCATGTGGAAAAAAAAGTCCTAATTTATGAAACTATTCACTCCCTTTGCATTACTAACATAATTTTACAAGGATTTCAGGCACAGAATGAAAAGTCCCATGTTAAACCACAGGCTGCTGTCCACTGCTGTCCTATTGGCTTCGTAACTAACATCTAGAAAGGACTCTAGTAAAGTAAGGCAACTGATAAATTGTGAAATCAAATGGATGAAAAGTCACATCATTTCAGACTTGTAAATAGTTTTCACAGAAACTGCTGTAAAATGTATTTCTAATCTGTGAAAAATATGAGAATCATTGTTATTATCTAGTTTCTCTGGTAGTATGGTCCCTAAGGAGAATGGAAATGAGAATGGAGGCCAAACCAACAATTCTGCAAGTAACGCTATGTGGGGTAGTTTAAGAGAAATGTGATAACTGAATTCTTATGCAAAATATTGAAACTAATAATATATAACCATGAGGTTATCTAATATAAAGACTCATGCCAGATATAGCTATTCATTTTAGGAATAAGAAAGTACAAAATCAGATTAAGATCAGAAATATGGGAATTTTTTTTTGGTGGCACACTCCTTGTTAAAACTATGCAAATCTCAAAAACTTCTTAAAGTATGAAGCTACTAGTTTCAGTAGTCTTAAAAATTATATGATTTTTATACAATTTAATTATTGGTAATTCCTAAGGTCTTATCCTTGGAAATGACCACCATTTGTTGAATATCTGTCTATATCCTGACACATACTTTACAGTTGAATCTACACAACAACAGTAAAATACAGGTGTTATCGATTCCCTTTTGCCAGTGGTTTCTGGGGCCAAAAATTTGAGTAACTTGTCTAATCAATCAGCATAAAGTAGTGGGGCTGAAAACAAACAAACAAAACTACCTCTGTTTTCAAATCTCATGTCTTTTCAGTCATGCCATGTGTATGTTATGTGTATGTTAAATGTATTTCCCCAAAATGATTTTCACCTAAAGCCATATCTACAGATCATTCTTTGTACCTGTCACTGTCTTTTATTATCAATTTTTATTGCTTTAAATATTTCCTTTCAAGTGATCATTGAAACATTAATCTTCTCTTTCTCTTGATCTCCTTTAATTTTCTTATATCCTTTCAATCCTTAACTCTACTCACAAATCTTTATGAAAAAAAAATATACACACACATACACACACACATATATACACACACGTTTAGACAGGTGGGTACACACACATGCAGATACATTTACATTTATGACTGCATTTAAATTGAGTAAGTATCAGACTTATTGCCCCAGTACTTATAAAACACCTCTCTACTACATACTATTTTTATCATACAGAACTATACTAGAAAATAGCATTTTCTAACACACATTATTATTTTAGAAAATCTCATGTTAAAGTAGAAGGTATTTTAAGTAATACAGCACATTTAATATATTTTAAAATCTATCTTTACCTTTCCACAATGTCTGATTGATGAATTTAGCCTGCATATGGAGATGAATGAATGTACTATTTGCATTTCCTCAAAGAAAGCATATATTAACTACTCCATATTTCAAATGGTATGAAAAGTTTATTGAAAAAGTTTACTAGGGTGTCAGATGAATCATAATTATTATTGTAAAATACCTTAAGCCCCAACTGGACTATCATTAATTAGGGTGTACAAATAATAATGATCTAAAAGTGAATCCATTGAAATACATATGTCAGTGAGACAGATGTTTGCCTTTGATTTATTCTTACTCATCATTCACCCTAAAAATTCATTAATTTTCATCCTCTTTCTGTAAGTATTACTTAATTCCTATGGAATTATATAGTCCAAACTATAATGCTTTGACTATTGTAATAACTTAGGCTCAGCAGAAAGATTCTTAACAGAGAATTATACCTCGGATAACTCAGAGTACTTACATAATTACTCACATTTAAACATGAGAAATTATTTCTTTCTCCTCTTACCTTAAGATCAATTACTGCTTTCTGCATCACCATGATCAAACTCATTCTACACTTTATCTTCTTAAACTAAATTAAACCATCCCTCATGCCTCTGGCTAACAGCTGGCCAGTTACAAGAGCAGATTTAATTAGTTAACAGTGTCCCCAACTGGAAGGGCAACTGAGTTTATCATATATGCATATCTCTCTTGTGTTTTGTCTCCCTCTGGGTTCCAAGCAAACAGCTTCATATCCTCAGACTGTGGAAGCATCAAAATTATTGAGTAATCCACAATGAATATCCAGTTACTGGTGTTACAGTTTAGAGATAGGTCCAATTCTTCACTTAACAAAAAGGGAGGATTATTTTGGTCCAGTAGAATTTCATCATTCACATTTTTTCTGGTATACATCAGTAGTTACCAATCCTGCCAAAATTCTGTATTTCCATAATTATTTTCTTTCTATTTCTCTTCTGCACCCATTCTCATGACATCAATGGACTAAATCACAGCTAATTGACTATGCTTTAGTATGAGTTTTCATATTCAGTGATTCAGAAATGTGTAATACAGAAATTGGAATTAACAATATTTTAAGAATGCAAAACAGAAAAGACAGCTGCATGCGTTTTTGTAGTATTTATTTATTTATTTATTTATTTATTTATTTATTGTACTTCAAGTTCTGGGATAAATGTGCAGAAAGTGCAGGTTTATTACACAGGTATATACATGTGCCATAGTGGTTTGCTGCACCTATCAATCCGTCATCTACATTAAGTATTTCTCCTGATGCTATCCCTGTCGGGGGGTTTGGGGACAAGGGGAGGGATAGCAAAATCTCTGGGACACAGCTAAAGCAGTGTTCAGAGGGAGATTTATAGCACTAAATACCCACAGGAGAAAGCAGGAAAGATCTAAAATGAACACCCTAACATCACAATTAAAAGAACTAGAGAAGCAAGAGCAAACAAATTCAAAAACTAGCAGAGAACAAGTCATAACTAAGATCAGAGCAGAACTGAAGGAGATAGAGACATGAAAAACCCTTCAAAAAAGCAATGAATGAGACCTGGTGTGGTGGCTCATGCCTGTAATTCCACCACTTTGGGAGGCCGAGGCCGGTGGATCACCTGAGGTCAGGAGTTTGAGACCAGCATGACCAACATGGAGAAACTCCATCTCTACTAAAAATATAAAATTAGCTGGGTGTGGTGGCACATGCCTGTAATCCCAGCTACTCAGGAGGCTGAGGCAGAGGAATTGCTTGGACCAGGGAGGCGGAGGTTGTGGTGAGCTGAGATCGCGCCATTGCGCTCTCGCCTGGGCAACAAGAGTGAAACTCTGTCTCAAAAAATAAATAAATAAATAAATAAATAAATAAATCCAGGAGCTGGTTTTTTGAAAAGATTAACAAAATAGACCACTAGCCAATCT
Source organism: Chlorocebus sabaeus (assembly GCF_047675955.1). Lineage (NCBI taxonomy): Eukaryota > Metazoa > Chordata > Mammalia > Primates > Cercopithecidae > Chlorocebus > Chlorocebus sabaeus. The sequence goes on from NC_132918.1 coordinate 14,321,337, forward strand.
AATAAAGAAGAAAAGAGAGAAGAATCAAATACACACACAAAAAATATGATAAAGGGGAGATCACCACTGATCCCACAGAAATACAAACTACCATCAGAGAATACTATAAACATTTCTATGCAAATAAACTAGAAAATCTAGAAGAAATGGATAAATTCCTGGACACATACACCCACCCAAGACTAAACCAGGAAGAAGCTGAATCCCTGAATACACCAATAACAAGTTCTGAAATTGAGGCAGTAATTAATAGCCTACAAATCAAAAAATGCCCAGGACCAGATGGATTCACAGCCAAATTCTATCAGAGCTACAAATAGGAGCTGGTACCATTCCTTCTGAAACTATTTCAAACAATAGAAAAAGATGGACTCCTCCCTAACTCATTCTATGAGGCCAGCATCATCCTGATACCAAAACCTGGAAGAGACACAACAACAACAAAAAAGAGAATTTCAGGCCAGTATCCTTGATGAACATTGGTGTGAAAATCCTCAATAAAATACTGGCAAACTGAATCCAGTAGCACATTAAAAAGCTTATCCACCATGATAAAGTCAGCTTCATACCTGGGATGCAAGGCTGGTTCAACATACGCAAATCAATATACGTAATCCATCACATAAACAGAACCAATGACAAAAACCACATGATTATCTCAATAGATGCAGAAAAGACCTTCGATAAAATTCAACACCCCTTCATGCTAAAAACTCTCATTAAACTAGGTATTGATGGACCATATCTCAAAATAATAAGAGCTATTTATGACAAACCCACAGCCAATATCATAATGAATGGGCAAAAGCTGAAAGCATTCCCTTTGAAAATCAGCACAAGACCAGGAAGCCCTCTCTGACCACTCCTATTCAACACTGTATTGAAAGTTCTGGACAGGGCTATCAGGCAAGAGAGAGAAATAAAGGATATTCAAATAGGAAGAGAGGAAGTCAAATTATCTCCGTTTGGAGATAACATATTTAGAAAACCCCATGGTCTCAGCCCCAAAACTCCTTAAGCCGATAAGCAACTTCAGTAAAGTCCCAGGATACAAAATCAATGTGCAAAAATCACAAGCATTCCTATACACCAGTAACAGACAAACAGAGAGCCAAATCATGAGCAAACTCTCATTCACAATTGCTACAAAGAGAATGAAATACCTAGGAATACAACTTACAAGGGATGTAAAGGACCTCTTCAAGGAGAACTACAAACCACTGCTCAAGGAAATAAGAGAGGAAACAAATGAAAAAAACATTCCACGCTCATGGATAGGAAGAATCAATATCGTGAAAATGTCCATACTGCCCAAAGTAATTTACAGATTCAATGCTATCCCTATCAAGTTACCATGGACTTTCTTCACAGAATTTAAAAAAAAAAAACAAACTGCTTTATATTTCATATGGAACCAAAATAAGAACCCATATAGCCAAGACAATTTTAAGCAAAAAGAACAATGCTGGAGGCATCATGCTATGTGACTTCAAATTATATTACAAGGCTACAGTAACCAAAACAGTGTGGTACTGGTACCAAAACAGATATATAGACCAATGTACAGAACAGAGGTCTCAGAAATAACACCACATCTACAACCATTTGATCTTTCACAAACCTGTAGTATTTAAGTTGTTCCGCATTTTCTGTTAATGCTTACACTAGTGTCATTACTTTGACAGAATCTACATAAAACTTAGTTTCAAAATAAATATATAATGATGTATTTCATTTTACTTGCATTTGAAAATGTTCTAATATATAGCCCCAAATGTAGTTTAAGGGAAATAGAAAGATTTAACCAAAGGATAAAAATAAATAAAAATTTGCACCTCATTAAGGTATAAGGTATTTCACAGAAGTACATTTTCCATATACATGAAAGTTCTTTTAAGCCTCAAAACTGTTTTCCTGGTTAAGTTCAAACAATATAGCTTAATTCTGATTTAAATGAACCCAATATAGAAATGCACAGAACACAACTGAAAGAAAGGGATTATTTTCCTGAAGGCAAGGCCACTGGAAAGAAAATAACAATTTTGGGCTGAGACAGAATGTTGCAGCAGAACTGGGAGTGAGGGTTTGAGCAAGCAGAGGGATTTGAAAATTTGATGGATTTTTAGATGTACAGTTGCATAACATTAACCCAAGAAATATGAAGTTCAAAAGAACCAACAACAAATTTTTATTCTCTCTTTTATGAGATTCTCACTTCAAAGGTCAAATAAAGTTATTATTACTTTTTAGAAGTCTGTTTATTGAGTTTTATCAGATTCCTGAAAAGTGATCTTAATTCTCCACAAAGTCACAACTAAGACGTAAAATCTGAAATCAAAAGCAATGAAATTAAAGTGTTTGGTCAGGAATATCATGTCTGATAATTTGTACTAACAAAATAATTAAACAAGTTTCCACATCCGTCCAGTCCATTGATCCTCAAGGTCATCACACAGAGTTGCTTTACCACAGGTTGATTTTGAACAGGCAATGGTTTCACTAAAGACCTAAATAAAGCCCAAGAAGAGAATGTGAAAAATTCATTGGTTAACTATGAGTATTTTGCCACTTTGTTTCCTTGTCTTATTTGAAAAAGTTATAAAATGAAAATGCATTGTTTGTTAATTCAACTATCATTCAACATGTATTTATATGGGGTCCCTATATGTCAAGCATTGTTCTAGCGTCTGGAATACAACAATTACCAAACATGAATATGCAACTCCTTTCAGCCACTTTTCAATGGGAGACAATGTATTCATAGTTATTAAATCTTCAGAATTCATCGTATGTGCCAATACCAGATTTTTACATAGGAGGAATTTAAATATTCATTATGTAAAATGGAAAGTGTGCCCATTGCTTCTCTGAAAGTTAAGTTATTCCAACCTACATTGTTATGGGTATGTGCCACAGACAAAAATACAACAAAATGAAGTCTACATTTAGGTGTAGTCCTATATGAGGACTCAATAACTGGCCTGCTGTAAGGGCTGTAATGGCAGTCCATAAGCAACACAGAGTAACTGAAAAATGTGAATTACTAATGGTTAGTGGGTAATACTACAATAGTAAGGTTTTCTGAAAATGTAGCAAAACATGACTGAAAATTGGAGAGAATGCGATAAAGACATACTATCCAACTTAGACAAACAGGGAAAGGCAATTTTGTCACATAAATAATACTTGCTTAGGAATTAATAGCTGGTTCATAAATGCTGTTCTACAAAATAAATCATGAACTATTCCCAGAAGATAAGGACATTTTTAGCAGTTCATGGTGAAAATTGTACTTGGAGGTTACAACACTCATGGGAAAAACTATCCCATGTTTTGGAATTTTATGATGGTGATGGTAGCTGATAATTCATGTTAATGTACTAACATGGCTAAATACAATGTAGGAGTGCTATGTTGAACACTTAATTACCTATTGGCTTTTGGCTGAAAACCATCGTTTAGGAGCAGGAGTTAGCAAAACTTTTCTTTCAAGGGCCAGATAGACTTAACACAGCTCAAATTTTTACATAAACCATACAATATAGGCCTTGCAGGCTATAAGGTCTCTGTTGCGATGACTTGACTTCTGCGGTAGCACAAAAGGAGCCATAGATAGTACCTACGGGCCAGTAAGCATATTCCAATAAAACTTTATTTACAAAAACAGGCTGTGTGTGAGTCAGATTTGGCTCATCCGCCAGTTAGTCAGCTCCCGCCATAGGGCCCCTCTGTGGCCTCTTCTGCAAGCCTGGCAGGGCAAATATCCAAAAGCTCTAATGGCCATTCTGAGTCTTCTGCTCCTGCTGCTCTTTCATGGCTTCTGCCTACCTCTCAGTCAGAAAATGAAGCAGTTCATTTCCTGAAGTGCTCAAAATCAAATCACTTCATTTCTGTTGGTAAACCTCTGAGGAGCAATAGTGGGCCCAATGAATATCCTCACTCAATTTCTTAATAAAATTAATTGTACTTACTGATATTACTTAGCATTTTTACTGTGAGCACATTCAAAATATAGTGTTGACATGGAAGAAACGGTAAGGTTTGGATATGGTCGTTATAAGGTTGTCTATGGATTGGCCGGGTGCGGTGGCTCATGCCTGTAATCCCTGCACTTTGGGAGTCCAAGAGGGGCGGATCAGGAGGTCAGGAGATTGAGACCATCCCGGCTAACACGGTGAAACCCCATCTCTACTAAAAGTACAAAAAAGTTAGCCTGGCATATTGGCAGACGCCTGTACTCCCAGGTACTCCGGAGGCTGAGGCAGGAGAATGGCATGAACCCGGGAGGCAGAGCTGGCAGTGAGCTGAGATCTGGCCACTGCACTCCAGCCTGGGCGACAGAGCAACACTCCATCTCAAAAAAAAAAAAAAAAAAAAAAAAGAAAGAAAGAAAAGAAAATTGTCTATAGATTTCTCTTCATAAATCTTTATGGGAGGTGAGGAATAAATACATCTACCAAAAGGAGGGTGGAGATACTGGTCCTCTTGGAAATTAAGTCTGAGCTTCCTGTCAGCCAGGCTAAAAGGAAAAACAAAGGGCTATAATGGTGGCTTTTAAGCAGAACGGTATATCAAAGTTATGGGGAAACTGTTTAAACATATGAATGCCTACGATCATCTTATTTGAGATCCAGTGTGGCAAGTCGATGGTGGAACCCAGTTATTTCTGAGCTGTTGAGATAGATTGTCTTCATGATGTGAATAATGCAGAATTTCATATGGGAAGCATTTTGAGCAGGACAGCTCTTCCATTTGTGGGATTATCCCAACCAGTGCAGGATGTAGGATCCCTTCCCCTGGCCATTTACTTTAATACATGTAGCATCTCCTAGTCATTATGAGAATTGAAAATCCTCCTACATTTTTCCAATGGGTATGGTGGTGGGCCATTGATTTAAGGAATACAGAGAAGTTAGTTATGGACTATATCCTCAGAGAGCTTGTAACAGATTTAATATCAGTCAAAGCATTGATAAAGATACGACTCAGATTTTTATGAGATAGTAGGGAAGGACTCACTAATCATGAAGATAGTTAAGGAAAGCTTCCTGTAATAGCAGAATGTAAACTAAGTCAGAAATTATCAAAACCCACTTGGCTGACTTTCTTGGCCACCAAGAAAATGCATTTCAAACAGAAGATACAGCATCAGCAAACACAAAAGTGAGAGTAACCTAGGTTGGCATGAGGATTCAAGTCAGTTAGATTTCAATTGATGATGAAATATGAGGCAAGGAATGATAAATGATAAGGTTGGACAGGTCAGAGTCAGATGATAAAAGTCTTTGTATGATTGTTTTAGTGCTTTAGGAAATTGTCTGAAAGGTGTTTGAGAGTGCTAAAAGAGAGAGAGAGGGAGTGTGTGTGTGTGTGTGTGTGTGTGTGTGTATTGAAAGATTTTAAGTAGGGAAGTATGATTGTCAGATTTTGTTTTCAGATAACACTCTGGCAGCAACACAGAAGACATGTGTGAATGAAAGAAGACTAGAGCCAGGGAAAGCTGGACTTGTGAAGCAGAAGCACAGTTGGAGAGGAAAGGAAGGATTAAAGACATGCTGTTAAAAGTTGCAAGCCTTAGTAATTTTTTTGTACTGGGGCATGCAGGAAGTCTGAGAAATCAAGAGTGACTTATTGATTTATAACTTGTGTAAGGAGGTATATTGCTGTACCACTCAGTGAAAAAAAAAATGCAGAAGTAGAAAGGGTACAGGAAAATAAACGAATTCACGTTTGGCTATGTTGAGCTAACGTGTCTCTGAAATGTCTAAATGAATCTGTCCAGCACTCAGTGGGTTGAACTATAATGGACAATCCCACTTGGTCAACTTTGCTAAAAGGTCAACACTAGTCCTCTGTATGATGAAGCACTGGAAACTCTGAACATACAGGGCCTGTACATCATCAGATAATATTTTCTTCGTTGGATATTATCTCATTTCTGAATTTCTGGAAATATATACTCATGTTAATATTTACGAGACACATTCTGTGCCATACACTCTTTTACCTGACTGCATGTATTGATACATGCAATTCTCATAGTAACCCTATGAGAAAGGTTATTTTAGTATCATTCCCATCTTAAATATGAGAAAACAGCAGCATAGAGGAACTAAGTACCTTCTCAATTCTACTCAGTCACACAGCTATTGAGAAGCAATCATGCTGTGACCCAGGTAGACTGCAGAGGCTGGATTGCACTATAGTGACTCCCATGCACTGCAGAACTTCTACTGATCCTAACAATTAACTCTCCCAAATAATATTTCTGTCAGATGAAAATAAAACAGCACTGAACGTTTCTGATACTCTTGACACAGCAGTCCTTGCTTGTGTTCCTTTGGATACAGCCATTAGAAGGTTGTCTATAGATTTATCTTCATAAATTGTCTTACTTCTAATTCCAAAAAGTGAAACTTATTTTTTTTGAAACTGTAGGTAATTTTAAACTTTAGGGCTACACAGTCTTAGACTTGAATCTTGACTCTGCAACCTACAAGCTATGTGATCTTGGGCAAGTTGCAAAACTTCTCAAAGCAATAGGTCATATCTTTAGGTGACTGCTAACCTCTCCCATTTAGGATGATTGTGAGAATGACAAGGGAAAGTGTTATTTAGGACACTGTAAATTCCCAATATACAAAAGTGTTTACCAGAAAAGCTTCATTATAAGGTTGTTTTCCAGAACACCAGGAAACTTTAGCCTTTTTTTTTTTTTTTCTATACACAGTGGTGAATATTAAAAATGTAAGTAAGTATCATACACCATAGCTGGCCAGGCAAGCTTGAGAGCAAATAAGAAGGTATTAAACCTTCAAGGAAAAGAAGAACAATAAACTTGAAAAGTATATATAGTAAACAAATAATTCACTATGTTTTTCTTTTTGTCTAGGCTGGCTTGGTGCTTTTAGCGGCTTCTGCTTTACTGGCTATATTCTAGGCTTTCAGAGAACCTCTGCAGAATCCCCGTCAAATTCCCTGGTTAGAATTTTATGTCCCTGGATCTTACTCCTCTTGCCTACTACCTATTGTAACCCGCCTGCTCAGTGTACCTGGACTAAGCTGTTAGAGGTGCTGTGCTTGGCACTGCCTGGCTTTGCACTAGGATGTTTTCTTTATAACTTCTTTTGGCTTCATGGTATGAATACTAAAGGCCAAGTAAGTCTAACTCTGTATTCACTTTGATCTATCAAACCTGAGTCCACATATTAGTTATTTAGTTTGTTATTGTATATAAAAAAATGCCATAAACTGGGCAACTTAAAAACAATAGCAATCAATTTCTCATATTTCTAGATCCTGGGAAAGCTGAGATCAAAGCAATGGCAATTTGTGTCTGATGAGGGTTCACTTTCTGGCTCATAGATGTCATCTTCTAGCTGTGTCCTTACATAGCAGAAGGAGTGAAAGAAATCTCTGGGGTATCTTTAATAAGGGCATTGATCCCATTTATGAGGACTTAACCCTCTAACTGACTCACCTCCCAAAGGCCTTACCTTTAAGACTATCATCTTGAGAGTTAGCATTTCACTACTGGAATTTGGAGGGGAGGCAGACACAAATATCCAAACCATAGCAGTTGTTGCTCAAAAAAATGTTCTGTCTTGGAAAATATTTATATATGCTCAGAAGAAAAAAACAGTTTGCCCATGTTTTTTTCCATATCAATAGTGATAACAATAACTACTAATTATTAGCTGCTTTCTATATGTTATTGAAACATGAAAATAAATTTCCAACAATATATATTACACACATCATTCAGAAAATGTGACTGAAGCTCAGAGCTGTGGCTACTCTAAAGCCATGTAGTTATTCAATGTCAAAGTCAGAGTTTAATTCCTTGTCTATCTGGTAACTACTCTGTAGCTCTGCTTCTGCAATGCCCGTCTACTTATGTAAATAAGTTCCATGCCAAGATAATTAATTGGAGTTAGGATCTTGACAGGACTATATCTTTCCCTACTAGACTTAACACAGCCAAAATTACACTAAATCTTTTCAGAACAGTAACTGAGTTTTCTTCATTTTTATATCCCTAGACCTTTGCACACAGCTTACTTCATGGGTATCATTGAAAATTTGTTGATTGAGTGACTGAATTATCAGAACTCCAGGATGAATATGGTAAACCTAGAATCCCCTCAGGTGTGTGTGTGTGTGTGTGTGTGTGTATCCCAACTCACAATCAGACTGCATTTATTGAATCTCCATTTTAAATGTGTCACTGACAGATAGTGACAATAGGTGAAAATATTATCTATGGGCCAAACTAAAGAGCTAAGCATTTTGCAGCGAGAATATACCAAGATAAAAAATGGCAGCCCACAAAATCACTTTCTACACAAACATACCAAGTTACTATCATTCAAAGTGCAGTTATATTTTAAAACTGCCACAAAGATAAATACTGGCTTATATTCCCATGATCTAAAACTATAAATCAAAGTAGTCCTTGAAGACTTTAGGCAAGTGGGTAGAACCCTTCCTCAGGCTTAAAAGTTATTTGCTGGGTTTTGCTTTTCATTTTTGTTCATGTTCATTTAAATTCACGTAAGAATTTGTGCTGGTGGCAAACTCTGCATATACAGTCAACAGACTGATGCCTGGTGTATTTACTGAAATGATAAAGGCACCAAAAGAAGGGCATCAGATGGGGAAGACAGATAGCACGTTTCAAAATGTGTGAATAAAGTCAATGCAAATTCTGTTTTTTAAATGGCATTCTCTGAATAATTTTTTTAAAAATACCTGTAAAGCTAACATATAAACTATTTTAGAGACTAGTATGAGATTGAAAAGAATTTAGAAATTGTATTTGCTTTGTGTATATGACTAAATGAGCCATTATTAGTATATGTTCTTAAAACATGTATAAATAATAATTATCCTCAGCCTCTTAATCACTGAAGGCACATTTACTATACTGGGTAACTGTAGCTTTGAAACTCCATTGTATGTTTTCAATGTGATTGTTTTCAGCAGTCTTGGTTTGTGGAAACTCTCCTCTCTTCACTACATCATTGCATTGATGTAACTGCATTAATGGATATTCTATCTCATAAAACCCAATGAATACTCAGGAGTCTTTATTCCTTGGGGTAAAGCTCTTATATGTTACATTTCCAAAGCAGCTTAATATTATCATCATATTTCTCTGGTATTTCATAGTTAACACATTATTTTGTAAAACACTTAAACTTTGTTCTGTTTTAATTATTTCCAGCTTGAATAACATATGTAATCCCATGTATGGCTAGGTATATATGAGTTGGAATAAGTTAATCAGTTAATTAATATTTTATATTCACTTAAAAAAACTAGACATGCAATGTTTAATTACTTGGTAAAGCTTATCTTTAAGTAAATCAAACCACAAGATAAACCTATTTATCCTTCTTATTAAAAAATACACAAATATATAATAAGCATAGAGAATTGGAAAAGTCTGATTTAGATCAAAAGAACTATTTCTAGAATATGATTATTATTAGAATGAAATTACAAGAAACATTCAGTGAACACTTAAACCTTCAGGAGACCACATATCTTGGGATTCACAGCAAATTAGTAGATTTTTTGGCTTTAGAAGAAACATATGTGAATTTATTTTTTACTCCAATATTGATCAATTGACACACATGCTGGTGAAGCAAACAGACACATTTACACATCTAATTTCAGTTTACAGGGAAGCAGCAGAGAAGAAATGGTAAAATAGTTAATTACAATGCTTTTACATACACACTTATATATAATGAATTATGTGTATACATAAAATAAATCACCTCAGCAGCATTGCCCAAGGAAATTATATTGTTACTTTTCTAGTAAAGTTATTGTCTTGAGGAAGTAGTCGAAGTAGAAAAACATACACACACACACAAGTTCTCTTTCTCTATTCAAACTGAAGATACACATTTCCGTTCACCAAGAAGACAAACAGATATGGATATCAGGGAAGAGTCTATCATGATTTCACATTGTCTCCTGTGGTTATAGTGAAGTTTGCAATACTTCATTTTATATTTTAAGTAAACTTTATGCCTAGCATTCCATTATTGGAATGCTAAACATGTGGGAGTTACGTCCCACTGCTCAAGGTCATCGCCAAGGACTGATTGCAAAAATTCAATAAATTGCAACCTCAGGCATAAATGGATTAAGACATAGTTTTCATGTTATGAAATCCACTAGTTTTAAGGTATAAATTTCAAATTTCAATGAGCTTTGCAAATGTATATATGCCCATGTAGCCACCACCAAGGTCAAAGTATAGAACATTTCCATCATCCCCCAACTCCCACAATTTTTTTTTATCCATTTCTGTCAATCCCCCAACTGGCAATTGTAGGAAACCACTGATCTACTTTCTCTCTCCCTAGGTTAGATTTACTTTTTCTAAATTTTCATATAAATGGAATCATAAAGTATGTACTCTTTTGAATTTGTCTCATTTTCATTCACATTCCATTGTATGAATATCCACAAATTGTTTATTCATTCACTTATTGATGGATATTTAGATTGTTTCCAGTATGGGGCTTTTATGAATAAGCTGCTATGTTTTCATTTTTCTTGGATAAAAACCTAGGACTAGAAATTATAGGTTATACAGTAGGTTTATTTTTTAAATTGCCAAACTGTTTTACAAATAATTTGTATTATTTTATATTTCAGCCGCAATGTTTTAGAGTTCCAATTGCTCGAATTTTTATCACACAGCCTTTTAATGCTAGTAATTCAACAGATTTATAGTGATGTCTGATTATGCTTTTTATTTCTATCTCCCTGAAAATTAATAATATTATATATTTCTTCATAGACTTACTAGTCATCTGTAAAATCTGTTGGTTTAAATAGTCTTTTCACGGGCTTTTTGTCTTCTTACAGTTGTATTCTGGATGTCAGTCCTTTGTTAGAGTTATATATTGAGAATATTTTCTCCCAGGCTATGTCTTCTCATTTTATTTTGTTCTTTTGTTTGTTTGTTTTTTGAGACAAAATCTCTCTATGTTGCCCAGGTAGGATTCAAACTCCTGGGCTCAAGTGATCCTCCCACCTTAGCCTTCTGAGTAGCTGGGACTACAGGCATAGCCATCACATCCCGACTTCTTTTTACTCTCTTAATGTTGTCATTTGAAGAGCAGAAATTTTAATTTCTTATAAAATTATATCTTATTTTTCTTTTTTGGGGGGAGGGAGGAGGCTATATGTGTACTAAGAAAATCTTATAAAGGTTATAAAGGTTTTTTCACGTGTTTTCTGCTAGAATATTTTTAATTTTAGTATTTCCTTTTAAGTCTAAGGTCTGTTTTGTTAATTTTTGGACATAATATTATTTCAGGGTCAAGGTTCTCTCTTTTTGGCACCTTTCAAAAATAAAGCATATGAATGCATACCAATTTCTGGACTCTATCCATTGACATCTACTTATGAACTTATACTAGTACTACACTGTAGCTCTATAGAAGCCTTAAAATCAGGTGGTGCAAATGCTCCAAATTTAAGTGTATTTTTAATGTAATATATATTCATGTGAACCTTAATAGAATGTCTGCTTGATCCTTAAAATCTAAAATTTCACAGAGGTATTTATATTTTTAAAATAGTAATTGATACTTATGAAGAAAGACATGCCAAAAATGTTAAATTTTTTGCTAATTATTGCATTGTAAAAATTACAAATTTAATATTTAATATTTAAGATAGCAGCTCAAATTCTTACATAAACCATACAAAAGAGTTATTTAAATCACAATTTAGAAAAAGTCACAAATATATTAATCCCTAAAGAGATCAAGTTTTACTAGGTTTTTCAACTCTCCTTATTTTATCACTTTCAGAAGACTGATAAATCAGCAGTTTTGTCTCTTTTGACCTCCTAAGTAGCCTGTTTTACCAAAACGAAATAGTAGAAAAAAGCTTCCTGGAAGACATCCAGAGTTCAAATGTTTGATGAGAACAGCATAAGTAACTGATATAGTTTGGCAAGCACAGAGCTCAGCATTCCACTCAACATCCCACAATAATGCAAGTATGCAACCAGACTATTATCTAGGTTATATTCAGGGGTAATATTAATGTATTGTAATACATGTAATAATAATGACAAGTCAGAATGGATTCTAAGCAACTGGCTCAGGAAGACTGAGGTATGTTGGCTGAGTAACCACTTGGATGTAAGTCTACAGAAACACCCTTGACTAAGGAGCAGCAAGAAAAGCAATGGATGAAAGGATGGTTAGATAATTGAACTAATAATAAACAGACAAGACAGATGATAGATTACTTGAAGAATCATGCAAATTTTCCTTAAATACTTGATTTGAGGTGTTATGATGGATACTTTGTGTCGGCTTGACTGGGCTATGGGGTACCTAGATATTTCATTAAACATTATTCTGGGTATGTCTGTGAGGCTGCTTTTCCCATGAGATTAACATTTATATTGGGAAAGTGAGTAAAGCAGATTGTTCTCATTAATGTGGGTGGGCCTTTTCCAATCAACTGAAGGCTTGAATAGAACAAAAATGTTACCATCCCTGAGTAAGAGAGGATTCTTCCTGCTTGACTGCTTTTAAACTGGGACATCAAATTTTTCCTGTCTTTGTATTTGAGCTAAAGATTGGTTTTTCCTGGGCCTCAAGTCTGCTGAGCTTTGGACTGGGCATTCCCCACTAGTTATCCTGCTTCTCAGGCCTTTGGACTTGGACTGGAACTACATCATTTGGCTCTCCTGGGTCTCTATTTTGCAACTTGTTCTTTCTGCAGATCTTGGGACTTATCAGCCTCTATAATTGCATGGATCGATTCCTTATAATAAGTCTCTCTCTCTCTCTTTCTCTCTGCCTCTCTCTCTCTCCTTTCACCTAGTCGGTGTGTGTGTGTAAATTCTAACTCTACTATTACTATTTCTCTGGAGAGCCCTGACTAATAATACAGGTGAAGATATTTTTCTAAGTGAGAGAGAGAAAAAAACAAAATCTAAGTGGAAAATGTAATTCCTACAGCTGTTATGAAAATGTTGATTAAATCTAAAAATCTCACTCTCTTTCTAAACTTTGTGTAAGTAGAAAACATGTGGACATGTCCTGACATGGTGGTAAGCACCTGTAATCCCAGCTACTTGGGAAGGTGAGGCAGGAGAATCACTTGAACCCAGGAGGCAGAGGTTGCAGTGAGCTGAGATCGCATCATTGCACTCCAGCCTGGGAGACAGAGTGAAACTCTGTCTCGAGAAAAACAAAAAAAAAACATATAGACATGTCTAAATCCTAATGAATTAAACATTAAAATTGGTTAATTCTGTCTAATGTATCATAAGATGTTATATGATAATATAAACATGAAATGTTAATATTGAAAGAAACAAATAATTAGAGAGTTGACTGTATAATAATATCAATAGATATCGGTAGAAATTTTTGAGACAATTATAGGAAAATGGAGCAAGTTACTCTTTTTAAAAAAATTCACTTGCAATGACTTAGAAAGTTTGGTTCAACACATATTTTCTAAGAATGTACTCTGTTCTACACAGTGTGCTAAACACTGAAGATTCAAAGGCAAATGTATCCACTCCATTTTTCATGAATCTGTCATTTCCTCCCTCTCCAACTTACAAGACAGAGACTTGCAATACCAGATATCGTAAGGCTTTCTGGATAAGTTTTTAGCTCTATCTGTAACAATAAACTTGGAAAAATCTTAGCATCATGGGTAAGAGCACACACTCTGGAGTCAGACAGCATGGGCTTGAATTCAAACTCCCATAGTCATCATCTGTGTAACCTGGTAAGTTATGTAACCTCTTTGTTTCAGTTCCCTTTGAAGTAAAGCTCACTGTACCTCCTTCAATGGAGGTACGTTATGAGGGTTACTGAGTTAACATATTAAAAAGTATTTATAAATTGCATGGTGTATGCACTTTTAAAATGTTTACAATTTTCATTGTTTGTGGGTAGCTAAATGTTTCCTGTTGCTGGGTAAATGGATGTTAATTACATGATTTTTGCACATTGCTGGATACGTGAAATGTTTATTCATAATTTTTTAAAATAAAAATTCAAGAGAACATTAAGTACTCTTGAATTTATAACAAACCATAAAATTTATTTGAATTAATTTAAAAATAATTTATAGCACTTTCGTGGGGAAATAGCACTACTAAAAGAAATGAAGAAACATAAGGATACTATATGGAACAAGATAATAATGTTGTTTTGTTTTGTTTTGTTTTGTTTTGTTTGAGACTAGGTCTCAGTCTGTTGCCTAGGCTGTAGTGTAATCTCACTGCAGTCTCAACCTGCTGGCCTCAAGGGATCCTCCCACTCCACCTCAGCCCCATCCCCGCACCCCTCCACCCCCACCCCACCCTCCAACTACAGGCACAGACCACCATGCCTTGATGATTTGCTTTTGTAGATATAGAGTCTCACCATGTTGCACAGGCTGGTCTCGAGCTCCTCAAGCCATCCTCCCACTGTGGCCTCCCAAAGGGCTGCAATTACAGGCATGAGCTACCACACCCAGCCCAGATAACATTGTTAATATGGTAATTTTGCATGCAACAAATTTTAAAATTAATGTTCAAATGTTTCTAAAACTACAGACAAACAATTTGGAGAAATAAGATTGGCATTATCAAATATAAAACAGATATTAAAAAGCCATAAAAATAAAAGGTATGGCCTCATTACAGAAACAAGCAAACAACAGAATAGAACAGACCCACCCTCCAGAAGTAGATTGGTAGGTATTATAGAGGTAGTTCTACACACACTGTGGAAATAACCAATTTAGTAAACATTATTGGAAAGCATTATTTTGGATCTCGGAAATTTGAAAGTTTTTAAAGCTCCAGGTCTGCTGAGTCTCTGTTGTAAAATCCTTTCTCACTTTCTGGGTAAATGTCAAGGCCTTAAACAGGTGCCTGTGCTAATACCCTGGTTCACACTACAACCTTGAAGTTACAGCTTTCTGCCCATCGTGGCCCATCAAGGCTCAGTAAGAGGATGCATAGTAAGTCTCCTTGCCAGCCTCCTCCTCCTCCTTTTGCCATTGCTAATCAGAGAAAAGTGACACGAGGCCTTATTTTCCCTCTGGTCTGAATAAATCTGTCTTACTGCCATAGCATTTTCCACCATTCAAGAGTAATGTCTACACCACTTAATATGGCAACCTGTGTAACTAAAATGCTTATGATAAACTTATTATTTTCTTCTAATCTCAACAGATAAAATGCATCTTGCAATTATCTTTCATAAACATACTTGTTTTCCTATAACCTCAGCTTGTATTCTCTTTCTGAATAAAAATTCAACACTCTTTTGAACAAGTTTCTACAACATATTGTGAAAAATGTAACATTACAAATAAAATATGCACTTTTAACCTTTACTTCACTTTGACATACTATATTCTGGAAAATATATTTTATGAATAGATGTCACTTATTTTCTCAATCAAATTTACTATCTCTGAGGGTAGAAATAACTAGTGTTTAATATATATTAGTGATTTAATATATTAAATAGGTATTTTTCATAATATGATACATATAATAACATGTTAATGCTTTGCATTTTAAATACATTAATGATGAATGATATTTAAGATATAGATACAGATAGCATGGTTTATAAAATATGACACTGGAATGTAACTGCTTTAAATGTAATGCTTTACAGTTGAAGACACAAATGCCAATCTTAAAAATAAAAAAAAGTTGAGGACAAAGCACAAGTAGCTAAATGAAAATTACATTATTATTTCTTTTCTTAGTTAATTTCCTATCAACAAACTACCACATGAATGAGTCACACTATCAGGTCAAATACGAATTAATGTATACTACTACTTCATCCTGGAAGATCTCAAAGTGTTCCTTATAGATAGCCACTTAAAGGTTTCTTATTTAAAAATGAGAAAATAATCAACACTATCACAGTATTGTTTTATTTTAACAAAATTTGGAAGTACTGATAATGACATTTTAAAATAGACTAAGAAGGTGAGATTTTTCTCTTATGAAGCATTCTGTACAATGTACCTGTTGTAACATGTGGTACAGCAGGTACCAGACCTTTTTAAAAAACAAGTAACCAATCTTTCTGGGGAAAATTCTCCTATTGACTAGTGAGCAAATAAAAAGTTTTACAGGATTTTAAAATATGATCTTTGACCTCTCTCAGAACCTGTGCTCATGCACTTTGCTTTTTCTTATTTTCTAGAAAAATTAAGAATCAAAAATCTAGAAACCAGAAATATTTCTAATAATGAAGAGACTGTTTCAGCGTCTGTAATTATCCATAAAGGTGAAATAATATGGGAGGCAAAGTATCCTATAGGAGCTGGAGTTAATGGAGTTACCTTTACACCATGGTTTTAAGGATATGCTTTGTCTTTCGATGCACTGCCTGCAACAACACTGGGCGCTTTGTGTTACAATCTTGGAGTTGGACTGGCAGCCAGTAATGCAGATACTGCATCTTCAGCCTGACCCTTTTTAGATTATTCCCTCATCTAAGACCAGACACCAAATGTAGGAGAATACCTTTGTTCTTGACTATAAGGACAACTGAGTTAGTTCCCCATCATACATTACAAAAATAGGTGCTGTTATTATTTTATATTAATAATAATAAAATGAGTACTAATTTTTTTGTTGAATGCCTGTGTATAGATCTCCCAAGGACAGGGAGACAGAAGCTTAAAGGAAATGAGACTGCAGAACTGCAGAATGAGCCCTGCCCCCTTTCCTTATGAAAACTGTTCATGCATCTAGTGACCCTCAAGGTAGCTAGGCCTTCCAGTGGAGTTTGGTGGGGGGTGGCGGGCAGGCGACAGGTAGAGAAATGAAAATTTGAAGAAGTTCTTTCATTTTTTTCAAAGTTAGTTTATTTTTATTCAGATGATATTCTTTTTACTCCCTCCCTCTTCCTCTTTCTCCTTAAGGCATTTAAGAAAATTTAAAGGCTGTTACTGCGGTTTTAAAATTGTAAAAGCAGCTGATGTCACAGGATTTTCCAGTGATACAAAACACTTGTATAGCTGTAGTCTGTTAAGTGTTCTTTAAAGCAGAATAAGAATGGAAAATTTTCTCTGACCAGTTTTATGAAGTAACAGAACAGTAAAGGACAATTGTCTAGTAACCCCACTCATGCTATAATCATTGATTTGGGTTAATTGTAGAAACATAAGTCAGGTTTTAGGACTTTCTAATTAGTGAAGTATAGAAAAAAAACTCTCTCAGTCTTTTCACCCATTTATTCATTTGTAAAACATTCAATTTTTACTTTCTGGTAGCATTTATTATACTATAAAATAATTCAATCATAAAATATATTAAGGGGAATTTTAGGTAACTAATCATTCCTTAATTTTGGTGAAGTATAAAACATGATCTCTATATTAATTCATCTTGTAGAGATGCAAATAATGTGTGTGAAACAATAACAAAACATGAGAGCAGTTGAATTTTAAATAAAAGATCCAAGTCAGATTAAATAGTTAGGGAAGTTTTTATAAGAGAAGTGAATCTTAAAATAACTCATAAAGTATTTCATTAAATGACAGAGAAGAGGTTGAGCATTCCATATGGGAAATGAAATAGAAAATATTTGGGAAACAAGAGTAGAAAAATATTCTTTGTATAAACAAAATTGAAATATTCACAAGATACTTTGTATAAACAATATTGAAATATTCACAAGAGCAAAAGAAGCCTTCTTGAAGGAATTTGAAAACTCAAGTTCTAGAAAAAAATTTAATCACACACATTATGTAATGTATTTATGTGAAGTCTGACAATGTTCGAGGCTTCTACAGCATATCGGTGTTCGACTTGAAAATAACTCACTGGTACAGGTACACAAAAGAGTTTGAGCGTGTATACATACTGTCTTACTGAAAATCAGTTTTAATATTTTTTTAAAATGTGATGTTTATCAAATTTGGATAAAGTGACAAACTTATAAAAATATACACATTGCAAAGGTGTTTTAGTCTACTATCTAAATGAATGATATGAAAGAGTGAGAGACTTAATGGTTTACTTTAAGAATTTTACACATGGAAAATATTACTATACGAGGCAATTAAATCTTAACTTGCAATAAAAACTTTTAAGAATTTTCTAAGGAAAGTAACACAATAATATACACCATGTAAAATTATTTAAAATTGGTTTATAAAGCCAGGATTATGGATGGAAGATAGCCTTAGAAAAGAAGTTGTAAATAACTAAATGTGTTGAGTTAATTTAAATAAAATTTAAATAAAATAAGTGACAATTACCAATACACACACACACACAAACACACACACACACATATATATATATAAAGTCTGAATTATTTTAGTATTATTTAAATTCTAAAGGAAAACAAAACTGAGATTCACAGCATCTCAAATGTTAATGTGCATATCAATGAATGACCTGGGGAACTTACTAAAATGCAGATTCTGATGGAACAGGGTTGGTGTGGGCC
Source organism: Chlorocebus sabaeus (assembly GCF_047675955.1). Taxonomy (NCBI): domain Eukaryota; kingdom Metazoa; phylum Chordata; class Mammalia; order Primates; family Cercopithecidae; genus Chlorocebus; species Chlorocebus sabaeus. Next base: position 14,339,831 of record NC_132918.1, read on the forward strand.
CAGAGCTCCAGCATTTCTCACTAGATCACACAGGATGCAAATGCTGCTGGTATATGGACAACATTTTGAGAAGCAAGAATTTATTTAATTATTTTGTCAAAGAGGAGGTTGGCATTTACTGAGTATGTCAAAAGTATATAATTTTCTTCAAGGTTTAACTAATATTTTATATTAAGCTTGTAGAATGGCAAAATTATATAGAACCTAGTCAAGTTTGAAAAAAATTACAAATTTATTTGACTGTATTTTAGTTATGTTTTTAATTAAAATGGAGAGAATTTTTTCTTCATCAATGTAAAGAAAACATATTAAAATTGCTTATTTTCATTTATACCTATACACTGATGTAGAATCAGTATGAAAAGATTAAAAATGGTCAAAAAAGTCAACAAAAATGATTCAAAACTCCCTGTTTGGTGGGGAACAGACATCTATTCATTGTTTCAGCAAATATTTATGAAGGGCCTGCTATGTACTTTGCTAAGCTTTGATTATACACTGTGTGTTTATGTGACGGAATGTGTTTAAGCATATCAGGAACAGGAAAGACAAATTTGAGTCTCCTAAACACAGGTTATTTTTCCATCTCATAGGAAGATTCTTAAGCAAGTGATCATAATTATTCAGTGGTAACAATATGTACTTCAAGCAGCATCTCCAATAGCTTTCGCTGAGATGCAACAACCTGCCTAATCTTATTCTCTCATTATCTCCTAGCAGGGTGCAATAGGATTTCTTCCAAACACAGTTTACTATGAATGTATAATGCAATTGAGGAGGTTAATCACAAACTAACAACATTACACCTTTTTTATGAGTATATTAATTTCTTGGTAAAATCTTTAATGGTTTTATGGATTTTGGTAAAGGAAGGAGGAGCAGCAAACCGCTTTCTCCTTGCTCTTTTCAAAATAGACTTTGTATTTTACTAAACTAGGAAACATTTAAATCAAAGGTGTAAATGGAGGAAATGATTACATTGAGAAAAAGGAAATCGATATAAAATTGAAGAACTAGAAAGAATAGAAACTTGGGGCCGGGCGCGGTGGCTCAAGCCTGTAATCCCAGCACTTTGGGAGGCCGAGACGGGCGGATCACGAGGTCAGGAGATGGAGACCATCCTGGCTAACACGGTGAAACCCCGTCTCTACTAAAAATACAAAAAAAAAAAAACTAGCCGGGCGAGGTGGCGGGCGCCTGTAGTCCCAGCTACTCCGGAGGCTGAGGCAGGAGAATGGCGTAAACCCGGGAGGCGGAGCTTGCAGTGAGCTGAGATCCGGCCACTGCAGTCCAGCCCGGGCTACAGAGCAAGACTCCGTCTCAAAAAAAAAAAAAAAAAAAAAAAAAAAAAAAAAAAAAAAAAAAAAAAGAAAGAAAGAATAGAAACTTGGAAAAATAGTGGAACGGCAAGAAGAAACAGAAATTCCTTTTCAGTTCCAGGAAGATCAGATGCCTACAAAGAAATAAATAGATGAATGTGGGTGCTGTTTCCCACGATCCTCTCTAAATCCAAGGGTATATTTAAAACTGTTTTTTAAAATGAACTGAAAGAGAAAGACAACTTTCCAGTTTATTCCATCAATAAAGAAAAGAGAAAATCCTATTCACACAATTTCTTAACATAAATTTGCATGGCATTTTTGCTTCTAAAATTCTAGGGAAGTGCTTATCTATTCAGTGAATAATTCCCATAGCCATATATTTTTCTTCAGTGAAGCCTGTAGTTTACATCTTTATTAACAATACACACACACACACACACACACAAATATGTAGAGGATCTTATACAGCGATTGTTGTAAAATTCAGAACCATTTTTTAAAAATCATGCTGGCCTTCCTGACATTATCACTCCACATCATTCTTCCTGCTTCAAATTTCAGGAAGAAATAAAATAGTATGTAATATCTACTGCCATAAAAAAAGGCCAGATGGTTTGAACTAGGAATTAAAGTATGTGGTTTTAAAGAGACATAATATATGATTTTATGAATAGAATACATTCAAGCTACAGATTTACTATGTGTTTTAGACCAAATGGAGATTTTCTTTTTTTAAAAAAAAAACCTCTTATGTTTTTAATTAAAGGTATATTTTCAGCTAAAAGCATCAGCACTGTACATGTGAATCCAAAATGAAAACTGTCATTAAAATCCACCTTAAGGTGGTTTATCTTTCCGGCAAAATCACGAGCAGTAAATCCTTTCAGATGGTAGGATAGGTTTTCTTTTCCTAGAGCTGTTGCTAGAATATTTTAGTAATTTCAATAAGTACCTTGGCAACGATAAGGATAAATGTCTTCCGTTAGTCTAGATTAAATACCCACTTGCCCTAGGGTCCCATATAAAATGAATCCAAGTTTGAGAGTTCCTTTTGCATCTGACTCGTCAGTGTCGGGTGCATTACTTGTAGGGAATAAGTCTGGTGATCCATCTACTTCTTTGAACAAAATACAGCTCTAATTGCTCTGGTAGATTTGCACATGCTTGAAAACAAACTCTTCTGAAATGAAGGATACACAAAGTGAACTTTTGCAAGAGGAAAAAAAAAAAACAACTGTATACTCACTTCATCTAGAATGTAGACCTATTACACCAAATAGCACAACAAAAATATAATCTTACTTTTAGGGAAGTTGCATTGTAAGACGATAGTCCAACAGATGAATATTTCACAAGTTTCCCTGGATACATAGATGGAATCACTACAACTTGGAATAAGAAAAAGCATGAATTTTCAAGTCCTGGATTCCAACTCTCCAAACTACATTCTGTCACTTATTAAACAGTGCAATTGCAATATAATTAACCACTGAGGCTCTCCCTCAGTTTACTGACCTGCACAGTCAATATAATGCTACCTACCTTAAAAGTAGGTTTATGGAAAGGAATGCATTCAAATGATATCACACAAGTATGCCAACTGGTAGAGTCCAAAGTCACCTTCTCACCAGAAAAGGACTTTTTATAAGGAACACTTTAAAGCAAAAAGGGAAAAATAAAGAGCTACAAATCATCCAAAAAGTTGACACACCATGGAAAAGTTTCTACTTTTAAAATCACTCTGGTGAGTGTTTGCCTAATCATATACTGCCTAAGATTTCTCTTGTTCTTTTGAACTTTACATAAGAAGGTAAGACCCAGTTACTTAGTTAACTAATAGGAAGCAGTTTTCGAGTGAAAAATAGAAGTTAGGTTTGACATTTCTCTCTGTTATATTAACTAGACACATCCATTAAGTTATCAACTCATTTAACATATAATTTTTGAGACACACCTAATATGTATCAAGGACTGCATGGTGCTAAGAGCTGAAGATATAATAGTGGAGAAGAATGAACACCACCTCTTCCTTTATGAATTTATCATGTAGTAGGGAATTCATATACCAAATAATATCACACAAATGCATTAAATGATAAACCATGATATTCATTAAGGAAAAGGGGACTACACAGCATTTACACATGAGGCTTGAAATATTCTGTGGGATCAGGGAACCCTTGTCTAAGAAAGTAACAGTAAGTGGTCTTTGGTTAGAACAGAATTTGGGTAGGAAAAGAATAGAAGGAAGATCCAAGTAGGGGAAACTAGAATGATAAATGCCCTGAGATAGGAGGGTAAATGGTATATTTTAGAAGCTAAGAAGTGAAGTTATACAAGATGAATTACACAATCTCAGATTCTTTAAGGATTCATAAATAATTCTAAGCATTTTGGTCTTTATGATAAAAAAAAAAAATCCATTGACGAGTTTTAAGTATGGGTTGATACAATAAGGGTTATGTTAAGAAAAGATCAATTTGGTTGTTGGATGAAAGTTATACCGGAAAATAAAAGACTACTAGGTGAAGACACTTGTATCTCTGGATGTTTGGCCACTGAACTACATTAACATATTGGTCGGACTCCTTCACTGTCCTGTATTGGTTTTTAGATCCACAGCATTAACATTACCTTGTAGCTTTCAGGAAGAAAACATGAATCAATTAGGAACTAAGTATTGATGATAATCTCATGATACAGTTTATTGCTCATTATCAGATACATTAGTCAAAACATAAGTACTTGTTGACACAACAGAGCTGCAATCTTAACAAACAAAAATTTTAACATGTGGTACCCATATATGGGTAGTAGAGATACATTGGCACCGTAGAAGTTTTCCTAGTATCGTAAGATAGCCAGAGTACAATGGGGATAGAAATAAAATGTGAAAATCAAAGGCCAATTCCAATTTTATTTAAACATATATTTGCCTATTAAAGACATACAAAAAGTAAACCCAGACAATTTCTAAGAATGTTCATCCTAATAGCTTCATAAAGAATATATATTCATGTAGAATAAATGACTTTCTTAATGTTTTTAGGATGATCTCAAGAGTCTCAAAAATTAATCAAGACTTTTTTTCTTATATATATTCAGAAAACTAAAATCTCATATGACCTGTCCATTTATACACATCTGGACCATTTTATGTAGTTGGGCAGGACATGCAGTTTATATCTTATGGGGCAACGTTCACAAGATAGACATCAGAAATTTGTGTGTTTTTAACAACTATTTATGGGCAGATGGCAGTAAACTGTCTCCTTGTAACAAAATAAGTACATTATGACAAATTTTAGCCAGATGGAAGTCAAGTGTCTTGAGGACACTTGTCTTATATGTACCTCTTGCCCATATGGTGACTTTATGCATATTAGTAAGAGCTCAAAATTTAACCAATATAAAATTTTGACATTTTCTAACCCTAAAATGCAAAGATCAAGTAGGATAATGCATGAAAATTCTAAGTACTATCTATACCCAGGCATTCAACAAAAAAATTAGTACTCTTTTTATTATTATTAATATAATAATTATAAGTTTAAGCTTTATAATAATGATAGTAAGAAAACTCATAAAACTATTTCCTTTTATAAAATTCCTGACCGTAACCTTATTAACCACCAGAAGTTACACCACTATGGCACTTTCATGGTATAAATCATTTTAATGTTTTTTCTTCAGTCATAAACAATGAATTTCTGCAAAACTATATCCACATGAAAAAAACTGCTTTATTTTTAATAAAAATTATACCCTAATGAAAATATTAACATTTATTAAACAAACTTCTATAAGCTAAGTATACATAAGAACGTGAAGTAAAAAAAGTTATGATAAAGTACTTTTCATCTATTATTTAAACAGAATTAATCAATCCATTTCCAAGTTTATTCAACTCCGAAGGTCCCCATTTCTCTTTGTGATACAATTAAAAAATAATTCTTGCCCTAAAAAGACTTTTGAGGATCTCTTCGCAAATTTTTTTTGTTTGTTTTTTGAAACGAAGCCTCGCTCTGTTGCCAGACTGGCGTGCAGGGCCGTGATCTTGGCTCACTGCAACCTCCGCCTCCCAGGTTCAAATGATTCTCTTGCCTGCCTCAGCCTCCCGAGCAGCTGGGACTACAGGCATGTGCCACCACGCCTGGCTAGTTTTTTGTATTTTTACTAGAGACTGGGTTTTACCGTATGAGCCAGGATGGTCTCGATCTCCTGACCTTGTGATCTGCCCGCCTCGACCTCCCAAAGTGCTGGGATTACAGGCATGAGCCACCACATCCGGTCTGCAAATGTATTTTTAACCCCATAGCTTTCAGCAGCTTATGGCAAGTAAGTAATTTTCACAAGTCATGTGAAAATCACTAAGCAGATGTGAAAACCTTTCAAATAATTGTAATTACACTACTACCTGTATAATTGTAGTAGATAGAAATAGAACTTCTGTAAATATATACATTCTTTTTTCTTTAGTTTTCTTTAAGATTAGATACATTTATTTCATTTTTCAATACTAATAGTGCAATCAAACTAATTTGACTAATCCCATTATGCACTAACTCACCTCACCTTACCACCTAATCCCATTCTCAATTCCAGAGGCACAAAAATATGCTAACTGTTAACAGCTGGACTTAATTCTAGTCAAGCGATGTCAACATCCTTATGGCAACTCTTAGCAAAAAACACTGATAATTGAACAACATAAAAGTTACAATAAACTCATTCAGAGGCCAAGAGTATAGAACTACAGAAGCCAATATATTTTAATATATTTATTAAATGAGCCCTTGGGAGGTCATTGTGTCGTGGAGATGGGGTTTTCTCGTGCTGTTCTCGTGATAATGAATAAGTCTCATGAGATCTGATGATCCTATGAAAGGGCAGTTCCCCTGCACACACTTTCTTGCCTTCTGCCACAAAGATGTGTCTTGCTTCCCCCTTCGCCGTCTGCCATGATTGTGAGGCCTCCCCAGCCACGTGGAACTGTGACTCAATTAAACCCCTTTAATAAATTAATTGCCCAGTCTATTCTTTATTAGCAGTATGAGAACAGATTAATACGAAATGATATGCTATTTTTCATATTGTGGGAAACATTTCTATTTATACTTAACTGCATTAATCAAACAGTTTACTTAAAACACTGAAAAAAACCAAAGAAATGTCTATTATTTAAGAAACTTAACTATTTTAATTTGTTAAAAAACTTAAAAGCTCTAACAGAAATGCATGTTTTTTGTAAATTACTTTGAATAAACGAAAATGCAAAAAGGAGAAAATAATAAAAACCACCTATTTATCCACAATAGATGTGTATCCAAAACAAAATGTGGTTAAAATATAATTTCTTAACACACACACACACACACACACACACACACATATTCTTCATGAAATACTCTTACATTAGGGTTAAAAGAGAGAATAAATTGTCATTTTTTTTTCTATTATTTCCTTAAACAACAATTTCATTTTTGCAAGTTTTATATTTTATTATCTTAAAATCAAAGAATTAAAGTATTTAAGTATTTAATTTCTGGTATTAAATTTTAGAATGTATAATATATAAAGTTTGTTGATAATCTTTACTAAATGAATGAAGAATGGAATATTCTAACATGGAAGGTAACCCAGAGTAGCAATTGAAAAATCCTTGGCATTGGTTTGGAATAAGACATTTTTATTATAACAGAATACTTTAAAATGAAATACTTATAGAAAGATAAATTACCTTGGTTACTTGCAATTATGCTACCAAATTAATATTTGGTGAATAAGGAAGGTCAATTTGTCATGTCTATAGGCATACGTGTGGAGATAAATTGTAAGAGAACATAAATACACAAATAACTGCAGCATTCTATCAAACACTTATATTGCAACCTACAATAAGCATTCATGTTCATATATATTCATAAACCTACAGGCAAATTATAAATAATGTTGTTTCCATGAAACCTAATGTTTTGCAATTATAAATGAAACATATATTAAAATCATTAGATAGGACTCTAAAATTACATAACCTTGACTTTAAATGGACTAAATATTTAGTACATCAATGAAAAATACTCAAGATTAAATATAAATCAGATTTTGATCCTTTTTATGTTGATTTCTGGTTTATCTGCATGTTGTTATTACCATTAACATGTTATTGCTATATTGCCATTATTATATTTATTTTTCCTACAACTATTTTAATCATTGATGTTCTCTTCTATTAGAAAAGGTTATACTTAAAAGTAAAATATCAGTTCCTTACCTTAAGTGAGAGAAATAATCTAAGATAACGGATTTAATAACCTACAGCTTCAAGTTTTTGTAGACCTAGAATTATCTCATTTGATATGAGAAATGGGAAGCATATTGTATGATTTTCAAATCTTTCCAAATATATTGTCTACATTAAAAAATAATAATTTAAACTGTTTTGTGGGATAGAGAGGGTTGTACCTGGGATGACATATTATAGCATAAGTGAGCCTCTCAAACCTCAATATTTATCTGATGTCAAATGTAGCAGGTTCAATGTATCATACATTCGTGTGATTGAATAAAAATTGCTTAAAGCAAATTTCACATTAAGATGATAAACACGGCTCTGAACAGAAATCAGGGTCTATGGTAATCAGATCCACCAAACCAATTAACTTTAACTCTGTCACAAAGATTCCTTGAGACAGGAATGATAAAATAAAGCATAAGTGGCACATTTCAAACAATTTGGCTTTTCATGTCCTATGTAGTAAACACCAAATGGACAGGGCCAATTAAATGTTCTCATTTTTAAGAGTCTATTCTGGGAATATACATAGCAGAAATAGATTGTTAGGCCAATTCCCTTTTAGAAAGAATTATAAAATTATCCCCAAAAAACTGATTGTTACTATAAAATAAAATAAGATAAATTTTATTCTGGTTAAATCACAACTGAGCAGAAAATAAAAGTCAAGTCTGGGTCTCACTGAAATGATCATGGATCATGCTAAGAGTACAGCATGAGGGTACAACAGCACCCTTCTTATAATACCGACTTAGTCCAAACAAGAATTTTATTAGCCAGAAATGATCTGATCTGACTTGATTCTGATTCTGATCAATTCAAAACAGATCAAATGATTCTGACCCAGGATTGAAATGTTCTCAGTAGGTCATGTTAAGATTACAGCGGGAGTGTACAACATTCTTCCCATGTTGTCCTATGTTGGTATTAGGACAACAAAGTACAAACAAGGATTTTATTACCAGAGTACCAGAGACAATGATCAACTTCACAGATGAAAAACTCATCTGCCTACACAGTCCTCATTTTTATAGTAAAGAATAATACTTACTTCACATAATTTTCTTGGAAGTTTAATATGATAAACTCATTTACTTAACAAAATACTAACAAAATTTTCTTTGTTTCTTTTAAATAAAGAGGCATGTTAGACTGATGCATTTCTGGAGCAGACTTTTTCAAAAGCATAGAATTTGCCATAAGTTGAATGAAAATGTCCAACATCTTCTCTCTTACTGGAATGAATTGAATTAGTCCAATGACAAATTCCCTAGTCTCTTAGGTCACAAAACCATCACTAATATTTGGTAACATTCCAGGCTTCTTATTTTTTGTTTGGAAGTTTTCTTACCAGGGGCTAATGTAATCTAAAGAGAATGGTGGATGGCTATTATGCAACATATACTAAGCATATCTAATTAATTTTTTAAAGGAATCAGGAAATATTATATAATTCATTAGATATTCTAGAATTTCTAAAAGCAGACAGGCACAGCCATCTTTGTAAGCTTTTCCAGTATTTAATCAATCTCATTTTATAAAATTATTTCTGGGTAATCTTAATATACTTTGCACAATTTAAGTGGTTGCCTTTTTTTTTTTTTTTTTTTGAGACGAAGTCTCACTCTATCACCCAGGCAGGAGTGCAGTGGCACGACCTTGGCTCACTGCAACCTCTGCCTCCTGAGTTCAAGTGATTCTCCTGCCTCAGCCTCCTGAGTAGCTGGGATTACAGGCATGTGCTGCCATGCCCGGCTAATTTTTGTATTTTTAGTAGAAATGGGGTTTCACCACGTTAGCCAGACTGGTCTCCAGCTCCTGACCTCAGGTGATCCGCCCACCTCAGCCTCCGAAAGTGCTGAGATTACAGATGTGAGCCACCATACCCGGCCTAAGTGCCTATTTTACAGCTTTAACTTTTGCAAAGATTGGAAAGGGTCCTAATTTTATAACCCATAAATACTCTTTGACGTGCATGAAGACTGTGTTTGACTTTCTTCTCAGGCTTTTTTTGGGTAACAGATTTAAAAACTCCCAATTAAATAATTCACATTTTCTTAATCCATCAATTATTTTTAAATCTATTTCTAAACTTCTTCTATCATTTTAAAATAGAGAAAACCAAACCAAACTTGATAATCTACCAATAAACAATGCTTGGGGAAAATTATTTTTCCACTTTTGTATATATATTTTTTCTTTTCTAAGATTAACTCAGTAAGTTTTGTTTTGCTTTTTGATATTGTTATGATTCTCATAGACTTTGTCTACTGCTCTATTGCCAAACTACTCACAACCCCCTGTTACTGTGAAACTTGGTGAAATTCCTCTGGGATTTTGAGACACCAAAGCAGTAAATAAATGTGCATGCCTATTCATTAAGAACTCCTTAATGTATTTTAATAAATGTATTTTAAATACATTAAAAAATGTATTTAAAATGTATTTTAATAAAAATAAATACAGAATAAAAAACTAACCCTTAGTCCCAAATGTATTTCTTGTAGGGCTATTTAGTGTAATAAAATAATCCTGTCATTTTCAATTCATTTACTCACAAACTATTCCTTTTTGTGAGGATTTTGTTGACAGCACAGTAAAATCAGTACTATACTGGAAGAGGTTCACAGAGGCCCAGCAGGCACTTTTCACTTTTTCCATTAAACATTCCATATGCATCCATCAAGTCATTACAGTATTCCACATATCTGTCAACCTTTGCCAGGCTATCACACACAAGCATGCACCCTAAGACGATTCTAATGAAATATTCATAAACATTTTCAAGTTACAAATTCTTCTCATTCAAGATAAGATTTAATGGCAACATTTTCCTGGAGAAGTTAATGAGAACTCTTTGCTCATAATAAACGAGCTGCGATGTACAATTGCCCTATGGTTTCACCAGCACTCTGCTTGGGAACAAATTCAACACCAATTCATATTCAGCATTGTTTTGTTTAGGTGCCTGAGGCTATGTCTTCCTGGCTGTCAGCAATCTGATAAAAATATAAAAATTCAGCCAATTTGGATGAAGAGTGATTTAATTGTAATGACCATATCCAACCCACTAGCTGATTTTACCATACTCTGCAGGGAGAATATCAAGTGATATTTTTCACCCCTTAAGTCAAGTTAGGCTTTGGACAGCTAAATTGGTTGAGTCTGAATCCTCTGATTAGTATGCTTGATTGACTAAGGGCAGAAGTGGACTGAAACACTCTCCACATAAATGAGAAATCTTGTCCAAATGGAAAGCATGTATTGTAACCACTCAATCAGCTCCCATGGGGGAAGTGAATAAGCTCAATTAATGCTAAAATGGTTAGAGGCATTTTCAGGCAGTTGTTGGGAATCCTGGTTGCTTTCTCTCCCCACTTATTTATTTTGAAAATTTTTATTTTAAGGATTTTAATAGAAATGGAAAATATAGTATGATAAATTCTCACATATTTATTACCTGACTTCACAGGTTATTAATTTTCTCACATTTCCTTCATCTTTCTCTGTGTATCTTTCTTATTCTGAACCATGTGAAAGTAATATGAAAACATATTTATTTGGTAGTAAAGAACCATGATTGAAGGCACAATGGTGCTAATACTCAGAGAAGCTATCTTAAAGATTTGTTCATAAACACAAATAAATTAACAAACTGTGAGGGTCATAAAGAGCCCTAGGTTTGGAATAACAGCCCTAGCTCTCTGCAAAATAAATGTATAACATTGGTTAAGATATTCAAACTCTCTGAGAAGTAGTTACTTACCATACAGCAGTGACCATCCTACTTACACAGGAATTTTATGAGGATAAGGAGTGCTTACCTGAGATTATGTATCTGAAAGGAATCTAGCATTATACAGACAAAGTCGTGGCTCTGCTTAGGTCATTTTGGTCAAGGAATGATCCTGTACACAACAGCGGTCCCGTAAGATTATAACAGAGCTGATATTTTCCTATCAGCGAGTGACATCAGAGTGTCCTAACGTAGTGCAACACATTACTTACATGTTTGTGGGGATGCTACTGTCAACAAACTTACTGCCCTGCCAATTGTATAAAAGTATAGCACATACAATTTTGTACATACTTGATAATAATAATAAACAACTATATTAGTGCTTTGTGTATTTACTATACTACATATATTTTTGCTATTTTAGTGTGTACTTCTCCTATGTATATATATTAAAAAATTTGGACAGGTGCTGCGGCTCACACCTGTAATCTCAGCATTTTGGGAGTCTGAGGAGAGTGAATCACTTGAGGCTAGGATTTCAAGACCAGCCCAGTTAACATGGTGAAATTCTGTCTCTGCTGAAAATACAAAAAATAGTCAGGCATGGTGGCACACATCTGTATTCCTAGCTACTTGGGAGGCTGAGGCAAGAGAGTTGCTTGAACCTGCGAGGCAGAGGTTGTAGTGAGCTAAGATCATGCCACTGCATTTCAGCCTGGGTGACAGAGGGAGACTCTATCTCAAAAAAAAAAAAAAAAAAAAAAAAAATTAAAATAGTTAACTGTAAAACAACCTCAGGCCTGATCTTTCAGGAGGCATTTCAGAAGAAGGTATTGTTATCATCGGACATGACAGCTCCATGCATGTTATTGTCTCTGAAAAACTTCCAGTGGGACAAGACATGGAGGTGGAAGACAGTGATACTGATGATCCTGACCCTTTGTAGGCCTTGGCTAATGTGTCTGTGTTTCTTAGTTTTTAACCAAAAAGTTTAAAAAATAAAAAAATAAATAAATTATTAAAAATAGAAAAGTGCTTCTATAGAACAAGGATACAAATAAAAATATTTTTGTCAGGTGTGCAATGTGTTTTAAGCTAAGTGTTAATTACAAGACTTGAAAAGTTTAAAAAGGCAAAAAGTTTATAAAATAAAAAAGCTATAGTAATCTAAGCTTAATTTATTATTAAAAAAGGAAAAGCTCTACTTTTTCTTTTTGATATGTGCCCTCTATAGGTATACCAGTTTTTCTCTTTTATATCATATTTTTATGTACTTTTTCTGTTTAGAGATGTTTAGATACACAAATACTTACTACTATATTATAATTCCCTGCAGTGTTCAGTACAGCAATATCTGTATTCTGGGAGCAATAGGCTATACCATATAGACTAGATACGTAGTAGGCTATACCATCTAAGTTTGTGTAAGTACACTCCATGATACTGGCACAACAAGGAAATCATCTAATGAGGCATTTCTCAGAATGTATCCCCTTTGTTAACTGATTCATGTCTGTATTATTCAAGTAACTATGTTTTAAAACATCTTCAGTGAAAGTAGGAACTGTTTCTTATCATAGTTACAAAACAATAACAATATAATAAATGTTTATTGAACAGTTACTAAAGGCTAGGTGATATGAAGACAACACTATCATTATACTGGTTTTACAAGGACGAAATGAAGTCTTAGAACGTTTAAAAAGTTTGACTACCGACTTACAGCAATTAAATAGTAGAGCTGGGACTCAAATCCCATATAACTATTCAGATTCTCTACCCATGGGATGTGAGGTTGGAAATCATTTTAAGTATAAACTAATGTACACATGGAGACCTCTCGTGTACACATGATGCAAATGTACACATGAAGACCACTTATGTAAGAACTGTAAAGAATGTCTCTAGTTACCTCTTTTTGCCCCTACTCCCATCCCCAGATATTATATTCTCACCCACTTTCCAATGTGAAGGATACTAAATCGGTATTATCCTGATATAAACTGTCTTTTTAAAAGGAAAAACTTCAGATGAAATACATTTAACAGAGTTTATTTGAGCATAAATTGATTTTTGAGTCATGTATTACTCAAAACTGAAGATTTGGGGAGCTCTGAGTTAGCAATGTGAACAGAGGGTTTTTATAAAGCTGAATGCAGAGGTAAAAAAAACAAAAATGACTTAATTGGCTACAACTAAGCATTTGCCTTATTAGAGTATGATCCTTATTTTTAATGTGAATTGGATCTACATGTTTTATAATCAATTACAGCACACAATTTATAAAGCCACCCAAAACAAAGGAAAAAATCCTACACATTTAGTAAGTCACAGTAATAATTTTTTTAAACCACAAGGAAGATACCTTCATATGTGTTTTGCCAATAACCTTCTGTAGAAATCAGAAAAAAATTTTTCATTAAGGAAAGATTTGAAATAGCTACAATAATGCTTGCCTGACTGTTATATTAATAGTACAATTGGAAGAAGGGCCAATTGCATTTTAATTGATCAAATAGTACACCTTTTTATTTTACTAGTTTTACTCTAAAGCTAAGAAAGCTTTGGACTTTTAAAATTTATAAAACCAATTATAAGGTTGGATAATAGTCAAAATGTAAGAGAAAGCAAAGTTTCAAAATTGTCCATTTTAACAGAATAGGAATACAATATTGGATTATATCACAGGTGTTTTAATATCCATAATACCATCACCAGGTTGTACTATTATCTAATTATAGATATGCTATTATTATAAACAAAGAAATTATATTAAAACCATCATTAATGTGGGTATTGGAAAAAGGTCACGCAGGCATGCCTTGTTGGAACTATAAGAGTTATTTCTGAATTTCATTCAATGACTCATGTTTATATATGATGAAATTTATCCTACAACTTCCTGAAAATTATCTTTGTATAAGAATTATAAAAGAAGTTTAATAGGAGTATGTTATCTACTTATGAAGCACAAGCACACTAGTTCTTCACTGAATGGTAGGGAACAGTCATTTTAACAAGCTAACAAAGTAATGAGATTTAGAATGAAACAAGAGGGAAATTAGAACTAAATCTTGAAGAACAAATATAAATTTATCTGAAGGATTTTCTGGTAGTTCTTCCTTAATTATGAATATCAGGCAAAATTTAAGTCTTCTATTATACTATGTATATTTCTAGGTTATATAATCTAACTTTTCCTAATTTTTCAATAAAAATTGATCTAAAATGAAAAATTATTCCAATATTGATTAAAATTTTGTGTTGCATGTTTAGATTTCAATATTAGATGATTAAAATATTTAAATAATTAAGATGTTAGATGGTTATGATATTCAAGTAATTATGTATTTATTAAGAAAATTCATAAAAAATTTAAAATAAATGAGATTACTGGGTGTATTCTAAAATGCAATATGAGAGAAAATATACAAAATAAAATTACATAGACTTAATGAAATTTTGAAATGCAACTCTAGTAAATAAGAATTAACTTTTTAACCTGCAATATAAAGGCTTTTTTTTTCAACTGCTCAATATTAAAACTACAAAAGCTTTATTCTTAACTATAATATATGAGCTATAAACCTGTCCCAATAGTGTTTGCATAAATACAGCAAATATATATTTTCAGTTAAAAAGCAATTTAATGAATATTTATGAGGATAAATTAACATATATTAGCAGTTGCTTATTAAAATATTTTATTGAGTGTATATTGTCTTCAAAGTTCAATTGAAAATATTTCTGTTTGTATAGATTTAAGTTTTTATAGCTTATTAAAGCTTAAATTGTTATAAAAATAAGACATTGATTGATTTCAAAACCACATACATTGTGCAGATACAATCTTAATTACTTAAGTTTTAGGGAGAAATACTTTTTTCCCAAACAGATATTAAATTCTCAGTAATGTTTCCTTCCAAAAGTAATTTAATTCTGCTTCCACATATTTTATAGTGACAGATCAGTAAACTTCAAACTGCTACCTAATACTCCTTACCAATGTGTTCTTAAGCAAGATAGTAATAATTAAGTTATATTTATCAAGAGACAGTCAGACAAAAAGAGAGAAAATGAGCGAGAACTTAGGGCCATATATAGAGTAACTAGTAATTGAACTTCAAGTTAATTCTTTTAAAACTCTATTGGCATAGAACTAAGGGTTTATTTATTTGTTTGTTTCTTAAGCACCCATCTTACCTATGAAATATCAATACAGAAATGAAAGTAACTATGCTAAATCACAAAGTCAGTTTTAGGATATTCTAAACTGAAATACATAAGAAAATAATGAACTAAAATTTCAACATCATAATCATTCCTGAAATAAATGTAAACCCTGAAGTTCTGAGTTTTAACTTAAAACAGACCAGGGGTTCTACCATTTAGCAAATGACAAAACTTAAATTTTGAGTCCATAGAATAGTAACCACTCAGAAAATATATTCCAAGGAGGAAATATAGTTCTTGATAAAAACCTTTCCATATGATTAAATTAAAAGTCAGCTGACTTTTGGGGAGTGTTTAGTATGTGCCAGGCATTGTGTTGAGTACTTACATGTATTATATTATTTCAATTATTTTTTACAACTTTATGATATAGGGCAATTACATGATATACACAATTTTGTGATATGGTTTTTGGGAACCATACAAGACATCTCAACTTTGGAAAAGAAATTAAAATTTATATTAGAATACAACTATTCTATAAATGTCATATAGTTCTAATTTTTAAAAAATATTGTTTTCCTAATATTACATAATTCCATCACCTTAATAAAAAGTATATGCATAAAAGTAAACACTGAAGGATGTAAAAATCTAAAGCACGTACTATCTTGTTATGACATTATTTATATTTCTCCTTAATTTAAAGTCAAGTTATATTTGTTTTTAACATTAATTTCTTCATTTATTTATATCTGTCTTATTCCACAAAAACAATTTGAAGACTTCAATTTTTTTGTTTAACTCAAAGATCAAATTATGCTACATGGCACCAACATAATTCTTAGTGCTGAATAACACAAAGGTGCCATCTTGAGAGACTAATACTTTTCTGTAATGGATTTATTAAATAAGTATATTATTATCCTCAGTTTAGTTTTGCATGTTTGAGTGAGCTGTCACATTTCTTCATCATTAAATTCATGCCCTTTCTCTTTAGAACCTCATACAGATATTAAGGGCTTCATACAAATTATAATATTTAATATTTACTAATAATTTATCATGAATGGATTTTCATATTTAATCTTCACAAAACCTTATGGATTGACAGTATTTTTATCATCAATGCAGAGATTTTGAAAACCAAAAAATAAAAAATAAGAAAAAACTTGTGTGACTTCAGTGGGGTTCAGTAATATTCTATGTTCACATAACTATGAAGTAGAAGAGCTTGAACTTGAGTTCGTTTCTCCCATTCTTGCATCCTGCAATGCTGTGTTTCACTATTTAAAATGAGTTACAAGTTGAGCAGATAGCAATACAGAAGATTGGAAGGGCTGTGAAGCCATCAACAGGAGGAAAAATGGACATTTTTAACCAGACACAGAGGAAGGGGGGAAAGCTAAAATGTGAAAGGAGAGGTCAGTATTAGCACAAAAAACCATAGCAGGCATTTATATTGATAAGTTCAAGTAATTGCCAAAAAGTTTAGATCAAAATATATCTAAAGCTTACTGTTTCAAATTTTAGAGTGCTATATAATACATATAAAATATTTCTGAAACATGGATAGTTTTAGGGGGCAAACTATATAGTAGGAATTAGCTGCTGTTTCTTTCCCTTCCTCCCTTCCTTTCTTCATCTCTCCATCACTGTTTTCTCTCGCTCTTCCTTGCTATCTAACTTTGCTTAATTTATGTTATAACATTTAATTAGGAAAAACAGGATGCTCAGCACCTTTATTTAATATTGTTAACTTTGTATAAAAACATGGGGATTATGAATGCCAACTATATTACAATAAGAAATATGCAAAAATCAACCCTTCTGATACATGATGTCATTTGCTATGATGTCACAGTTTTCAAATGGTCCAAAAGTATAATTAAATTATATTTTCATGTAGGCAAAACACATGCACGACTTCTAAATTATGCAGTCAATTCTTGACAGACTTTGAAGATTTGTAGACATCCTTTTATTTGGTTTTAAGCCATGAAAAACACTTTAAAAACAGGAAAAGAAGTTGAAACATTCAATGATTCTTGTGCTAAATTTGCTTTTTAAAAGTTTGATTGCTGAATTGCAGAATAATGACATAGTCTAAAGTCTTTATATTATAACTCATGTTTGAACCTGTATCTCAACAAAAAATACCTTTTGTAGGTATAGTAATATTTGGTTTAAATCATTTAAAAAATAATTTACTTCAGCCATTGGAAAATAGAAACTAGTCTGATTAGAAAACAACAGCAGATTTAGCTTTCAAATACATTAAAATACTATTTTCCAATTTTGTATTCTAGCACTGACCATGTTTTCCATGACAAATGGAGCAGATCTGGAGTCTTAGAATCATAAAAGATGGAGGCATTGGGTTTTTTTTTATAATTACTTCTGAGAATTAGGTAAGAAGTGCCCCATTAAATTATTCAGTGAACAAGCATATTCTTTTAAAGTACCGAGATAGTGTTTTCTTTTAAATTTTTCAGAAAATATCTTCAAAAATTGTCTTAATAAAAAAGAGGCAAGTGTGCCTTCCTATACAGATCATATGTAAAAACATCATTCATGACACTGAATTAGAGATTTGCTTTCATCTAAAATATTCATAGAATGTCACTTAAAGAGATTTCTTCAGTTCATTCATATCAGGGAATATTATGATGTATCAAAAGCTTTAATTGGAAAGTTGTCTTTCTCTACTTTCCTATATTTTTGGCCCCACTGCCACATTATGTTAGGCCATATCAGTGCTCATACATACTGCTCATACACACACACACACACAGACACTCACACAATGTGAGTGTTTTATCTGTAAGAATATTGATTTTCTTTTTTGTACCTATTGTATTAGGCACCATATATCTTTAATACTGATTAATTAAATGCCTCTATAGATTTTATTTTTGGGAAAGAAAAAAATAGAGTTTCACCAACTTCTACCACAAGAAAAGTAGAGTAAATGTTGGTTTCTAATAATCAGAATAAATAAAACAATATTCTTTTGACTGCAATTATCATTTGGATTGAACAAATGTTTTTAAGGGAAACAAAAAGGAGACCAGAATAAATGAAACTTTTAGTTCAGCAAATATCACAAGTATGCAAATGCTTCATGTAAGATAAGCTATCAAAATGTAGTATATCTCAGCAATAACTTTAGCTGCCTAAACTAGAGGATTTCTTATTGATCTTCCCATTGTCCATTCATTGACTATTGACTGTAAATCACCTATATATATAAATATTTTCTCACTAACCCTCTAACTCAATATTTTAAATTTAATTATTTTCTGGATTAAGTTGTGTTTGAAATTCAGCATATCGTCTGCTTTTGTTTAAATAATGCTACTCCTCCCTAATTTGCAAGAAGCAATTTACTTGGAAGTACAAAAAATAACATCTCTCATTTCCTATCTCTCGTTTTCCTCCAGGCTCTTTCCAAAGGCTTGTCTGTCTAAGCATACTTTATGGACTTCAGCAGTGCTGAAGTTATATACTGGCCCAGTAAGGGACAACAATATGTAGATGTCAAGTCACATATCTAAAAGCCATTTGCTTATACTACTTTCTATTTATATTAAAATATAAATCTTATCTGATGAATACATAGAAAATGTTTCATTTGTAGGAAACTACGAAATCATTTGGATTTCTGGAACTTTAAAATTGTCATTATAAGGATAAAAAATATATAAGAATAATGAAAAAGCTAGCTAATATTGACTAATATCTTAGTATAATACCCAAAGTGCTAGGTAGTGATGTATATTACTGCATTTACAAAAAAAATAGAGTTTTTGGATTTTTTGTGTAATTTATGCACAAATGGCATAATTAATCAAGATATATATTCATCTGTAATTTTACTGCACACAAAATTGACTTCCACAGGAAAGGGAGCTGATACGTACTGTGGATTTACACAATAGCCCAACCTCCATGTTTCAGAGGGATTTACTTGATTTCTAGTTGGCTTCTAGTACACAGTAAGTTTTTGTTATTATGGCTTCTGGTAGAAATGATCCTAAGTAGAAAGTCAGATGCTTTTATTTCGTTTCACAAAATTAATTTCCATACTAGAGTGCTATTCTGCAGTTTGGGAATTTGTGAGGGTCTCCGTATCTGTTTTACTATGTGTCAGGTTGTTAGAGAGAAACCTGAGTACATTGTGACAAATTAATGTTTTGTCTGAAAGTTTACATGTTTAAAGCGCTCTCCCATAAAATAAACTGTTATAAATACATAGCTAAAATGAACCTAAAGCCTTTCCTCCAAGGCTTCAGCCTAAGGAAACTAGCACACAACTATACCTGGGGAACTTGGTTGACTCTTTTTCTGCAGCAAGATATGGATTTCATAGCACATATCTGAAAGCTATTTGCAGTTCATAGTTCCTACCCTGTAATGTTGGGATTTTCTTATCAATCTCTTCCTAGAGATTAAATTACATACATTCTTAGTATTTACGATCAAACTAATGAGATCTCCTCCTTCAGGACTGCAGATTATTTTTCTCCTCATTTCAAGAGATAATCTAATAATTTAATATCATAATTATGCTTCCCCCTTTGCCTTCCTAGCTCAGATGTAGAGATTCCCTCCCAAATTCATTTTTAAACTCTGATTTAGTAACTACTGCACAGCCAAAATAAAATGAACTTCTCTTTACTCATTCAGCTGCATGTTCCCAGACCAAATGCTCATTTAGAATCATGACTAGTTGTTATGATTCATAAAGAAATCTGTTGGTCTTCTGCCTTTTTCAACCCAACTGAATTACATTTTACCTCATTTCTGAATTTTAGCTCCAGAATATATTTGATGGATAGTTGAAGCAAATTTGGCTGCAGTCATGCTGTATAACTATGTTTAATACATGCTTCCTTTTTCTTACCAATGGAATGTATATTAACAGATACAGCAGCAATGAGTTCCCCCAAATCTCTGCGACAATCTACAGAAAACAGAAGAGATGGCTAGAATGGAAATTAAAAGGTTGAAGAAAGGATATCCTGTCTCCTCTTTCTAGAAGACAATGCCAAGTTTGTGGCAAGGCTCTGTCTCAAGGGGCATTCTACACAGAAATTTTTGTTAAATTTATTTAATAGGCCTAGAAGGGAAATTATCAGGGAAAATGATATCAGGATCTTTATAACTGTGCTCTATTCCAGATAAACCACTAACCCACTATTTTGTAGATACAGTCAAAGGGTTTTGTAATGTAAATATCTGTAGCAAATAGAAAGAAACTTGCTTTATTTTAATCCATTATACACAGGTGAAGGTTTGGAGTATTTGACCTGTAGCACAGTTAGAATTTTTTTTTTTTTTATGGAGTTTCAGTCTGTCACCCAGGCTGGAGTTCAGTGGCGAAATCTTGGCTCACTACAACCTCCGTCTCCTGGGTTCAAGCGATGCTCATGCCTCAGTCACCTGAGTAGCTGACATTATAGGCGCATGCCACCACACCAAGCTAATTTGTGTATTTTTGGTAGAGACAAGGTTTTGCCATGTTGGCCAGGCTGGTCTTGAACTCCTGGGCTTACGTGATCCAAAAGTGCTGGCATTACAGGTGTGAGCCACCATGACCGGCCAGGTTAGAAAAAATTATAATGGTTATATTTTAACCTGAATCTTCAAAAGCTTATTTCTGTATGCAAAATAAATACACAACAATTATAGAACATTTAGAAATGCAAAACCAAGGAAAAGCAGAAACTATCCATAATTCTGTCTAACCAGTAATATAATTGGCCCCTACCACGCACATTTTTGTCACTGGAAGGTTGAACAAGCAAGATTCATGTAATGTACCAAAAGCAATAGAACGTTGTTTCCCATTACCCTTTTAAAAATATCCATAGAGGTTCATTTTTCCTGAAACATCTACATAAAAGTTGGACTGTCCTACTATTACTCTGACTATTGTTAACAATAAAAGTCCTATAATCGATTTGAGTTAGTAGCCTTAAATAAGTAATTCGGTTTCCTAGCCTCATCATGATCAAAATTCTACTCTTACTCTTGATTTAAAATTGTATATTCTTACCCCTCCAGCAGCTCAGGTCTCCTTTTGGGGAAAGGGATGTGGTCTGTTATTTCCTTCCCCATATATTAACTATACTCTTACCTATCTGTTGTTGGACAAGGGTTAGAAATTAGAGGCTCAGTGGGTAGGATTTTTCTTACGTTACTGTGCTTGTCCTACAAGAGCTTCACATGTTCTGGGGCTCACAGATGTTTAAAGCTACCTTTGGATCTCCTGGGCATTTGTGAATTAACTGAAGCAGTACCTACTGCAATTTACTTGATGTAGACAAATGGCACTTTAATCTGGCTGGTCACTGTCTAATGAGTCACCATTACAAGTGGCAATTTTAGTACAGGCGTGAAGGCAGACCACACTGGCTCTGTGTCACATGTGCTTATGACTGACCCATGGGAAACGCACGTATACTTTTCTGCTCCCAATTCACGGGATACAGGCCAATCTCAACACACATAATTTTTTTTGTATTTATTTATTAAATGCTTAGCAAACCCATCCCTTTCCTTTAGGCTTCTCAAATAAAATCAGACACCATTCTACCATGTCCCCCACATTGCAGGGGACATACATTAAGCCCTCCATGTGGTTCCACTGAAGCCCCAGTCACCAGGCATGCAGTGGAACTTACCATAAATCTCTCCAAAATTCCTCTTTGTAAAATCCTCTCCCCACAGTCTCCAAACCTTTTCTACCTCAGATATGAGTGATAGGTTTAATAGTCTAACCTATTTTTAATTATTTCCTTTAAAATATTGATGTTTGGTAGCTAACTTTGAAATGTTCATTTTCTTTATCATAGAATCCTAACTAAAAATCCTAATTTAACCTCTTAATTCTCTATCTATTGATATATTCTAGCTCCCCCCACTCCAGCTCCCCTCCCACACACACAAGTATACATACACATTCAAGACTTGGCATCTGAAATGAGACTGCCTGGGTTGAAAGCCTGACTGTTTCACTTAACTAGCTCTTTGTCTTTGAGCCAGTCACTTTTTCTTTTTGTGTCTTACTTCATTTATAATCTGAAGATAATAATAGTCCTTATCTCAACAATATGATTATTTTGAAGATTAATATGATAATACATTTTTTAAATACTTAGAAAATTTCTAGCACATGTCATTAATAATGTTACCTTCATAGGCAATAATAAAATCATTAGTATTATAATTATTATAAATGTTCTCTTGATCTCTTGTTTGATTTATGAGGATTTTTACACGTCATTAAATATTCTCCTTTACATCAAATTCTTTTACCATATTCAGCTGTATAACGGCAGCATGATTTTCAAATACTAAACTGGATGTATATATCATTTCTAATATTTTGTCACATCATTGGTTATCACTATGTTTATCACCTCTGTGTTCCTGCCCTCCACCCCAACCCCAACCTTAGAATTCATTGATTGAACAGGAATTTCTGGGTCAAAATATGATTATTTTAAGGCATTTAATACATATTAAAATTTATCCAGCAAAAATTAAAAATTTAATATCACTGTATATTCTGTTTTCAAGAGTATCTTAAAATTCTGGCCTGTCTAATCTACTATTAAACACTGACTTAAGGATAAGAGTATTATTGGAAGATAATTTTAAAAAAAACAGACGTAGGATGTTCTCTAGTTTCCTAATAGAGTGTGCCAAGAGATTCCTGCAAATGCTTTTGGACCTGGGAATTAGCAAAGCTCATTTAAGGTTGAATGAGGAGAAATCCAATATATCTTCAGAACCAGAGAGTTCTGCTGACATAACTACACTAACCTTCTTTTTTTTTTTTAATAGAAAAAGGAAATGAAGTGAGAATTAGCAGTAGTGGCTATCTACTGTGGTGGTTCATCATCAGAAACTTAGATTGAGCTGCTTTAATTATGTAAATGTATCTGCGGATAAGTGTTAATAAACTTCCATCCAAATAAAATAAATCAAAATTCTGCTTCTCTTAGCATATTCTATTTTCATTAAAATCCTGATCACAGTTAGTAACCGTAGTTATATAGTTGACAAAATAATCACTAAAGGGTGTAAATCATCTAGATACTTGTCTAACATAGAGGACATGATCATTAGTCCGTCTGATAATAGAAGTTTCACATATGTCATAAGATGAAGATAACGTGTTTCTCATTTTTCACTCTTCCAGATAGGTACCATTATGAAGAGTATGCCAATTTTATTAAGGTCCCACAAACTCAATGTTACCTGACTTAAGGTATTTTCTCGCTAAAGAAATAAGGGCATAAATATATTTTTCTTAAGTATCTTAATTTAAAATGTTCTAATGTTGAAAAGCCATCTTTCTGTGATACTCTCTACCTCTCTCTCTTTCTCTCCCCTCCTCTCTCTCTCTCTCACATACCTATATGCACACACACACTCCACATTCACAAAGGCATATAATTCCAACAAAACAAGGTAAAATATTCACCCAACCACTGAATAACAGCCATTGGACCAACCTTATAAAGCAGTGGCAATTTTCCTAATTTCAGGAGTGCGATCTGATTTGTTACATTTTTTATTTTCCTAATCCTTTTTAAATCATCTGCCATTCCATAACTCACATCGATGACTTCAGCCTAAAAGAGGAGAAAAAAACAAAGAAAAATAAAGCCTCAGAGGAAGATGTATAGCCAATTTTCCATTTAGTATAACAAAATTATTCATAATAATTTGAAATGTTCAATATAGAATTAATTCTGTCTCTTACCCTGTCCCAATTACTATAAACATGACCTTTCTATTTCCGTCAAGGTACAACAATTCTTCTGGGCACCTGAGAAAATGTGAGTCATTTTTGCTTTGTTCTCTCTCTTCTATAAAATGACAAACACAGTTCATTCTTCTAACAGACATTTGGACTATTCTACATTCATGTTTCTGGAATATGAGCCATTTTACAAAACACTGAAAGATTAATTTCCTTAAGGTCCAACAACAACTATATAATTCTCAGGCCTGAAAGAAAATTCAAATGTTTTCTATTGTTATCCAAATTAAATGCAGCATCCTCACTTGCATGGTCATCCTGAACAGCTACTCATGATGCTCTGTTCAAGACTGTGCCATAGCCAGCTGTGAATGACAAATTCTTGAGTCATGCAGAATACAACCTGTTCAACCACATGTGCCAGTCTAGCAACCCAGGCCCCAGATTATCATTTCTGTCACATTTTGCACTACTCACCTGGAGTTACATTTGACCTCAATGTTACTCATTTTTATAAGTCCTCTTGTATTAATGCCAAAAAGAAAGAATCTCATACCTTTCTGGAGATTCCAATAAAAACTTCCTCATGTAGTGAACCTTTCCCTTCTCCTTAAAAAGCACTGAACTGCAAATTCATATATTCCTATGAGCCAATATGATTGATTTTAGCTTTACTTTCTGTAATATCTATTCATTATTAAAACAATAGTCGTCATGCTTTCCAAGGATTGTATTATAACATAAATCTACTATTTCAAATTATAGCATATATTCACAGAGAGGCTGATTAAAAAAAACAGTTAGTCGTGGCAAATCATGAAAAAAATAAAGATGGAGAATCCAGATCTCCCGCTTTCCATCCTTCTTGATTGAAAGTAATGCACTTCAACAAGTTTTATATGTAATACTTCCATAAAAGATTCATCTGAAGAAAGAGCATTGTTTCTCTAGGAACATTTGAATACCTCCAAGAGATTGGTAAATCTGCTAGAGAAAATATTTCTGGCATGAAATATTTATTTAGTCATCACACTCATCTGTATCTGTAAAAACTCTATGAATACATTAACGTCCGTTTCAAATGTCACCTACCTGATGAATTGTATTTATCTGTTGCCCAAATATGACCTCTCTCTACTTTGGCTCCCAGAGTTATCTGTTTTTGCCTCTCTTAAGGCCCTCACTAGACATGTCTGCCAGTTTCAGTTCCCAATACAGGGAAATTCCTTGGTGAAGAGCCCATTACATACCCATGCTCATCCAGGTGTCCAGCATATGCTATGGACTCAGTAGGTGTTGAATCAAAATGATTACAGCTCATAAAATATCTCTAAAAAGTTAAGCAGCACTTTCAAATGTATTTGTCAGGGAAATGTAATTGTTAAAAACACTTCTGTCAGAATGATTTTTCATTATAATTGTATTCCTATTAAAAATGATTAAATCAGTGCCTTTAATACATTTTTTAGTTTGCTGATACCATTACCATATAAATAACTGTTGATATATGATTTTAATAGTCTGATTAAGTAAATGATCACAAAATATTAATGATTACATTGCAAAAGTGAGAAAAATTTCTATTTTTCATTTCATTTCTAAGCTACCTACTAATTATTTGTGATTCACTGACAGCGTCTTATAATAAGGCTATTACACAATTGATTATGTAAATGAACTTTTTTTTATATGTAGTAGAGTTTATGGAAAACCTTACTTGTTTTGGAAGATATAGATCAGATTGTGTATATAGGTATACATCAGAGATATTGCAAGTTCAGTTCCATACTACCACAATAAAGCAAATATTGCAATAAAGTGAATCACACAAATTTTGCGGTTTTCCAATACATATAATAGTTATGTTCACACTATATTGTAATCTATTAAGTGTGCAATAGCATTATGTCTAAAACAAAATATCATACCTTAATTTAAAAATACTTTATTGATCTGAGCTTTCAGTACATTTTTATATTTTTGCTAGTGAAATGTCTTGCCTCAATGTTGGTGGCTGCTAACTGATCAGGGTCACAGTTGCTGAAGGTTAGGGTGGCTTTGGTAATTTCTTAAAAGAAGACAACAGTGAAGTTTGCCACATCGACTGACTCTTCCTTTCATAAAATATTTCTCCGTATCTCTCATGACATGGTGTTTGATAGCATTTTACCCAAAGTAGAACTTCTTTAAAATTGGAGTCAATTATCTCAAAAGCCCTACTGCTGTGTTAATGAACTCAGTTTATGTAGTATTCTAAAGCCTTTGTGGTCATTTCAACAATGTTCCTGGGAATTGGAAAGATAGGGTCTAGAAGTAGATTCCACCTCAAGAAACCACTTCCTTTGTTCATCCATAAGAAATAACTCTTCATCCGTTCAAGTTTCATCATGACATTGCAACAATTTAGTCACATCTTCAGGTTCAACTTCAAATTCTAGTTTTCTTGCTACTTCCACCACCTCTGTAGTTACCTCCTTAAAATTTCGAACCCCTCAGACTCATCCATAAGGGATGAAACCAATTTCTTTCAAACTCCCGTTAATGCTGATACTTTGACCTGCTCTCATGAATCACAAATGTGGCTAATGGCATTTAGAATGGTGTATCCTTTCCAAAACGTTTTCCATATACTTTCTCAGATTTATCAGTGGAATCACTATCTGGGGAAGCTACAATCTTCCAAATATACTTCTTAAATAATAAGACTTGAACGTTGAAATTACTCCATAATCTAAGGGCTGCAGAATGGATGTTGTGTTAGTGGCTTTGAAAACAACATTAACCTCCTGTACATCACCATCAGAGCTCTTGGTGACCAGGTACATTGTCAAAGAGCAATAATATTTTGAAAAGAATCTTTTTTTCTGAGCAGTAGGTCTCCACAGTGAGTTTGAATATTATTATTCAGTATTCCATGTATAAACATATTTGCTGTTATCCGGTCTTCGTTATTCCATTTCTAAAGCACAGCACGGTAGACTTAGCGTAATTTTTAAGGGCCCGAGCATTTTTAGAATGGTAAATGAGCACTGGTTTCAACTTCAAGTCACCAGCAGCATTAGATCCTAACAAGGGTCAGCCTCACCTTTGGAGCTTGGAAGCCTGGCCTAGACATCTTCTCTCTAGCTACGAATGTATTAGATGACATCTTCTTCCAACCTAAGGCTGTTTTGTCTACATGGAGATCTGTTGTTTAGTGTAGCTACTTTCATTAGTACCTTAACTAGGTCTTACAGATAACTTGCTGCGGCTTCTATATTAGAACTTGCTGATTCACCCTGCACTTTTATGTCATGCAGATGACTTCTTTTCTTTTTTTTTTTTTGGCAGAATAAAATTTAATCATTCAAAAATCATGAGCTTTCTTAAATATCGGTAAGCCTAGATAATGTTTTGAGATTATAATTTATGTATGTTCTGTTTTTGTTCCTTTATCTTTCTTCTACCCCTACTCACAATTTAAGTAGGTCTCAGTTCTGCATTTGATTTCCATAGGGAAGGTTTGGCTAAACAGGAGGCAAAAATGACCTATATGATGTTCTGGCTTCCTTTTGTCCACAGACTTTTAAATAATACTGAGGAGAATATGGAGGGCTTATGGGAAAGGGAAAAGGGATAATGCAGGTTTATATGTAGAAAGTTATAGTCTGGCTTCTTAACCCGCTCCTTTTTTTTTTTTTTTTTTCAGATGGAGTCTCACTTTGTCGCCCAGGCTGGAGTGCAATGGTGCGATCTTGGCTCACTGTAACCTCCCCCTCCCGGGTTCAAGCGATTCTCCTGCCTCAGCCTCCTGAGTAGCTGGGATTACAGACATGCGCCACCACGCCCAGCTAAGTTTTGTGTTTTTAGTAGAGACAGAATTTCACCATGTTGATCAGGTTGGTCTTAAACTCCTGACCTCGTGATCCGCCTGCCTCGGCCTCCCAAAGTGCTGGGATTACAGGCGTGAGCCACTCTGCCCGGCCTTCTTACCCCTTTTATGTGTTCTGCATTGGAATTTAGGATGAAGATCTTAAAAATGCCCACGTTGTGCCGGCTCCCTAAGAAAGGAGCAGATCAGTGACTTAATGATGCTGCCATGAGGCTATCGTGTACCAGAAAGGATGTGAATTATTTGCCCCCTTTTAGCCACATTTCTGCCACATTTCCTTTTTTTTTTTTAATTTATTTATTATTATTATACTTTAAGTTGTAGGGTACATGTGCACAACGTGCAGGTTTGTTACATATGTATACTTGTGCCATGTTGGTGTGCTGCACCCATCAACTCGTCATTTACATCAGGTATAACTCCCAATGCAATCCCTCCTCCCTCCCCCCTCCCCATGATAGGCCCCGGTGTGTGATGTTCCCCTTCCCGAGTCCAAGTGATCTCATTGTTCAGTTCCCACCTATGAGTGAGAACATGCGGTGTTTGGTTTTCTGTTCTTGTGATAGTTTGCTAAGAATGATGGTTTCCAGCTGCATCCATGTCCCTACAAAGGACACAATCTCATCCTTTTTTATGGCTGCATAGTATTCCATGGTGTATATGTGCCACATTTTCTTAATCCAATCTGTCACTGATGGACATTTGGGTTGATTCCAAGTCTTTGCTATTGTGAATAGTGCTGCGATAAACATACATGTGCATGTGTCTTTATAGCAGCATAATTTATAATCCTTTGGGTATATACCCAGTAATGGGATGGCTGGGTCATATGGTACATCTAGTTCTAGGTCCTTGAGGAATCGCCATACTGTTTTCCATAATGGTTGAACTAGTTTACAATCCCACCAACAGTGTAAAAGTGTTCCTATTTCTCCACATCCTCTCCAGCACCTGTTGTTTCCTGACTTTTGAATGATCGCCATTCTAACTGGTGTGAGATGGTATCTCATTGTGGTTTTGATTTGCATTTCTCTGATGGCCAGTGATGATGAGCATTTTTTCATGTGTCTGTTGGCTGTATGAATGTCTTCTTTTGAGAATTGTCTGTTCATATCCTTTGCCCACTTTTTGATGGGTTGTTTGTTTTTTTCTTGTAAATTTGTTTGAGTTCTTTGTAGGTTCTGGATATTAGCCCTTTGTCAGATGAGTAGATTGCAAAAATTTTCTCCCATTCTGTAGGTTGCCTGTTCACTCTGATGGTAGTTTCTTTTGCTGTGCAGAAGCTCTTTAGTTTAATGAGATCCCATTTGTCAATTTTGGCTTTTGCTGCTGTTGCTTTTGGTGTTTTAGACATGAAGTCTTTGCCCATGCCTATGTCCTGAATGGTACTACCTAGGTTTTCCTCTAGGATTTTTATGGTATTAGGTCTAACATTTAAGTCTCTAATCCATCTTGAATTAATTTTCATATAAGGAGTAAGGAAAGGATCCAGTTTCAGCTTTCTACTTATGGCTAGCCAATTATCCCAGCACCAGACTTCTTTTCTTAAACCTCATGAATCAACCTCTGTTAGCTTCAAACTTTTCTTCTGCAGCTTCCTCATCCCTTGCAGCTTTCACACAACTGAAAAGAGTTAGGGCTTGCTCTGGCTTAGGCTTTGGATAAAGAAAGTGTTGTGGTTTCTTTGATCTTCTATTCCGATCACTCAGACTTTCTCCATATCAGCAATAGGACTGTTTTGCTCTCTAATTATTTATGTGTTAACTGGAGTAGCATTTTTAATTGCCTCCAAGAACTTTTCCTTAGCATTCACAACCTAGCTGTTTGACACAAGGGACCCAGCTTGTGACCTATCTTGGCTTTTGACCTGCCTTGCTTATTAAGCTTAATCATTTCTTTTTATTGCAAGTGAGAGACATGTAACTCTTCCTTCCACTTAGAGGTCATTGTAGGATTCTTAACTGGTTGCATTTCAATATCGTTTTATTTCAGGGAATAGTGAGGCCCAGGAGAGGGAGGGAGATGGCAAATGGCTGGTGGATACAGCAGTCAGAACACACATAAATAATATTGATTGAATCAGTTTGCTTATATGGGTACATTTCTTGGTGTCTCAAAATAATAACAATGGACAATGGTAACATCACAGATCACTGATCACAGATAACCCTAGCACATATAACCATAATGAAAAAGATTGGAATATTGCAGGGATTAGCAAAAAGTGAAATAGAGATGTGAGCTGAGCACAGGTGCTGAAAAAATGGCACCAGTAGACTTGCTAAATGCAGGGTTGCCATGACCTTCAATTTGTTGAAAACACAGTATCTGTGAAGCACCCTAAAGTGAAGCACAATAAATCCAGATATGCCTGTATAACAGAAAGGTATGACAGTTACGAAAATACCAATTCTTCAAAAGACATTAACATTATTGGAACACATCAATAGGCTGAGTCAACAATTTTAATTAAATAGCTCTTCAACTCATCTTCTCTAAATAGTACATGTTAATAAATCAAAGTGTTTTAGCACGTAAGAGGATTTTAGGTTTTCTCACAAAAAAATATTTCTCAATACAGATAACATTATATCAATTTATATTGGCTTATGCATTAAAAATCAATAATTACAGAAGTCTCAATGTTTTGATGGATTTGCAGGCAATAATAAAAAAATTATACATTGCCTTCAAAGCAAGTCTTAAAACTAGATCCTTTTTGAAAGTCTTTTCTATTTACTTTCAAGCAAATTGAACATCACAGCTGTAAGAAAACACATTGAATTTTCTGAGCCACAAATCAATATACAAAGATATGATAAAATGCCAAGTCATTTTTTCCCCATATTCTTGATGCTACAATGAATCTCTTCTTTCTTCATTTATTCCGTCACACTAGAAAACTGCTCACTCAAGTAATTGGGGGTACTATGTTAACTTATGACCAAACACCAATGATTAAGACACATCTTACTGGTCTCTGTGGGAAATGTCAAATGAGCAGAAATCTAGTTACTTAAGTTATCCATTCTGCGTGTACCATAGTTTTTCTAATGAGGACTTCCTTGGCACATAAGAGAGAATAATTGAGAGGTGCAACTTAGTTCTTGTTTTACAATTTTATTTTTTACCAGAAAGTAATATTTAGAAGTCTACATGTTAATTTTTAATTCTGATTCTACACTCATTTTTTAACCAAGAACAAGGAACTAAACACAACAGCAAAAATTGAAAAGGAAATAAAATATCTTATTCTATGTTAAAAAAGGAATCAAAGTTTTGGGATGACAACAAAGAGTGGTGGGCCACATACACAGAGCTGTGACAAAGATTTCCACACTTTAAAAAGTTAATTTTTAAAAGTTGCATTCTATATATCAGTGCTTCTACGGGTTTTGAGTGCCATAGATCACAAACATTTTAAAATAAAAACCATAGAAATCTCATTTCCCTCATCTGGCTCCTCTGGAAACCAAATCAGGTAGGTTGCCCTCTTCTTTTTATGGGTGCCATAAAGTGTTAAATACATCATTTAGACAGCGATGTTGTTTATCAACGGCATGCTAACAGGGATCCTATGTCTTAATGAAGAAATGTACTATTACACTATTACACAGATCAAGCTTCAGACTTGTAAAAAAGATGTTGTAACTAAGAAAAAGAAAACATTTAGTGAGCTCCTATTATGTGCTAGGAACATTGCATATAATATCCTATTTTCTTCAGATAGCAATCTTGTGTTGTCACCATTTTATAGATAAGGAAAATGATGCTCAGAGAGGTGAAAGAAGCTGTCCAACTTATATGACTAGAATTCAAGGATGGCACAAGATTGTTTCGAGTCACCTTCCAGAAGGTCTTTTCATTGGAAAGGACAATGGGCATTTGGTGGCCACTAGAGAAAGACACTGTTGAGGGCACCACTGAGTTAAACACAGCAAATCAACTAGTTGAGCAATGACTATTGTTAAAATTTCAGATTCCATGTCCCATTTAAGAACTATCAAACCCAAATCTCTGAGAATTGGCTGTCATAACAAAATACCATAGACTGTATGGCTTAAACAACACAAATTTATTTTCTGAGTTATGGAGGCTACGAATTCAAGATCAAGGTGCTAGCCAATTAGGTTTCTGGCAATGGCTGTCTTACTGGTTTGTGAACAATCAGCTTCTCACAATGTCCCCACATGGCAAACACACTACACACACACACACACACACAGAAAAAGTGAGGAAAGAGAGAGAGAGCAAACTCTCTGGTATCTATTCTCATAAGAATACTAACCTTTTTTTTTTAGACCGAGTTTTGCTCTTGTTGCCCAGGCCGGAGTGCAGAGGCGCGATCTCGACTCACCGCAACCTCCGCCTCCTGGGCTCCAGCGATTCTCCTGCCTCAGTCTTCCTGAGTAGCTGGAATTACAGGCATGCGCCACCACACCCGGTTAATTTTGTATTTTTAGTAGAGACGGATTTCTCCATGTTGGTCAGGCTGGTCTCAAACTTCTGACCTCAGATGATCTGCCCACCTCGGCCTCCCAAAGTGCTGGGATTACAGGCGTGAGCCACCGCGCCCCGCAATAATACTAATCTTATCAGATCAGGACTCAACCCTTGTGACCTCATTTAACGTTAAATACCTTCTTGTAGGGGCTGTCCTCAAATATAGTCACACTGGAGGGTCTGGGATCAATGGATGAATTTTGGGAAAGAAGACACAAGTCAGTCCATAGAGGGGCCCTAGAATATATATTACTTAGGTACCCTAAAGTTCTCACTCAGCTCAAAATCAGACTTTATACTGGGAGGAACAAAGCTACTTAGAAGCTAATAAAAAATAACTTCCAATACAATGATTTTTGTTTCCAGAGAGTATTCTATATACATTGAGATATATGTGACCTATGTGGGAGAGAAATATTATGATCAATAAAGTAATTTAAATGAAAAATAAAAGTATCTATCATCAATGATAGAGAATAAATGCAAATATTAAGTTTATACCGTTTTTAAAAAACAGGTAGAGCAAAATGATTCAAAGATATTTTGTGTCAAATTGTTTAATATGGCAAAGGGAATAAAATCATGCATTTCTATTTCACATTAATTTCTTCTAATGTGGATAATCTTGTATTATTTTAAGTATCAAACCTTTCACAAATGAAAGATTTAATCTTCAATTAGAATTTTAATTTAAAAAAATACTTTTTTCAGGTAATGAATAAAATTTGGGAGAAAATAGAGTATAATGCCAAGAAACAAAAAATGTCTCCCTTATCAATAAAGAAAAACAATAAACAAATGAAAACTTTACAAACTGATCAAGCTTAACTTGCTCATTTAGGCACACAAAAAATAAACAGGAATAGCTATTTCCCAACTCAATAAATAATTAACTAATTCCTATTCAGTTGTACTCCCTAAATGTCAATAATCACACTAGATAGAAATAAACATTGAATCTAGACCAAAATTAGTGATATCACAGAGGTAATTCGGATAGAACTATATAAATCTGTTTGATACAATGGCTCTACACACCTTATGTCAGATAGCTATATTATTCATTGAAAATGAGATATCTATACTGTTTGGTAATAACAAAACAACTAGGCTTCTGGTGGACAATGATTGTAGTTGATTAGAAAAATATCATATAATAATACTGTATGGATATATATTTGAATACATATTTATGTACAGATGTGGGATATGCAGATAAAGACACATAGGGACACCTTCATATATTCACACAGTGGCCACAGCAATCTTTCTGTTCTGAGCGCCAAGAACAGTTATTGGCACATAGTAGGAACTAAATAAAATAAGTGAATGAATGAATGAATGAATGAATGAATATGTGCATATATCCAAACAGAGAAGTTAATGCCGAAAAAAAAGAACCATAAATCACTTAATGGAGAGAGAGAGAGAGAGAAGGAGAGAGAGAGAGATTTGTATTTGGAGCTTAGAGTGAGACAAGATGTGTTGAAATTAGCTAGGGACTCCCTAGAAGATGGTGCAAGACAAAAAATAATAAATCAATACATAAACATTTTTTCAGTTATTGAGCGATCCAGAACTACCACCACCAAAAACAAATATTTTTAATGAGTACATTCTATATACCCAGCACTGTTATAGGTATTACGTATTCATTATCATCTTTAATCATGACAACAATTCAAAGAGAAGAGATAAGTTACTGGAATCATCCCCCCTTTTTACAAATGAAGAAATCAAGGCAAGGAGATGGTAAGTAACATTTTCACAGTCACAGAGCTACTAAATAGTACAACAGTAATTCAAAGATAGACAGCCTGACTCTATAATCCAGACTCGTCCCCATATAATTTGTCATCACATCGTTATCGATTCTTTGCCAAAGAGAAAGCAGGTATACTAGAGAAGGCAGTAGAAGGTAAATGGAAAGGCAGGGGCCCTTTTGAGGATTAAGCAGATGGTGCAGAGCTGATTCAATAAAAACTTAGCATTCTAACCTTGGGTTAGTAAATGAACTTTTCTGGATCTCAGTGTCCTCATTAGTGAAATGAAGGTTTTGAGATACAACAGTGAATTAGGTCATTGGGACCCAATATGGATGATAATGAAAGTCAAAATTCTTGCATGGCCTATTATGCCCTAAATAATCCTCTCTTCATACTGCTCTATGACTTCATCTCTTCTACCAGGGCTGGCCTTAGAGGTTTGTGACCTGTGCAGTTGCACAAGGGTTGTGCTTTAAAAGGCTCCCTGCTTGGTTTAATGCTCTGCTGTCATTATCTTGAAATTCTTAATAATTTCTGAACAAGGCATTCTGCATTTTTATCCTACATTGAGTCTACAAATTATGTAGCTGGTCCTGCCTATTACTCTCCACTTTCTCCCTGGCACAACTACAACAACTAACTGGAGTTCTATATGTCCCATAGGGTCTTGGCTTTAGCTGTTTCTTTTTGTTAGAAATACACCCTTTTCTGGATTCATTTGACTCATTATTTTGCTATTTTCAGGTCTTCTTTCAAATTTCAGCTATTATGGCAACTATAACCACCCCTGTTCAATACTACAATCACCCCACTCCAAAACAGCACTATCAATTTGCTTTACTCTACTTTTATTTTTAGCTAGCATGCTTCAATGTCTAACTATAACTAAATAATTAGCTAAATACATTTATTTATGTGTTTTATATATGTGTGTGTGTGTGTGTACACACACATAATTTGCTTCTTTATTATGTTGATTGTCTCTTCCTTATACAAAGTTTACATTTCACTAGGGCTATGATCTTTCTTCTCCTCACTGATTTATCCCAAGCACTTAAAACAGCGTGAAGTCAATAGTAAATAAACACCAGTTAAATGATTAATAGCTTTAACAGTTTACATAAGGACAAAACATTGTGTCCAAAAGAAACCTAATGTCTAACACATTACATGGTCAAAGCAAAGCAAAATTATTTATGTAATTACCAGGTAGGGAATTCCACGCCCCAAAGTTCATACTCCGTATCCCCTGTGACTCTTGAGACCACAAGACTTCTGGCAAAGGCAAAACAATCACTTTTACATTCATTCCAATAGAATTAAAAATGTGAGACTCTCAGGATAGTCATATCTTTTCTCTTGCTTTCTCCTAATATTATCAATAGTAAAGATTTTTAAACACATCACAAAGTAGGCTAGATGTTTGCTTCAGGAGTACAAGATTTTGGAAAATTCCATTCCTATCTATATAGGAATGGAAAAACCACTCTGAGCAGAAGCAACAGAAGAGTAACTAAAAGAAAAGTAGAATTATCATTTCCTACAATCAGCTAAACACAATAAATAAAACAGTAATTAAAATTAACTAAGTCAGGAAAATGTCCCCGGTGCAGTACATCTGTGGGTGGCTGGGGTTCCACACTGGAGAACATTCCAGTGCCATGTTTCTTCTCCACCTTGAGGCAGCAAAAATTATTCATGCGTATGAAATGATTAATGCATTGAAGTCTTTCAGACTTGACATTTTCAACCAAATCAATCATTCTGAGCCTTTCTAGTTCTCTAAGATAGACTCAGAATGTACAAAATGTTTGAAAAGCCTGCTTTGACTAAAACAGTAATTTTCTACTCAAGTTCAGAAATGATAAACCCAAGCATTTCTGATAATGACAAAGTACAATACTATCACAAGTATTGCTCACCTAAAAACAAGTTTCTGCTTTAGAAATTGCCTACTATCATATGTAATCTAGCTTTGAATTTACTTCAATTAAAGTGCTTATGTTTATTAAAAACTTGTAACATCACCATGATCATCCATGTTTACTTCTTTCTTTCTAAAAATCATTAGAAACTTAGTATTGATAAAGATTTCAAAATTCAAAGATTATTAGAATTATGTTAGTACTTCTGTTTCGAGTTCACTCAGTGGCTTTCCATCATGGTCATTATCATGAAGACCACAATGTATTGAAGCATGAAAACCAACACTGCCTTCCCCCACTCCTGTGGCAGACATAACTAAGCAATCAGCATCTTTTTAAGCTCCTTCTCAAAATAGTGTTCCAGTTAATCAAGACCAATTAGACAAGGGATGGCACAAGAGGAGAGATATTTAAAATATTTAGTAACTAGTACAGCACAAGTTCTAGTCAGTTAAAATGGACCTCCAATCAATTAGAAGGGACACTAGCTAGTGGACTAGACTGGTGCATTCCTGCTGAATTCAGAATTAAGCATAACACACACAATCAATTTTGCTGTGTTTGTTGTAAAGAACCAGATAAAAGGGTGACTTCACAATTTTATCACTTCTCTTTACTGCAATATGTACACTTGCTGAAAAATATACTTGCTACAGTGATACACTAAATGCAGTGCTTGGGGCACAGTGGCTATGTTTCAATAGCACAAATAACAAAGATAAGCCAGAGTTGCTACTTGCCTTGGCATACAGTAGTTGTTTAATACATTTGCAAAATGTCTTCAGTTTTACAATCTAACATATAATGCACATCCAAAGGACAAAAAAAGTTAAAATTATTGTAATAGAAATTTGGCTAAAGTGAAACAGTTTTGTCAGGATTTCATTTTCATATTTTACATGTATAATCTCCAAAGTCAATAGAAAAAATAATGCAAATTTAATCTAATATTTTGGGCTAGAGTAAAAAATTGTAGATTGTCAGAAAGAAAGGCAAAACTTTAAACATTTTCCAGAATTTAATAAATAGTACCTTAGAGATTATATAGCTCTTCTCTTGTATTATTTGGTCAACATTTAAAAATACAACATAATTGGCCATAGCATCTTTCCTTTAGCTATTTATATTACACAGAGTTATTTTAAAAGCAAAAATATATCTTTTAAAAAAGAGATTATGAAAAAATATGTAGAGAAGCAGAAGAAAAAACAGGAGAAAACAATTAGGGAAGTCCAAGAAAGAGGGTTTTAAAGAGATAATTATTTCATTTTCTGGTAATATGTGATACACTGTATTCCGCTTTCTGAAGAGAGGGAGGCAATGAGTTACAAAAGGTCCCTTTCCTATTGATTACTTTCTCATGCTGAGAGGTCAACAACAACAAAAAGTAAACAAACACATCAACAGTTCAGAAAACTTTCAATGGTGACATGCCCCAAAGACAGTAAAATAGAGGTATTGTAATAGAGGGTGATGAGTAATTAGGGGAAGTCAGGGAAGACATTGCTAAGGAGTTCACATCCAAATGATGAGAAGCCATACACAGACCTGGGGAATAACTTTTTAGACAGCGGTAAGTACATAGTCCTTGAAGGAATGAGGAACTGTACCAAATGAAACAGAGGCATCACACATTTACATGACTAGCAAATGTTGAAATAAAAAGTTATGCATTTTTACAGGGATGGGATTGGATAAGGATAAAATTTCAGAAAATCTGTCAAAGAACGAAAGAACAACAGTTGGGTGGTAAATCTGAGCTAACGTGCAACTCAACAAGGTGACAGTATCTTGGTTGGTTGCTCAACATTTACCAAAAAGAAGACTTAGTGTTCATAGACTAAAACTGATCCCATTTGGTTGACAAATCCTAGAAATGAAAAAAGAGGTATAGAGAAAGTAAATCTAGACTAGTCTTTCTCAACATGAGAATGAATAAAATAAATGAGTGTAAAAGAGGTTAGCTTTACTCCATGTATATTACCATGAAAGTCCCTAATAAATGATCATGGGAGCTTCTGCAACTTTATCAGTTTTCCCATGGTTAACATATTTATTGTGTTTTCCTGAAGCAAACTAGGAATAAAACTACTATAAGACACAAAATAAATAATCAACAATCATGCTAGCTGATTGCTCCAGAGATAAGGGTCCTAGAATGAAACTGTGAAAGTCAATCATCTCTCCTATGGTATGGGTGGAGGGCAAGGGAGAGACATCGTTGCTGTGTTGAAAGTTCAGGCAGAGGGCTTGTGAGCCAGTCAGTCCCAATGGCTTGAGGAGCAGGATGGAAGGTCAATAGCTATTTTGCAAAATGTTCCAGGAGCCAGAAGTATCCCAGGAAGGTTTGTATTTCAAAATAACTTGAGATAACTTTTAAAGATAACTTCCCTCTTGATTTTCCATTAGTTCTGTCGAGAAAGTAACTTTATCTTCCCATTTCAGACCTTGAGAAATCTGAAAGAAATTCCCTGCCCCTTTAAATATTATGATCACATTTTGAGTAGCTTCTGTGGCCCTAGATGAAAGAGGTAGGGGACCTGAAGTGAGCACTGAGCACATTCTCACTTTCTACCCCATGGCAGTGTTCTTGGCTCTGTCCATTCCACCCTAATATTATGACCATGCTGTAATTGGCAATCCAGTCCATTGCTTCTGGTTGAATGCTGGGCAGCTGGTTCTTGGGGTTAAAAAAAAAAAGTCCTGATGTGTAGCATTTGCAAATTTCTACGGTTTAAAGATTTTCACCATAATTTATTTCAAATGACCAACAGGGCATTGTTTCCTGAGGAACTGTGCGGGGAGATCATGAGAATTGGGAAAGATGCAAAAAGTCAACTAACCAGCTGAAATAATCTGGTTTGTGCTGGTGCGCACGGGGTGTGTGTGTGTGTGTGTGTGTGTGTGTGTGTGTCCTTCTAAAGCAGTAGAACAAAACACTAGTAGACATTTTGGCAGGTGGTTGAAAACAAAAAACAGTTATGCATTAGAGATAGGGGTTAAAGCTTGTGCTTAGTTAGGCCTTGGTCCAACGAGAAGTCTCCATAAAAGCAGATAATAGCAAGAACGAGATAAGGGCAAAAAGTGGTTCATAGGAAACTCCAGCTATTAGAAAATTGAGTATAGAATATGTGTGTGTGTGTGTGTGTGTGTGTGTGTGTGTGTGTGTTGTGGAAAGGATTAAACCATATCAAGAACTGTTATGGCATGATATAAAAAGAAAAGAAAAGAAATACTTAACCATTCATGTCCCCGTGCTAGACATTTTACTAAGCAGATTGAATCAATTGTTCCAGTCTATCTACAGAACATTAATATTCGGTAGATATTTTTATAGATGAGGAAACTGGAGATTAGATATTTAAATAATTTGCTAGTTTTTAGAGCAGCATCAAGCCAAGCAATTTGAAATGCCAGTTTCTCTTATTATATTGCCAGCTGCAGGCAGCAGTGTCCAAAGTTTTCTTATTTACCACTGGGTCCCCTGAGATTAATGTATAAAAGGTACTCAGGATGTATTTGCTGAAAGTTGAATGTTTCTTGTTATATTAGTGAGACTCAGCTGGCTATATTCTACATTAGGCAGTTAATCTTTTAGTATCAGATTAAAATATAAGGAATAACAAATTAATAATCACGGGGCACTTTATTTAATAGATGATACTCAACTTATTAAGGTAAGTGTATTGAAGGAGTTGCAAATTCTTTCAAGAAAATTCTTCCTGGAGACTATGAAACTAATATGACAGCATTTTTCTGGATTAATGTGTTGAAACACTGCATCAACCTAAGAACCAACTTTTCCACAGATCTCTCTAGTCCTGAAAAGACTGAATTTGCAGCATCTGCTGAAATGAGGTAAGTCTTATTTGAAACAAAATACTTAAATACAGGCATTTTATATAAATTAAAACATACATCTGATAAGAAAATTACATTATCACTTAACTTTGCAAATAGTGTGCCTAAATCAAATCGGAAATAAAAATGAAAACACTGGACTTTTCTGTCAAATAGTAATTATGGTGATTAAAAATCCTTAGAAATAACTTTTAGTCAAATTAAAAATCTTCATCCAAATAGTTTCTCACTAAAAATGTCACATGTGTTGTAATGAAGTGGGGAAAATAGTCCACTGCGCTTTAACCACTTAGTTGAATTTAGCTACCTTTGCTTTAAAGCTATTATTTCGTAAAATAGGCTTTTGTTCTCTTTCACGGGTAGAAAATGTACTCTCCGTAACAAATATTTAACTATGTACAATATGTTGTGTTAGATCAAGTTTTTAAAAAATGTTCCTGTCTAAATTTTAAATACAGTGAAAATA
The DNA here is from genome assembly GCF_047675955.1 of Chlorocebus sabaeus. Taxonomy (NCBI): domain Eukaryota; kingdom Metazoa; phylum Chordata; class Mammalia; order Primates; family Cercopithecidae; genus Chlorocebus; species Chlorocebus sabaeus. The sequence continues at coordinate 14,380,531 of NC_132918.1, forward strand.
TATATCTTCTTAAATATGTAGAAACTAACCCCATGGTTATTATTCTCAAATATGAGAGAAGCAATTATGGGCTGAGTACGGTGGCTCATGCCTGTAATCCAGCACTTTGGGAGGCTGAGATGGGTGGATCCCCTAAGGTCAGGAGTTCCAGACCAGCCTGGTGAACATGTTGAAACCCCATCCCTACTAAAAATACAAAAATTAGCTGGACACGGTGGCACATGCCTGTAGTCCCAGCTACTGGGGAGGCTCTGGCAGGAGAATTGCTTGAAGCAGGGAGGCAGAGGTTACAGTGAGCCAAGGTTGTACCACTGCACTCCAGCCTGGGCAAAACTCTGTCTCAAAAAAAGAAAAAATAAAATAAAATAAAATGAATTTTTTTAAAAAATGAAAGAAGCAATTATGGAATTGTTATGCTAACTTAGTTGGTTAGTGAACAGAGCTCATAAAATGAGAAATAGAAGGTCACACTGGGCCAAGGGACTTTCTGCAGATTAAAAAAAATAACAATAACAGTTGCTTTCACAGTCATTTATCTCACACTTGTGCACTGTTGCCAATAGATGGATTTTACAAAAGAAAAATAAGGGAGACTGATAATATACAAAGCCACTGTCACCATTTGAAAACTTCAAAGCTGGGCTGGGCATAGTGGCTCATACCTGTAATCCCAGCAGTTTGTGAGGTCAAGGCAGGTGGATCACCTGAGGTTGGGAGTTCGAGTTCAAGAACAGCCTGACCAACATGGAGAAATCCCATCTCTATTAAAAATACAAAATTAGTAGGGCGTGGTGGCAAATGCCTGTAATCCCAGCTACTCGGGAGGCTGAGCCAGGAGAATCGCTTGAACCCGGGAGGCAGTTTGCAGTGAGCTGAGATCGCGCCATTACACTCCAACCTGGGCAATAGAGAGAAACTCTATCTTAAAAAAAAACAAAACAAAACAAAACAAAAAACTTGGAAGCTCACATTTCTTTGTTGGTGAGATAGTTGCTTCATCTTACCATCCAGAAAACAAAAGTTTAAGTACTACTGTTCCATTTCACTTCCCTAGCTCACTGATATTGTTCTCTATAACAGCAATCATTCAGAGCCAAATACATATAGCTCTGCCTTTTGCCATAATGCTGATAATTTTGCTTTTCTTTGAAAATATTCAAAATACAAGAGAAAGACCAAGTTTTTCTAGCTATGAGAAAATAGGCATCTGACTGCAAGGATTCCATGCAGTGTTTATATTTTTTTCTCTTTAAGACTTTCTGAGAAAATATTTGATACAGTGTTCAGATTTCATATGTTAAGGCACTACAAATTGATATTTTACACATAAAGACACGCAATGCTTTTCAGGTCCAACTCAACATGATTTATCATTCTGCATTCAGGAATAAAACATTTCATTTGTGATTTTTTTGAGATTTCAGTTTTAATTAAACATATGATCAAGGCATTATGTATAGTTTATTTTTATTCATACTGGCATAGGCATTTTCTTCCCTAATAATTCGTATTTGTCATGTTAAACAGAAGACAGGAAGATTATATTTAGATAATGTGATAAATACAATAAAAGTTTGTTCTTTCAAATCTTGATATATTGTTCTGGTGTTCTGGTAGTTTCTTAATTTCTCCCATTTAAATGTGTTGACTTTCTACAGGATAATAATAGCTAACATTGATAGAGTACTAACTGTCAGGCTCTTTACATGGCTTATATCATTTATTCCCCACAAAAACCATTAAAGTTACTATTACTATTCCCCTTATATGAATGAGAACACTAAGTCCTAGAGAATTGACCTGACCACCCCACATTTGCACACCTATTAAGAAGGGATGCTAGTCTGGGCTGTTGAACTCTGCTCCCTGCGGAATAGGGTAGGTACACATATCTTCATAATAATAGAGCTTCTGTACAGTTAATTAGTTTTTAAAAATAAATTTCTCTATAAAACTGCATTATTTGGCTTATCTTTCAGACAAAAAAATAAAGCTTTACAGAAGGAAAAGATACAAAATCCATAAAATATATGTAAATGAGAAAAATCCCCTGCTCAGCAACAACACTGCAGAACCAATCTGACCAACATATAGCAAATATTAACATGTGATTTAGTTTTCTGCATCTGCCGGGGTTTCACAAAGGACAAAAGAAATAATTGCATAGAAATTGCATAAAAGTCGTATGTTCTATTTACAAAATTGACTAGACATTTTCAGCACTCACTACCAATATCTTTAACTCCATGATAATATTATAGTTGATATTTACCCTTTAATAAAAATATAAATCACTGTTTATTCCCTGAAGCTAACCTTACACCTGCTAAATTATTTATGTCTCCATTTTATTATGTATTTTGCATCTGACAGGACAACTCTCCTTAGGACCCTTTTACTGACCCACCTGTCATTATGATGGCGTAAACAATGTCACCTTTCTAGTGCACGATGAATTACAAAGAAGTTGTAAAGTACACCATCCATCATGCTGGCACTAAGTAGGTTTTTGAAGTAGATCTCAGATATCAGAAATGCTGTTTAGACGGTTACCAGAAAGCACAAATTGGAAGCTTATACAAAACGGTCCTATGATGAATGGACATGACAGCTCTTCAAAGAAAAGGGGCAGTCCTCTTCTACAAATAACCTTGTCAAAAGCAAAAAGTTGTGGCAAGCTTTGCTGGCAGTCAGACTAGAATAATTTAAGAACTTGTTAATGGCTCTCCCAGATAGAAATTCATGCAAACACAATGTACTCAAAATCAAAAAGGAGGCATGCTTGAATCCTCAGCAGCCACCACTCAAGCTTGATTTGAATTAGGGAATGATTTAAAGTGATATAGAGAAATCACCAGCGACTTAGCTATTAGAATATGTGAGTTTCAGTAATATACCTAAAACAGGAATATAAAATACGTGCAGGTATTCTATATGCATATATAATATCCACCTAGAAGTTGCTTTTGAAAATTATAACAATACTGATATAATTTGAGTTTTAAAAAAGAGCATCAATAGCACATGCTTTCTTGATATAGATATTTAAATCAATATGTATTTAGTATAATAGATTTGCATTATTAATACAATCTTAAAAACAGTGGCTTTATCTAATTTGCATAATTAATTTCTCAAATTATGTTCTTCAAATACAAGGTGTTAGTTTTATCCATATTGCATTTTGTTTCCTCTAACAATCCCTTTTGTTTAGGCCAAACATTTCAAACATGGCGTGTATTTCTACATCTACCGTTAACTTTATTTTCTCCCTTTTAATGGCTGCATTTTAAAAGCTTTTTTTTTTTTAACTCTTCTTTAAAAAAGGCAGTTTTAATACACTTACAAATGGTGGGAGGATACTACATAAGGACTTAGAACTATGGATATTTGGATGACTTCATCAATCTGCAGTAGAAGTTGATTTTCTTTTATGTGAAATAAAAGGAAATGTAAAAACTCATAACTGTTAAGATAAACATGTAGAAAACTCTCAGAGATATGGTTACACAGGGACATAACAAAAAAAAAAAAAAAAATCCAGTTCCACTAGCAAAATGAAAAGATAATTAACTTTGTAAAAAATAAATGAGTACTCTTTGACAGGGAACAGATAAAACCACTGGTTGGTTATCTTAAGTTTTTCATTTTTAAATTGTCTTTTTCAATACAACGTCGAATCCTTAGAAATAGGTGTGCATTGCCTTAACTGTGAAAGACAGAGACATGCAAGAAAGTGTTACTGAATCCTATCTTCTCCCAATTGTCCCGAATGCTGTAATTGAAATTGTCATACAACATGCCCAGAAAACAACACAAAAGGCCATTGTTATAGACACATACACACATGCATTATTTTGAAAGTTAAAATATATTGTTTTTAAGTAAACTGGCTTCTTCTTTTGTGTCCTATCTTGACAAGAAAACATAAGTGAAAAAGAAAAAATAAAGAAGAGGAAAGAACCACATACATTTGGATAAGAAAAACAACTGTTTCATTTAAAGGGATCTAAAAAGACAGCTACCGAAGATATCGAACGTATAACCAAAATGCTGAGGATACAACTAATCTTCCCTTATAACTTATAATTCTAAATGGGAGAGGGAGGGGCTGGGGGTGGAGAACACCATCAGTATCCTTAGAATTCACATTTCTAGTTTCTAAGGTCTGATGATTTGAAATTGTCAAGGAAATAAAAATGGTGCTCAAGTAAAATTTATGGAGGCTAACTTAACCTTCACAAACAATGACTGCTAAATTTGAAAAAGATATTAAAATACTTCAGGTATGAATACATTTTAATTTTAATAAAATCGTAATTATAGGGCCCTTATAAACTAATCAACCAGTGACTGCTTGGAATTTGGTGTGGTCTAAAAATATCTAGAAGAAAGGGAATAGGCTCAGTTTTCTAAAGTAAGAAGGTTGAAGCTATGGAATTTTGCAAATTCACATTTTTAACTTATTTCTTAAAATATTAAACCTCTTTACATATTAGTAATATTACATATATTTTAAACTAAAAATTTATTTTATATTAAAAATGAGATGACATTCAGTTGTGTGAAGGAGTCTAACAATGGACACTAAATAGCCAAAAATTTGTTACTCTTACACACTACTTGAACGCAGGACACTTGAAGGTGAGGCTATTTAATTGCAGAAGTGTGAAAGAATAAAGAAAATAACGGGAGAAGAATATTTACATATCCATCCTACAGCATCATCGGTTAGAATGAAGGGGGTGATTAACATTTTTGCGATTCAGCCTAGTCTTTTATAAAATATAAAAAGCAAAAATATAATTACGTCTAATACTCTGTGTCCAATATCTGCACAAATAGCATAGGAAAGTGGATTTGCTCAATATTGGAACTCTAGGGCCAAACAGATTCTTCCAAGTGATCTTCTCCCTGACTTTCTTCCCTCCACCACCACCTCCATTATTATGAGGGTTTGCTGGTGGTGAGTATGAACCAGAAATTAGAAGTATACAATATCTGTTAATATCCACCCTCCCTGCCCCCCCCCCCCCTTTTTTTTTTTTGAGAAGGATTTTCGCTCTTGTTGCCCAGGTTGCAGTGCAATGGCGCGATCTTGGCTCACTGCAACCTCCGCCTCCAGTGCTCAAGCGATTCTCCTGCCTCAGCCTCAGGAGTAGCTGGGATTACAGGGGCCCGCCACCGGGCCGGCTAATTTTTTGTATTTTTTTTAGTACAGACGGGGTTTCACCATGTTGGTCAGGATCTTCTCAAACTCCTAATCTTAGGTGATCCACCCGCCTCGGCCTCCGAAACTGCTGGGATTACGGCCTCCCCAAAGTGCTGGGATTACAGGCGTGAACCACCGCGCCCAGCCAATATCCCTTTTAAACCAAGGTAAACAAATTGTTATTGAAGGGTTCCTCTCCCATCTCTCCCTTATTATGCAGTAAGGCCCGAGTATAAAGGAGTCATAGAAATTTAATTTTCCAGCTCCAGTGAATCTCCCCATTATACAGTAAGATCAACATATACATGCTCCCATAAGGGGCTCTGGGAAGCTACACAGTGATAGGATATCTCTTTCCTTGGTCTGGGTGGAAACTGCATAATAATACGAAAGCGCAGGAGCGTTGAGGGAGGGTTTTTGTGGTGAACCCATATCTAAGGAATTTATTTAATGTTATTCTACCTTCAATCCACTGGGCCCAGCGGGTTATTACAGAGAGCCATGCTAAGGAAATAAGGATGCAAGTTGTATGTTTCATGAGTTTTGCATATCTCCTTCTTCAAGGAATAATCAATGTTCACCAGCGGAAATTGAAAAGCAAGGAGATGGGGACGATTCCAAGGACCCACTCCAGTTCCTGGTGTTTTTGTGAATGTTCTGTGTTTTAGACATGCTTTTGTTTAGGGGAAGGCACGACCTGAACAAACTGGGATAAAGAAGAGGTTGAAAATGCCTATGGCTTGGGCAGAGTTAGGAGTTTTAGAGAAAATACCAGGGTAACTTTTAGAGTCTTGGCTTAAGGCCGAAGCTTCTGAATCAAGGAAAGAGTGACAGTTGCCTTCCTCTATTTTTATTAATATATAGGTGTGTTGCCATTATTACCTACCAGAAAGAGCAAAATATTAATCAAATCAAATTACATGAGTCCTACAGTAGAAATATTGCAGACATTTACTATTATATTAAAATTTAATTAATGGTAAGACTTTTCAAGGTGGTAATAGTTATATGTAGCTCTTTGGCTAAAAGTCAAAGTATGATATATACAGAACAGAAACGATGCTGGACTGCCAGAAAATCTGCCTCTCCCTCCCACTCCCCCAAAATCTATTAGGAAGGAGTATTTACTGTTATTATTTCAAGTATTTATGCAAAGTAATTTAAAATGATTTAAACATCCCATATATTAATCAAATTTAATAAGAAGTTAGATTGTAGCCGGACGCGGTGGCTCAAGCCTGTAATCCCAGCACTTTGGGAGGCCGAGATGGGCGGATCACGAGGTCAGGAAATCAAGACCATCCTGGCTAACACGGTGAAACCCCGTCTCTAGTAAAAAATACAAAAATCTAGCCGGAAGAGGTGGCGGGCCCCTGTAGTCCCAGCTACTCGGGGGGCTGAGGCAGGAGAATGGCATAAACCCGGGAGGCGGAGCTTGCAGTGAGCTGAGATCCGGCCACTGCACTCCAGCCTGGGCGACTGAGCCAGACTCCGTCTCAAAAAAAAAAAAAAAAAAAAAAAAAAAAAAAAAAATTAATTAGATTCTGAAACATTTGTGCTATTAACAACAGTCAGAAAAATAACATTATTTCATTGTTATTAAATGAAGCAATATACATTTTGATTTAAAAAAAAAAACCTAAGTGTATTTTTTCAAATTACACTTTTACATAGAGTTAGAAAACTTGCCCATATAAAAGAAACTGTTGACCAAATTACACGTTGTATCTAACTTGTATATTGTTCTTACTATAGGCTATGCTCTGTCCTCCTAGATTTACATATATTAATATTTTCTCACAACCTTATGAGTTGGAATTATTATTGACTCCAATACAGAGATGAGGAAATCAGCCCCAGTTTCCTCCCCACAGTTAAGTAACGGTGGTTAATTGGAGAGCTGAGATTTAAAACTAGTCCATGTGGCTCTACAAGCCTTGCACTTAACCACTATGCAAAAAAAAAAAAAAAAAAAACTGCATCATAAATCTGCTGACCCAGAAAAGGTGAAGAAATAATGCACACCTGGCTTCTTATCGCATGTGTTTTTCATCATGAAAGCAGGGGCGTTGTGTTTCAAATCTTAAATGTGTTAATAATCATATCAATTTTCCACTTAATTTCTTTTGTGTGTACAGAATCTCAAAACACAACCCTCTCCATTTCTTTCCCTTTCTCTATATCAATGTATTAAATTTTGCCTCTTCAAAGCCATAGAATGAAATAGACTTGCACTGTATCGACAGAGCAAAATGTGAATGACTCAGTCACACATTCGACACCTTTGAATTAAATTTTTCTAACATGTCTTCACTTTAAAAATATGACAAGAAAAGGGTCGGGAAGGCCACATTGTCCTTCTCTTTCCTGGCACCTCCACATTGAGAAGATTTAATGGTTACTTTCGTATGTTGCATCTTGCCAGTTAGTTCAATTTAGATGAAAGCTGTTGTTTTCTAATTCCATCCCACTGTAAATGACAGAGACAAATGGTCATATTACCTTGAGAATTCCTTTGGCAGAATAGGCTGCATATGAATAGAGCAGGTCTTGGCTGCTATCTTTTCTGACTTCTTCACTGCAAGGCTGGCCATTAGGATGAAAGCATTGACCACTGCTGCTCAGAGTCACAGTGCTGGGAGAAGGGTCTGGCAGATTAAGCAGCACAGAGTAATTTACAAACTGTACATCTTCTAGGCCCAAAGAGGTCCACTGAGTCTTAATCTTCTTTGAAATTTCCATGTCATCTTCACTTTTATACAGTTGTACCAAATTTCTGAAATAAATTTTTAAAGAAAACTTTTTTTAAAAGAGTAATTCTTTATTCTTTTGAGATATGACTGCTCAATATATGAACAATATTAATACATGTTGTGGGATACTGAAAGATAAATGAGACAGGACCCTACCACATGAAACATAAACACAAATCAAAGCAGAATGAATTAATTTCTTAAATTAAGAACTAATGGCCATTATGGTAGCCCATGCCTGTGATCCCAGCACTTTAGGATGCTAAGGAGGGAGGATCGCTTAAGCACAGGACTAGCCAGGGCAACATAGCAACACTCTCTGTCTACAAAACATTAAAAAATAAATTAGCTGGATGTCCTGGTATGCATCTGTGGTCCCACCTACTTGGGAGGCTGAGGTGGAATAATCACTGGAGCCTGGAAGTTGGAGGCTGCAGTGAGCTAGGATGGAACGATTGCACTCCTGCTTTGTCAACAGAGTGAGACTCTTTCCAAAGAAAAACAAACAAACAAACAAACAAAAAACCCACTAACACAGCTCTATGGCATTGCAGAGAAGAGTTATATTAATGCCTACTAGATCTTCTATTAGTTCTGATCCTTCTATCAACATCAACGTAATCCACTTAAAAGTCATTTCCAAAATCTAGGTGTCATTCCAGTTGAGACATTTCTTTGTTATAGTTAAGGTGATTTCATGTAAAATGATATGATTGACATATAGTTATTGCTATTTAAAATAATACAGAGAGAGCTCTTTAGATACAAATTTTATGCCGAACTACATGATGCTATGAGCACGGTTTTCAATAAAATCAAAACAAAAACACAGATTGCCAAACCAATATGAAATTGTTTGTGTCGTACTTTCTGTACTTTGTATATTTATTCCTATACCTATCTCATAATCCAGTGACACTATTTTTGCTTATGACATACTAGAAACCAGAAAAAAATGTGTTAAAAATTTGTATATAGTACCTAGAACAGAATCAGACATGAGAACTTAATAAAAATAATTTAATCCAGATAATTTTTTTTTTCAGTTTCGTGGCTGAAATATTAATAAAAAAGGACCAAAAAGGAATAATTTCCTTTTGGGGCAAAAATATACCTTCTTAAAAGAATCTTATTGCTATCCAAGCTATTATCTAAGTATTTATTTTGATATTATTGTTATTTTTGCCCATCACATTATTTTTCTCACTTATTTCCTCCAGGACCCTGTTTATTTAACAACTCCTAAACTGTGTTGTTCAACCTATGGCCCATGGGCTGCATGTGGCCCCAGGACAGGGCTGAAAGTGGCCCAACACAAACTCGTAAGCTTTCTTAAAACATTATGAGACTTTTTTAAAAGAATTTTTATTTATTTATTTATTTTTAGCTTATCAGCTATTGTTAGTGTTAATGTATTTTATTGTGTGGCCCAGCACAATTAGTGCTCTTCCAATGTGGCCCATGAAACCCAACAGATTGGACACCCCTGCAACAGTACATGCCTAGGAAAGAAATAAGAAGCAGGCACAATAGTGGTAAGAAAGCATTACAAGAGATAAAAGGTAAGTCTGAGACCACAGCTTAGAAGCTGGCCTACACAGGAAGATGCAATAAAAACAGTTTCTCAGTTATCTATCTTTGTGAAGCTACTCTTATTCATGCTTTCTTCCCTCTTTTCTTTTCTTTTTTTTTTTTAATATCTACTTGGATCAGTCAACAGTGCCACCTAAATTTTATGGAAGAGCTGGCGAGAAGAATTATATTGTTTTTCATTACCAGTAAGAGGGATCTGCCTTCCACCTTGTTTTATTGTTGTTACTTTATCTGTTCTCTACCATTTCCTACCCTTTCTCCATTGCTATTGCATTCTCTCTGTATTTTTGGGATGGGGCAGGCAAACTGAGTTAAAACAACACGATTTGATGGGAAAGTCATTTACAAAGGTGCATCAATATGTTCTGTTAAAATCATATAAAATGAGGTTTCAAAATACATATTTTATTTATACAAACATAGCAATATATCATTAACATTGACAGACAAAGAGAAAAAAAATGTGAAGACTGCTTTATATTTTGTTTGCTCCTCTACACAGTTAATTGATGAACATAAATCCACCAGGGAATGCGCAAGACGTTTAATCTGCCATTCCTTTTGTTGGTCTCAGTTGCTTTATGGTGCAAGCAACTGAAAATATTGTGTGTTATACTATAAGGCCACCAAAGACAAATGAAATACTTCTTTTGGGGCTCAACTGAAGAATTAGTAATTTGTCCTAATTGTGGAGGATTTCTAAATATTTTTCAGTACTAAGCTAAAATTAATGAGTGAAAAAATGTATACAGTCTTTACTTCACTTTTAATTTATGGGATATGTACTTTATAATATCATTTTTAATAATATGAAATAATTTAAACATATAAGGAATATAGAGCGTATACAATTATAAAGAATAGTGAAAGGAACCACCCAGGTTACGAAGTAGAAGATCGCTAATATTATCAAAGCCCCAAGAATAGTTTTTCTCTATTCAATCACTTGCCTCGATCCCCAGGGTAAGCATCAATCTGATTTTGTTGTTTCCCATTGTCTTTTTAAAATAGGTTTATATACATATATGTATATCTCTTTAACAATTTCTTTAATTATAGGTGTTCTCACTTTTACAAAATTGGTATATTGTATATGGCTTTCATACTTGCGTTTTTTACTCAATATTGGGCGTCTGAGATTCCTCCAGGTTTTTAATCAATTTTCCTAAGGTAAATATTTTAAAGTTGTTTTCAGTTTTTCACTACTGTAAACAATGCTGCACTGGATATTCTTTTTCATGTTTCCTGATAGACATATGCAAAAGTTTCTTTAGGCAAGGGATTATTGGTCCATAAGGTATGCACCTGTGTAACTTTATTCCAAAATGTCAAAATGCTTTTAAAAGAATTTTAATTATACTCTTGTCATCTTTTCATGACAGCTCTACTTCCTCCATTCCTCAGCAGTACTTGGTATTGTCCATTATTTTATTTTACTTTAAAATTTTATTTTATATTATACTTTTGTCAGTGTAGTGAGTATAAAGTAATATTTCATTATGTGTTTAACTCAGAAGTACAACTGCTGGAATGCAGGATATACTAGATAGTTTTCCAAGGCTTCCTTTACCACCCTCTGCTCCTGTATCCAATTTCCGCCCCCCAATGAAGGTAAGATTATATCCTATTGGGGTTTTAATGTGCTTCTTCATGATTACCAGTGAGGATCTTTTCATGTATTATTTAGCTATTCACATTTCCTTTTATATATAATAAGTGCTCTTATTTTTGCCTATATTTATAGAAGTTTTTGTATGTTCTGAATAATCTTTTTTTTTTTTTTTTTTTTTTTTTTTTTTGAGACGGAGTCTCGCTCTGTCGCCCAGGCTGGAGTGCAGTGGCCGATCTCAGCTCACTGCAAGCTCCGCCTCCCGGGTTTACGCCATTCTCCTGCCTCAGCCTCCCGAGTAGCTGGGACTACAGGCGCCCGCCACCGCGCCCGGCTAGTTTTTTGTATTTTTTAGTAGAGACGGGGTTTCACCGTGTTAGCCAGGATGGTCTCGATCTCCTGACCTCGTGATCCGCCCGTCTCGGCCTCCCAAAGTGCTAGGATTACAGGCTTGAGCCACCGCCCCCGGCCTGAATAATCTTTTTTAGGTCATATGTATGGCACACATTTTATCCTAGTTTTTGTCTTCTCTTTTTATTTGCAATGTATTGTCTTATGACAAACAAAAGTTTATAATTTTAATGCATAGAGCTTTTAATATGATTGCTTTCACATTTTCTGATGTGCTTAAGAAATCCTCAATGCTGTGGTCATAAAGTTATTCTCTTTCTTTTTCCTAAAAGTTTTAAGAAGTTGTTTTTCACATTTCAGTGTTTACTTGGAGAACATGTGTGTATATCTGTGCAGGTATGTGGTAGGAGGCAGGAATCCAGTTTCACTTTTTCCAACATGAGTCCTAGTACCCCTTGTCAAATATGCCCCGTTAATGTGCAATGACAACTCTGTCGGATATGAGTTACCCTATGTGTTTGGGTGTGTCTGCATTCCCAAATCAATTAAATTTGTCTTTTTCTTCCATCTCCATAATAATGTGCTGTTTTCATTATTACAACTTTATTATACGTCTTAATATCCAGAATGGGCAAGTCACACTACTAGTTCATCAGAAAATCTTAAATTATTTTTCTTTTCTCTTCCATATGAATATTAGAATGAGCTCACTAACTTCCACGCCAACATTGTGACTGAAATCACATTGAGATTAAAGATCACTTTGGGAAGAAATGCCATCCTTAAAATAATATAAAAATAAATCCTTAATATTATTGCTATAGTCTGAATGTTTATTCATATATTGAAATCCTAACCCCTAAGGTGATAGTATTAAGAGATTAGGGTCTTTGGGGGGTGATTATATTATATTATCTTTCCATCATGTGAAGACACAGCTAAAAAGCACCATCTGTGAGGGAGCAGGCCCTTACCAGATACCACAGGCACTTTGATCTTGAACTTCCCAGCCTCCAGAATTATAGGAAGTAAATGTCTGTTGTTTACTAGTTATCTAATCTAAGGCATTTTGTTATAGCAGCCTGAACAAATTAAGATAATGGTTAAGTGTCTGGTCAATGTTAACATAAAGGTATGTTTTAAAATTAAAATATTTCCCATTGCTGGTGTAGAGGAATGCTATTCAGTTGTCCTATAAAGTAATCCTGCTAAACTCTCTTTTTAATTATAATAATTTTCTTCCTTTTTTCTATTTAAAAAAATTATATCACATGCAAAATAATTAAGATTTTATTATATCCTTTCTAATTATTTAGAGATTTAACTTTTTTTTGTTTTACTGCACAGGCTATGACCTCCAGAAAATATTTAAAGAAGTATTAATAATGTGTGATAGTAGGCATCCATGTTGTAATGTGTATATCGGGTTAAAGATATTCCTTCCATTCTCATGTTGTTAATAGATGTTTTATAAATGGATATTCAATTTTGTCAGAAATTCCGATACATTTATTAAGACAATTGTATGTTTTATTTCTTTAATTTGGTGGATTACATTAGATTTTTAAAATATTAAACTTGCATTCCTAAAATAAGCTGGACTAATACAATGAATTGTAATTTTAGCTATCATGTAAAGTATTTTACAAATATTTTATTTATTATTTTCACATCCATTTTTAAAAGTAAATTTGGTATGTAATGTTCCTTTCAGCTATCACTTCTGATTTTGACTTGTAATATACAAATCACACAAAATGAGACAGCAAGCGTTCCTTCTTGATCTGCTCTCTAGGAGAGGTTGGATATTATTAGAATTTTTAAAAGAGAAACTTTTCTTAAACTAAAAATTGTCTGTACTTGATATTCCTATTATGGAAGAACTATGAACTGCTGATTTAATGATTTTAATATAAGAATTTTAAAAAATGTATTCTTTGAATCACAGCTCTTTCATTGGACTCCATGCTACCTTACATTAATTTTCTAATTTCTAGGTTTCTGGTTTCATCATCTGCCACACTACTCTTTCTTGAGTTTTTTTTTTTTTCCCTTGGAAATTTCTCTTATAATTCTGTCACCTCAGGATAGTAGTCCTTCAAAGTAGTTACATAATAATGTATTCAGCGTATATGCATTTTTCAGAATATCTATTAAAAAGTACTCAAAACGGAAATGCACTAACTTGAGCACCTAACACCTAAGACATGATTTCTTTGTAGGTATTGATTGCTACTCCCACAATATCCAAGGTGGAAAAGTAGTTAAGAATTACGACCTAAGCTGTTTCTTCCACAGACTTTCATAATAGAATAGATACTTGTTCAAAACTGATTGAGGTGATACCATTTGGCACATTATCTCACCAAATAGAGATTAGATTATTCAACTCTCCTACACTCTAGTTGTTGACTGGATTCAAAGGAATATGAGCTTATCTTTATAGAAACCTAAAAAATACAAGTATATCAATACAAAAATGCATACTAAAAGATGATAGCAAAGTTTTTGGACACACATGATTGTAGAAATACTGGTGTCTAGAAAATATGATTTCTTTCTCAACAGTGGCAACATTTCAAATACTTAATCATAAGTTAAAAAATAACTTTTAAATTGTAGTTTTCCTAAATTACTTTTAAGTTCTGATGTCTTTTAAAATTTTATTTTAAATTTATCAAGTTTATTGTATATGCTTCTCTTGTTTAAGAAAATGATTTCAAGAGATCATATGAGTTCATAGTTCTACAATTATGTAATCTTTAAATTGTTTTAAATCAGCCTTCATCAACACAGTCTTATGGATGCAAATGGTCGAGACAAAGGATTATATTTATTAACAATATGAAATCATTTAGAATGTTAAAATAAATAGATTTTATTGAGAATGTCAACAGTTTATTATACCTTTTTTCCCCACAATAAATGTTTCAGGATTTATGGTGAATCACTCTGCTATAATTAAGTAGTTTTCTGTATTAAATGAGAAATTCTATTAAAGAATTAACTGCAATATAATCTAAGTTTACTAATTTCAGAGAAAGTTGCAAAAATAGAAGTGTATAATCTAAAATCACAAGGTCTTTATTTGACAGAGAGTTTTACTGTGCTTTAATTTTTAAAATAAGGGTTTCCATGGGCCAGTAGTTTTGGCAGGCAGCATAATGAACTGTCAGGCCTGAGACTTGAATTTGGAAGTAACTTTGGCATTAATGTTCCATTGGCCAATGGAGATTAGAAATGGGAGAATTTTGGCTTTCGTAGACAAAATTCTGTTTATATCAATGTTCAACACCTGCTACTGTATGAGTCACAGAGCAACAGTGATGTCAGAATTGGAGGAAGCCATGCATGTACTATTGCTGACACCAGGTTGAATGCCAAGAGTATACTGTAAATGAATGGGGAAAGAAAACATCTAAAGAAAGATTAACTAGCAGTACACATGGAAAAAATCAGCACATTTATTAATCGCCACTAACATTTTCTTATGTGTATTTACAATAACATATGCAGATACTCATACTATATCGGGTGATATTTCTAATATAGTATTAAAAAGGCAAACATTTCATTAGGTTGTTATTTGAACTGGTATCCAATGTAGTAAAATTCTGTGAATCATGTACTATATGTGTGTGATGAATTTAAAGACTATACAGGATGAAATTACCTTTTAATCTCATAGTTTTGCTTTGGAAATATTAAAACACATGACAAACTGTAACAAACATAGCAGCAAGGAATTAAATGGTTGAGAGGAAAAGGCAGCATCCCATAACCTTCCCTTGCAACACAGCCACTAATGGCATGCCAATGAAGCCACGGTTCTTGCTCGACTACTTCTTACCTTCTAAAATAACATACTAACTACAAATTGTATATTAAATGTCTACTATTATGCTTAATCATCACAAAAAAACTCTAGATATAACTACTACGGTTGCCACTTTACAGATAAGGAAATTGAAGGCTAGATAATGCAATCAAGATGTTAAACATCCCAGATTAAATAAGTCAGTTTTCCACTATTCTACACTGAATCTCAGAATTCCACTATACTGTGCTACTATTTAGAAAAAAACAGCTAGTTTCTCAATCTGAGATGCTTCCCAAAAGCAATAAAAATGATGAGTGTTAGAAAGCACCGTATCTGGGTAAAATAATAGTTACATAGTAAGAGGTAGGTGGAAATAAATCTTTATGCTCATGACAAAATGATGCTCAGGGAAATTAATGTAGCAATGTCAAAATTACAATAGACTGAATTTCACAGTTTGGGAACCATCTGAACAAAGAAGAAGAAAACTGATTTTTTATATATTCTATTTAAAAATCGGTTCAGAAATGGCTTATCTGCCAGAGAACGTAATAGTCTCTCCTCTTCTGATCAAGGAAAACATGGTACATATCTGTCTGCTCTACAAGTAATAGAAGGCATGCTGGTGAGCTCAGTGCTTTCTGCTTAAGTCCCAGGCAAAAAGCTGATACTCAACAAATACTTTAATTGATTGGATATTTATATCAATTTATGTTCCACATGACAGTAAGATAAGTAAGATAAGCTTGATTTAAAAGCCAGAGCACACAGAAATATAACAGTCAACACATCTATTATTATCTGTGCCACAAAAAAAAATTCATTACTATAACTCTACATCTTTCACTCTTGTACACATTTGTGCAGGAGAAAATTTCATCTCTGGTTAACAGTGAGTGTATATTTGGATTTCAAGAGAGAAGAACACAATAGGGTATCTGAAAGCAGAGTCACAGAATGGACAAATTAATCCAATCAGTAAGACAATACAAGTCTTCAATTTCATCTGCTTGGTTCTCTAGTGCAATGACATAAACTTGGGTGGTCAATACACAGGTACTTTTGATAAAAAAGAGTCATTATTTCTATTTTTTTTCAAGTAAGTGAATAGATTACTGAATAAATAATTGGGAGAAACTTTTTCCATTTTGATAAGATTGTAATAGAAATGACTAGCCTTTATCACACATCAAAATTGGCATATTTACTGAGAATTAAACTACTTAAACACTAATAATGATTCCTTTTTCTTGTCATTAATACAAAATTATTAATCTCTTTCAGAAATCTTAAAAATTCAGCTTTTTAAAAGACAAGTAGTAGTCTTACCCTTTTTAACACATCCTAAAAATTCAACTACAGAAGTCTAACACTTAGTAAATAGTAACCACAACCAATGTTCAGGAAATATTTTTTACTAAGTAAATATACCTTTAAGACTATATTGAAAATATAATTTTAAGATGTTATACACTTATTTTAGTTCATTTTCTAATACAGCAAACAAAATCTTGAGTAGCCTGGCAAGATTGACTGAAATAGTAATGGTAATTTTATATAATGGGGAAGATATATTTTAAACATAATTTTTAGATGTCATCTCTCTGTGACAATGCAAACAGGTGAAGATTACGCCAGAACAATGAATTATAATGATTACGTCAGAACAAAATTTAAAACTTGTAAGAACTTATATGTTATTTTTCAGTTGTTAACCCACGCTACCTTCCTTCCTGGGCAGACTCATTTCAGCACCAAAGCAGTGAAATCATCTTAATTAAATCAACTTGTCTTTACATGGCAAGTTACAAAAATCATGAGACAACTGTTAACCCATCCAAACTTATGAAATACATTGAAATAAATCTGTAGAGATGGCTGGCCTTTGGAAGTAATGATAATATGAAAACAAAAATGAAAAACATAAATTCTAAAACAATAGAGATAAAAAGTGTTTTGAAGCATGCTACACATTTTGGTATTTGAATAAGCTATCATTTACATGCTTCATCTCTATTGTATACATGAAGAAAGAAAAAAGAGGTTTCTTGTCAGACCAGAAATGAACAGCATTGACAATGGTATATTTCTAACATATATTATTCTTAACGGGCCAGGACCTAGTCTACAGAACCTAATGAATTATCCATGATACCAGGAGAGCGGACTTTCAGCAAAAGTTTGGCAGTGGGTAGTGAGTGGGTGGAGATGGGAGTTTTGGGAAGAGGAGGATCGAGAGTAAAATGATTCTAGATTTTTGGATTCAGCAAAGGAGAGCTTAACCTCTGGTTTAAGCATACAAGCTAGATGATCTTATATATATTAATACATTCTGA
Source organism: Chlorocebus sabaeus (assembly GCF_047675955.1). NCBI lineage: Eukaryota > Metazoa > Chordata > Mammalia > Primates > Cercopithecidae > Chlorocebus > Chlorocebus sabaeus. The sequence continues at coordinate 14,398,205 of NC_132918.1, forward strand.
CCCTTGTTAGTCCAAGTTGCGCCATTTTGTAAGTCCTCAGCCATTTTGCAGGCCCTGGTCAGAGTGAAACCTTCCACCGGGGTTAGGGGTGTGAGGCACATCCTGCTCAGCCACCTGACTTCCTTATCATATCCTGCTGGGCAGACATCCAAGGAACATCCTATCACAGTCCGCTGGGAAAAGGGCCAAACTGCGTGATCATAAGAAAATCTTATCAATATCCTCCAGGCAGCAAGCCAAACCACCCAGACTACTCCCACCCAGACCTATAATTATCCCAGCCTGTAGGACACAGTGGGCTCTGACATTTACCTGGTCCCCACCTCCGTAGCTTGTGCTTGCCATAAACCTGTGTTGCTGTAGAGCTACCAACTCTCTTTCTTTAACCTTCACCTTCCCTTCAAAACTTAACAACCCTCCGGTTCAACATTGTAATTGTCCACCCTCAGTTTCAACATGGTAATATGTTGAACAGTAACATTTTATAGAGTTTCTTCCAGCATTTAGAGTTTTTTAGAACATATGTGAAGTCCTTAGCATAGTCTCTAGTACCTCCAGACACTTACAAATGTAACTTCTCTTCTTCTCTTTCTTTCCTAAATGATTTGTCCCAAGTACTGAGAATACTGTAAAACCTGCATCAGAAAATATATATGAACTTAGCTTCATTTTATGGTTGGAATTATAAAGCTCCTATTTGACATCTTTTTAATCCAAAACAGTTCATGATATTTTAATGTACAATTCTAGACACTGGATTTAAATTTTTACATATTTTCTTGTGGGTATATATCCAAAGAAAATTATATCTTTATCTCAAAGAAATATTCACATGCCTATCTTCATTGCATAGTTTTTCATGATAGTCAAGATATGAAAGCAACCCAAGTGCCCATCAGTGAATGAATGGGTAAAGAATATGTGGTATCTATGAAATAAACTCTCATTCAGCCATCAAAATACAGGAATCTTGCCATTCATAGCAATATGGATGAACCTGGAGGATACTATACTAATATCTAATTAGCCACAAACAGAAAGACAAGTACCGCATCATCTCAATTATGTGAAATCTAAAAAAAAAAAAAAAAAAAAATCAAACTAATAGAATCAGAATGTAGCAAGGTGGTTGCCAGGAGGTAGAGGTATATGGTGGTGGAAGAAATGGAGAGGTATGATGAAAAGGTACAAACTTTCAGTAAGAAGATGAATAAATACCAGGAATATAATGTACAGAGTTGTGACTATGGTTAATAATATTGTATTATTTACTTGCAATTTGGTAAGAGAACAGTGTCCTTACCACATACACACATACACACACACACACACACACACTATGAGTAGTGATGGATGTGTTAATTAAATTGATTGTGGTAATTATATAAGGTCTACACATATGAAATCATTATGTTGCATACCCTAAATATATTCAATTTTGTCAATCATATTTCAATAAAGCTAGAGGAAAAATACCACAACAGGTTGAATGCAGAAACAGATATGAGAATCTAGCAGTGTTTTATTAAGCCAGACATTAAAGAGATTTGAAAAACATAAAACAATGCCACTTTTCTCTCTAAATGATTTTTCTTTGAAAAACAGTTTTTTCATAAAATGCTGTATTCTTAACATGTAATGGGATTTTTATTTTTTAATAAATTAATATCTTTTTAAAATGTATCAGTTTTAATCCCATATAAATTAAACATGGACATATATAACTTCCAAAAACATAAGCAGTTTGAAGATCTCAATAGTGTATAAAAATGTAAAGGACTCCTGAGGCCAAAACATTGAGAACTACGGCTCCAGTTCATGTTTCTTGTAGAAAATAATGGGAGTTTTCCAAGAACACACTGAATGAAATGCGTTTTCCTGTTCTGCTTATGGACGTGCCAATTAATGAAGGTTGGCAGAGTAAGTTGTCAGCATCAAGTCTGAAAAGCAGATAAGTAGGAAACATCTTAGAGAATTTCAAGTTTTCCAGTAATAGTAGAGACGTTGGATCTTTTTTTAGTCTAGATCATAAGATGTCATTGCGTGAATGTGAGTGCCTAGATTCATACTACTTAATATGGATAAGTGATGCTAATCTAGTTCATGAAAGCACAACTAGATAGCTAATATATTCCCAGATTTATAAAGAAACAAATATATTAGAACTCTCACCATTGCAACAAGTGCCTATTGGATATCTACTATGTCTAAGGAAATATAAAATTTTCCATATGGGAGAATCTGGCAAAACCATCTTAACTTCTTTGGCAATGGTCAACTCTTACCTATACTGTGCCAACTACATTTTTCTGGACTTTGCCATGGGATACTTATTCTCACGTTCATATTCAGCTATATTTTTTCACAAAAAATAACCACTGACACTTTGGGAGGCCGAGGCAGGTGGACTGCCTGAGCTCAGGAGTTCAAGACCAGCCTGGGCAACATGGTGAAACCCTATCTCTACTAAAATACACACACAAAAAAATTAGCCAGGCATGGTGGTGGGCGCCGGTAGTCCCACGTACTTGGGAGACTGACAAAAGAGAATTGCTTGAAGCCAGGAAGAAAATTGCAGTGAGCCTATATCGAGCCACTGCACTCCAGCCTGGGCGACAGAGTGAGACTCCATCTCCAAAAATATAAATAAATAAATAACCACTGAATATCTACTCTCCAAAAATAAATAAATAAATAAATAAATAAATAAATAAATAACCACTGACTATCTACTATTGGAAGCCATTGTGTAGCTGCAGTGGTTGAGTTATTAAATAGAAACACATATATTGTCATGATATCTGGTTAAGTAAGACAGGTTTCACAACTTATAAAGCAAAATAGAAGGTACAAAAAATGCAAATCAGCAAAGTTAGAAATTTTACCAAACCCCTCTGCAAAGAATAGAATAAGCAGAAAAAGAAAAACAAGAAAATAGATGAGTTGACCAATTTGACATATACAGAAAAGTATATCCAATAACTTTATAAGTGCACATGAAATGTTTACAAAAATTGCCTATATGCTATGCCATAAAGCAAGTCTCGATACACTTAAAGAAACCAAAATCGCACAGTATATACGCTGTAAACTCAATGGAATTAAATTAGAAATAAATAACAAAAGAGTAGAACCTCTTAGCTTCTTGGAAATTGAACAATGCCTTCTAAATAACCAAGAAGTTAATGGTGAAATTAAAATAGAATAATAAAAAAATCTTTTTTTTTTTTTTTTTTTTGAAATGGAGTCTTGCTCTGTCACCCAGGCTAGAGTGCATTGGCACAATCTCAGCTCACTGCAACCTCCACCTCCTGAGTTCAAGTGATTCTCTCACCTTAGCCTCCCAAGTAGCTGAGATTACAGGCACCTGCCATCATGGCTGGCTAATTTTTTCTGTATTTTTGTAGAGATGGAGTTTTACCATGTTGGCCAGGCTGGTCTTGAACTCCTGACCTCAGGTGATCTGCCCACCTCAGCCTCCCAAAGTGCTGGCATTACAGACTTGAGCCACCATGCCCAGGCTAAAATATCTTGCAATTAACAAAATGGAAACATACATAACAGTACTTGTGGAAATCAGCCAAAGCAGTGCTTAGAGAAATGTATTGCCTTAAGTAAATGTATTTTTTTTTTAATGAAAGAAAAAGATCAATGATCTGGATTCAATTTAAATAAATTAGAAAAGGGCAATGATATAAAAACTCAAATGAAAATTTTAAGAAGCAAATAAAAATAATAGCAAAAATGAATAAAAATGAAGACAAGTGTACAGAAGAAAAACTCAACAAAGGGAAATACTGGCTATATATTTGATCAGCTCCAATAATGCTATTCATGAAAAGAAAAAGAAGGAGGGAGAAGGCACAAATTATCCATCTTAAGATGAAAAAGGTGAGGCATCATAATAGATCTTACAGATATTAAACAGATAAGAATATGTTTTGACAGGAATTATGGCAATACATTGAAAAATTTTGTAAAGCAGCAAAATGTTCTTAAAAATCCAAGCCACCAAAACTGTCACAAAAGAGAAGAAAATCTAAATATTCAACATCTACTTAAAAATATAGTTAATAATACAAATATATCCTTCCCAGAAAAAAAAAATCCTTCCAAATTCAGTTGTCCTCTAGATCAATTTTTTTACATATTTAAAAAAGAAATCAGTTATAATAGACACATGTAAGAATCAATAAAACGGAATTGTCCAAAACTTTCTATGAGGCCAACAAAATTTTGACATCAAAACATATCAAAAATATTATAAGAAAAATTATCATCAAATATCCTTTATACATATACTTTAACAGAAAAAAAATTTATAAATTGTATTTATATAAAAAGACAAGTGCATTATGACCTAGTAGTATTTGTTTTAGTAATGCAAGGTTGATTTAACATTCAAAAATCAAACATTCTGGCTTACCACTTTAAAAAAGAAATATTATTTCCCTACGTTTGGAAAAGAGCAGTAAAAGTAACAGACAATTAGAAAATTAAAATTAAAAAAAAATACTATGGATGATAGCATTAATATATCAAATACACCTGTTGAAAGATAGGCAAAAAGAAATTCACTTAAGGTTTGTATGCTTTGCTGCATATATATTATATTTGGATAAAAAAAGAGTTTTAAACCAAAGCAAAAACAAATAAACCTCCCTTGGAACAATATCACCTGTAAGACAACTCAGATTGCCTTATCATGACTCTCAATGACTACCTTTGATTAGTGGATGTTAAGATTTCTCATAATGTGACAGACATGCCAGTTAGAATAAATTTAAAATGTTGTAAAGCATTTTAGACTCTCTGATATGCATTGTGCATATTTCTTTTGTATATAGCCCATGGGTTTTTAATAAGTATCCCTTGACTAATTATCTCCTCTTTGGAATTTACATAATATATAAACTAACTAAAACCTTAATAAGGTTATTGGGTTTCTTAGATGTATTGGTTTATAAATAATAAGCCAATTACCTTAATTTCATCAAGCCACACCATTCATCCAGTGTGCTTCATTTTAGCCTCAAAATTTAGCCAAAAACAAAAAACAAAAACCAAAAAACAAAAAAACACTGAAATTTGCCATAATACTTTCTAGAAATGTGGTCAGGCTATACATTAATGACAGCTAAATTAGCACAGACACTATCTATTCATGTCCCACTGCCCTTTATTTGATAGTCACTGCCATTTCTATGGCTTCTATATGTACAAACTGATTTAATTTCTCTCATCAGTCAATGCATCTGGATGTTCCTAACAAATACAAACCCCAATGAAGACAAAAACTCAAGCCAATTTCCAAGGAAAATGATTTAACTCTTTAGAGCCTGTTACTCCAAATCCTTGTTTTGCTTCTTGGAAATATGGTTGCAAGCTTATTTTCAATGTTTGGTTCAATGGTTAGCTAAAGACCACATAATGCATGGGTTGGTATGTGGTTAAAACTAGAGTTTTGATAGTTCTTAGAGTCAGTCATTGCTCTTTTCACAGTGACAATATTGTTACTTAATTATATTGAACACTGTTAAGCTAACTTGAGAAATAAGTACCAACCAAGCAACTTCTGGTAGTTGCCACCTTTAGCATTACTTCTCATGGATGGCCGGCAGACTATTTTTAGAGTCTTTCAAAATATATGCATCTATTTCCAAACTAAATCATGCTGTTTGGGAATGCTTGAACTAATTTTTGGTACATGTGAAATGAACAGAATAAAAACATTTGATTACTAAGCAAGGAAGTGGTACAAAGCGGAGTTGCTTCTTTTGCCTGATATTTTTGGAAAAACAAAGCTTCTGCGAGGACTGCAAACTGGAAATGAGCACATGGTGTTGCTGGGCAAGCTTTCCTCCATGTTTCTCTCAACAACTGAAATGTCCCGATTTTTATACGTATTTATATCTCCCTGTGTAAGTTTTGGGCATATGTGCCTAGCTGGGGTATACTCATCGCATACATAACCAAAAACAAATGAAGGAAGTAAAATTTTTCTGATTTGTTTTCATTAATTCAATTACGTTGCCAGTCATGATCTGAAAACAAGAGTATGCAAAACACCTAAAGCACTTGAGAATCAATGTTTTAGATACATTCCAGAGGTTGAAAATTTGTTTCCTTCAAATTACATTGGGTATTCCCATATCCTGTGTTTTACCAACACGTAAATATTCTTATCTCAGTGCAGTGGCTCACGCCTATAATCCCAGCACTTTGGGAGGCTGAAGTGGGGAGATCACGAGGTCAGGAGTTTGAGACCAGCCTGGTCAACATGGTGAAACCCCATCTCTACTAAAAATACAAAAATTAGCTGGGCATGGTGGCAGGTGCCTATAATCCCAGGTACTCAGGAGGCTGAGGCAGGAGAATTGTGTGGACCCGGGAGGTGGAAGTTGCAGAGAGCCAAGATCGTACCATTGCACTCCAGCCTGGGCAATAGGGTGAGACGCCTTCTCAAAAAAAAAAAAAAAAAAAAAAAAATTGCTTGTCAACAGTCTGCTGGAATGGGAGAATGTCTATTTTAGACAGGGCAAGAGCTCTGTACTTCACTAAAGATCTCCATCCCCAATAATCTACTTACCATTCATTTATTTATATTATCTACTTGTTCTGCCTGAGTAGACTTTTAAGTTATGTCATCTCTGACCTTAGAAAAGTAGTCTTGGAAAGAACGATTTACTTTTCCATAAATTTGTTGCATCTATCTGCATCTATCTTTAAATGAAGAGTATTTGAATACTCTCTTAAAGCCTCATTAAGTCTGAGGTAATTGAACTGATTTCCTAAAAATGAACAGAACCAAAAATTAGTCCATAAAGAGATGTCCACAGCAAAATTTAATTTTGTTTTAATATTAATAACACTGATATATTTGAAAAGATGAGATAAGGGGAAGGGGGAATCATGGTATGTAATATTCAAAATTGGTCATCTTTTTTCTTATGTCTGCATTTATATTATTTCTTGTCATTCTAAAATCAAAAAATAAATTTACAAATCAAATAAGAATCCAGGCAGTGCATTTGTGACAGATTATTGGCATGCTAGAAAATGCATTTAAGTTATCTTTGGAAAGGATGATTACAAATTGGCACTAAAATTATTCATCCATTAAGGATCTACTGACATGTCATCATGTCATAGAAATTAATAGAAAATAAATCATTCTATTCAGAGGTAATTCCACCTAGTCCTACATTTTTCTTCAGAAATATGTTTATTAGAACCTAGCCTGTCTGTCTGACTAGACCCATCTGTTTAGTCTTACATTCTGCACTATCCAGAAGAATTATTTCACTTGTATTTTAAAAAGCAGGCCCTGAATTGATAGACCGTTTTAAATTTTTCATTGGAATGAGTGCCACTCACTCCTGGAGGGGGTGTGGTTGTCTCTATATACCTAATTAATGAATTCAGTTCTTAAATTTACTCCAGGAGTGAGTGGGTAATCTTAAAATGACTTTCTAACCAGTGGTTAGGAAGCATTATTTGCAGAATTTCGGAGGCCAGGATCCTCAAAGAGACATTAAGGAAACCATAGGAGTGGCCTGAAAAGTGTGCAAAGTCTGCTGATGAGACACGTAACACTGCACAATGAGAAAAATCCAGGTAAGCAGTCAATTATTAGGTAATCAGAGAACAAGCAGCACAGCTCCAACACAGGTTTTTAATCCTTGGTCAGGTCTTCAGTTCCTGGACATAGAAGAGCAAGAATGTATGTATGGAATGTATGTACAAGAATGTATGTATGGAAAAGTGCCACTGTGGGAGGAGACAAGGGTATGATTCAAGTGTAGGGATCTTGTTAAAGAAAAAAGACACAATAGTGACCTGGAAGAAAAGTAAGGTTTTGCTGGTGATATTTCTCTGATTTTTAATGAATTAGCAGTAACAATGATCATGACTTCTAAATGTTCACATCAACTCTGAAAAGCAGTAGTATCAAAACAGTAAAGATGAGAAAACTGAGGTTCAGGAAGATTGAGTTAACTAGAAACTCTCATATCACCCCTTAATAGTGATTGATTTCAGAAGCTGTAATGGTGATTTTACTACGTGTAGATATCAAGTAACTTCATTTGGTAAAAAAAGAGTTCTGTGGTGGCTGAGAACCACTAAATGAGCTCATAAAAGTTAGTCCGTATAGTTTAAAGTACCATAAACATGTAGTGAATTAGTAAACCCCATTAATAGACAAAAATACCTTGCATTTTTTTGATTATAAAGTAAACTCTACAACAACATCAAGCATTTACGTATAAGGATCCGAACTAGTGTACAAGAATGTCTGTACTGCTGAATTGCAGATCCTAATGGTTAGGGCTTTAATCAACAAGGAATATGTGAACATGAAATCACATCCTTATTAATTACATTTTGTTATAATATTGACACAATTAAAGTTATCCAGTTTAGTAGAAATGAATAAAATTAGCTCAAATTTCATTCATAATATCTTTACTACCTTCATTGTTCTAACAGCACAATAATATGTTTCTTGTCTGTACCAGACTCTATAAGAAAAAAATGGTTTTCTGATGACATCTGATTTTTTATTTTTCAGGGGTCAGACAAAGAAGACTGATGATAAGCAATACCTTAATTCACCTAAAGCTCAGACAAGCCATGAATAGATCTATCAAAACGAAATCAGTAACTGACATTTGTACAAAACATGCAATTAATCCAAAGGTTTATAGCCTTTCAAAGATAAATAACTGTCAGGAAGCCATCCTTTACTGAAGGAGTGTTTCATCTGAAAGACTCAGAGGCTTTTACAGCATTGCTGAAAATTCAGCAGAAAATACAGCAGAATTTTCAGCTTTGTTGTAAATGCTAACACAGTATCAGTGACTGATTTCCAAGAAGTGTGTCAAATTTTTTATTATTTTCATGTAAACTATAAATTGAACACATTGATTTATTAGGTAAAAATGCTGCCAGATAAATTACAATAATAAACACAACCTATCAACATAAAAGCAAGGTCAGTATTTCTTCTACAGATATCTTCGTTTGTTTCAAAAAGTCATTTACATAAAATGGGCATGTTGTCTCATACTGAGAATGTATTTCTCATAAAATACAATACTGGTATTCCAATGAACACATTTTTACAAAAAATTTCTTCCCATTACTTTAACAAAACAATTACGGAGTATTGCATTTTGATTTAACCATAAGAGTTCCCTCTTACAGTCCATAGGTGTAGAGTCGTAAATAAATGGGATATCCCATATCATATGAGAAGGGGGACTGTTAATGTTGGGATCAAAAGTGTGGTTCTGGAGACAAATTGTGTTCAAATATCTACTCTGCTTCTTACTAACTAAATGACCGCGGGCAAGTTATTAAAGATCCTTAAGACTCAGTTGCTTATTGGAAAATGGAGATCACAACAGTACATACATTATCTGGTTGCTGTGGTTAAATATAATGAAAAAAAAAAAAATACAAAAAATTAGCCGGGCATGGTGGCGGGCGCCTGTAGTCCCAGCTACTCCGGAGGCTGAGGCAGGAGAATGGCGGGAACCCGGGAGGCGGAGCTTGCAGTGAGCTGAGATCGCGCCACTGCACTCCAGCCTGGGTGACAGAGCGAGACTCTGTCTCAAAAAAAAAAAAAATATATATATATATATGTGTGTGTGTGTGTGTGTGTGTGCGTGCGCACGCACGTGCGCATGTGTGTGTTAATCTTTTTGGTATATATATATATATATATATATAATGATTCTTATAAAGGACTTAGCACAGTGACTACTCAGTTCTCATCCACTGCTCAATTCACCATAATCTGTCTTCCGTATCTACTACACTATGTAAACGCATAGTTATCTATCTAGATTGTTCTTTCTCGGGTCAAAAGCAGACATATGTCATGTGTATGTCTCCACGCTTTCAACAGCTGTGGGTCTTCATTTGATTTTGATATATCAAATGCCTAATTTCCCATGGATATCTCCATAGCACTAGAAGATAACACTAGTTCTTACATGACATGACACGGGTGACCCTGTGGTCTGAGAAAAAGCTCCAGATACAGGAAATAGAAATTTTGTTTTGATTACATAACTTCCCTACAACTACCTACAACCTCCCTTAATATCTAATAGGACAAAGAGCAAACCTTATTTTTCAGTATTTAGTTTTGTCACAGCTTGTCTCCATTTTCATTGCTAATCTGATCTACTCCCACCTATTGGATGATTCAAAGACAGTCTACCGCTGTATTTAAGAATAGGGACTGGGAGTCAGTCTGGCATTGATTCTTCCACTACCTAGATGTGAGACCTTGGACAAGATATTTAGCCTCTTGGAAGCACAAATGTCTTATAATGATTCATACTTCACTGAGTTGCTGTTACAATAAAAAACATTAATATTTGTAAATTGCTTAATAAGCAATAAGCATAAGCACTCAATTAGTAGTTTCTATTTTAGGCTTACACTGATTTCAGCCAGTCCAGTGTATCAACCTGAGGCTGCCATATGCACTGCCACTACTACTACTTGTTTCCCTCATCACCTCCGGAAAGCCATTTTGGCACAGATCAGCCAACTCTAAACTGTGCCCTCCAAATAGCTTGGCATCGGGCTCATAAAGCTTTAACCAATTTTCTAAGTTATGTAAGTATTTCACATGAAGTTTTTGAATCAGCAACTCTTTTGTTATTTCTAGGTAAAAATAGGCTTTTAAATTTATTTTAGAGCAGCTCATTTCTGGGAAAGCTGACTTAAAGTTATGCTTTTATTGGGCAGCCAACAAATCAATGCTGAGTTAAGGGAAAAGGAAAACAGAGACCAAGGGAGGAAAGAGAGGAATAGATGGAGTGAGGAAAGGAGGAAGAAAGGAAGAAAAAAAGGAGAAGGAGGAAAGAGGGGACGAGGTGAGGGAAGAAGAAAAAAAAGAAAAAAATGAAGAAAATTAGTTTATGATTCATGGTCTTTCCTGATTCCTGATGCGTGTCATTATTTATATCTGGAAAGATGTACTGTTTTACCATATGATTTCTTTTCGTATATCTTCAGTAAATTTGATTTTATCCTATAATCAAACTTTAACACAAATGTAACAGACTCTTTTAGCTTTGTTTTCTGGGTGACTAGTTAATGGGATGTAACTCAGTTTTTTAATCTTACTATGACTTGATTAATTAACTCATACAGTAATGTAATTGTGAGTTGATAGTTCTCTAGTGTATAGATGTTCTACAAAGTATATTTGAAATAAACTAGCCTTAATGGGCTTTCTTAATGGGCATGGGCACCATATAGGAATCTTATTACTAAAGTTAATAAGAACAATTCTAGATTAACGTGTTTCATCTGTTCTACTTTTACTGCTATTATTTTTCAGGGGAGAGTAATAAAGTGTTCTTTAAATTATCTCTTGAAAGAAAAAAACAAAAACTAAATATTACAACAGTTATCCCACAGTTGCGTCTGAGTGATGTCAACTATGCTGACAAAAAAATACGATATTTTTAATATGTGGTTGTTTTACTGTGTTAAGCAGAAATTTTTAGTGAGTGACTGAATTTTTTCCTTAGCATCAATCAGTATATCTGGTATTACAAAATGGGTAGACTAATTGTTTTTGAATTGGGCAAATATTTTTTGTAATGAATACATTATTTAATGAATAAAACATGGAAATTTAAGAGCAGTTCCTTGTACATATTATTTCCATTAAGAAATATAGTTGCACATCACAATGTGTTATCTTTAGATTAATTCTTGTTTGTCAATCAAGCAAGTCCCATATATTTAAACACACTGGGTTTAACTGGCACCAGAAAGCATGAGGGAATACATCCAAGATCTACTTTAATGATGGCAACATTTCAGAGAAAAATGATACTATATAAATACAAATGACAATATAAGTTAGGAATCTGTAGGAATGGCCAACATATCATTTTGTTATAAGTAAAATATGCAAGTGTTTTAAATACAGAGGTACTTTAGTATAAAATAGAGGCATGTTTCTAAAATAAAGACAAATATATTTTCTCTAAATAGAATATACGAGTTTCAATAGGAAGTGTCAGCCTTTGATCAAACATAATCATTGAGCTACTTCTTAGATTCTTTTTATTATTCATTTCCATCTGGAATGCCTTCCCCGTAAACCCACACTATTTAAATTCTGCCCATTATTCAAGTTCCTGTTCCCCAAGAGAATTTTTGAGCATGTGCACAAAACGTAATAAAGATTCTGAAGTATCTATATTTATTTAGTGTTTTTCCAAGGCAGTTTCAATAGATTAAATTAAAATGCGTATCACTTTAGATTGAAGCTATGCCCCCACCTTCTCCCATCCCCAAAGTTTTACTGAAATAAATTTTTCTGTTTCAAAATTCTAATCCTTTGGCCTAATGAAGGGATTTCTATCCTGGTTAGAATATTAAAAATGCTCTGAGCTAATGGGCCTTTTTGTTTCAAATGTTAGATTTAATTTCCTGTGAATAAAATTTTACAACATGGAAAACATTAGGTCTTACTGAAACACCAGTCAAACGGAGTAATTATGAAAAATGCCAATAAATAAATAAATAAATCCTGCTCAGCCTCTATAATCATAGTAATTGTAAGGGCATATAAGTTTTAAAATAAATGTTTTAACATTTCAAATGTTGAAATTTAAGACATGTTTAAAATGACATAGGCAGTATGGTAAATAGAGTGCTGGATTAGGAACCATGAATTTTTTACCTTTATTACTCAATTTTGTATAGTTATATAGTCATGTAAAATTGGTCATCTCATATTATTTTGAGGGAAGTTTTTAAACCTTTTTCCCTTTTATTTTCTTCTTCTTTTCTCTTTTGCTTGCTTTACCTTCCTCCTGCCCACCACATCACCCTTTGTCATATTCCACATTAACAATATATGTAACTTTCACATACAATCTGAGTAAGATTTAATATATAATTACATATTCATTTATATTATGTATTCTTCAATATTTTCACCTAGAACACACATACAACACATAAACATGTACATACACAAACCTATGTAGAAATTATTTTATAACAAAAAAGATCAAAATGTATGTCCTTTTCTATATCCTGCTTATTATACTTAATCTTACCTCTTGAATATCCCTCCACATTACATGGAATGTTTCTTTTTTTATTCTTATCATCATATTATTTTAATTAATTGCAAAAATAATATTTTATGCTTTATAATATACCATAACATTCTATATATATCCTTTCATTTTCGTGATGACTAGTTTGAGTAGTCTCTTTTCATATTTTGTTTAGCCATTCGGATTTAATCTTCTGTGAATGCCCTATTCAACCCTTGGCTAATCAGTTTGCTTGTTTGGCTTTTTCTTGGCAGTTTGAAAGGGCTGTCTTTACATTACATATATCCATCATATTTCTGTTATTTGTATGGCAATTTTTAATATCTTTCATTCTATTGTATGTATAATATTAATACATTCATGGAATTAAGTATGTTACTATTCATTGGCTATTTTCAGGGTTTTCCATCATAGGCTAAGAATATTTACCACTCTATTGAAAATGAAGACTTGTAGACTTTATTTATTTAAATTTTTTACAAATGCTGCATGTAAGTGTAATCTTTTTGGAACATAAGCAGTGAGAAAGCTCCTCACACTGATGATATTTATAGGTTCTCAAGGTCTTTAAATGACATAAATATTCATTACCATCATTTATGAGGACCTTCTGCTCTTCATAAATATCCAAGTGTGTGTGTGTGTGTGTGTGTATATATATATGTACATCCAGAATAACTATTACATGTGTCAGTAACATATCACTGTAAGTTGGCAGCATGTATTATTTCTTAATATCTATTCATGTGTACTTAATCTTTTGTTGATCATGTGATGTAATGACATGTACAAGACATCATCTAATTTTCCTATGATTAATGTTCTAAAGTTAGAGAAGTTCAACTAAGGCACTGTTATTCCTCATTACCTAAATGACACAATTACCACAGACATTTTAAAAGAAAAGTGGCCATTTTAAAGAACAAAATTTTGTCTTTCTCAAGAATGTTTGTTTAAACCGTAATATAACCATGTACTAGTTATGCTTCTGCTCTTTAAAGAAATGTACTTCTCCCTGACTAGTTTGGCAGTAATTGGATAGACTGAATATAGCATCACTTCCAGACTCTGCACTGAACAAAATGCTTTTTTTCCTGCTTTTATCTTCAGCAATATCTTTTATAGCTACTGAATAAATGCAGTACATCTATGCACGTAATCTTGAGAAGTCAGAAAACCAATTTTTTGCCATTTTAAGTTGATTTAGCAACAGACAACATGTTTTATTTTATGTTCTTTTCCCTAGTACACCTTCTATTTAAGACCCACTAAAAGTAGAGAAAGGAGATCAAACATTCACAGAAATAAAGCCTCCCTTTCAATTAAACAAAGCTTTTGCTTTTTAATATCAGAATAGAAGTTCCTTTGTAAACAGCATAATTTTGTAATCACTGCAAAGGCAATAGATTTAGAAACAAAATAAAACAACATTGCAAGTTATCTATAACTGAGAAGGCAAAACATTCTAAAATGCAACCTGGACAGTTCAATCTGCACCTGTACTGACCCGTATAATCCTCAAAGAATAAAAATTTATTCCAAATGCAAAAAATGATTCATGGTTATTCTTCAAATAATATTATCTATTAAACTTGTTTTGGCCTTACTGCATTTCTCCGTGTTCCATATTATTTATTTCCTTTCTATCTAAATTGAGTTTTATAGTTCAACCATATGGAGATTTGTGTATGCTTAGTGGAAAAATGCATTATTGGAAGAATGTAATATAATGTTGTCTCTCTAGGGAGTGAAACAGAAACATTATATTCAACGTTTCAGCCAAGTTCCTGGGACTGGCTGTCAGCAGTCCACTTCACAACAGAGTTGACTCATCGAGCACATGCTGACTGACCAGCTAGTGCCAAGTGAACAGGAGCAATGATGGCCACTAAAGGCAGAGACAACTAAAAGCCTTTGTTAGAGGCTGTTCGTGTTCTGAATGGAGTACAAAACAAAGCACAGATAAAGTCAAGAGAGAAGCGCGTGCATGCTGTTATGCTATACACTTTAAGACGTCTGGCAGATCTCGTGGCAGATCTAGTGGCAAAGAGAGATAGGTTTAGACAGAAGAGACGAGTATTCAGAATAGCTTTTAAAGAATTAACATACACAAATTGGTGGAACGTGGGTGTGAAAATGCCAACAGGTGAAAAGCAAAAATATAGGAAGGTTGGTATAGAAATAAATAAGTATCAGTGGGATCAAAATATTAAATTTACTAGAGCTGAGGATGGGTTGAGTAAGTGCAGTTCCCTAAAGAACAGTCAGATGGAGGAACGTGAACAAACAAAAGAAACAGTGAGCATTTTGTTCTCAAAAGATATGTTGTCTATTTTTGCTCCCTTTATATTTGTTTAGCTTTTGGAGCACTTTATATTTCTTTCCAATAGGAGCTTTTATGTCCTCGTTCAGTTTATATTCCTGTAAGTAAATCTTCTCCTCAAGTCATTGATTGTATGGTTTCAAAATCAGTGGCCTAATCAGTTTCCTTTTCCTCTAGAGCAAAGTCCATTCCTTTTATTTATCAAATGAAAGACAAGACATCACTGCTCTGTCAGTGCATTTAATTCTGGATTCTTTTAGAGCAGCTCTCTTTTAAACACTTTAAACATCAGATAAAAGGAAGATTTAATAAGCTTTACTCGGCTTAATGTGTCTTCAACACTCATCACTGGAACGCTAAATGAAGGAATAATCAAAGAAGGGAAAACAGAGAGGAAATGCGTGGATAAGCAACTAAAGGATGCAGATGTTGAGGAATTAAAATAAAACAAAAGATGACTTTTAGTAGCAGTGTGTTCTAATGTGTAATGACCTGAACTGTTGACCAAAATATACAATTGGGTCATTTTGCTTTATGAATGGCTAATCCTGAAAAATAGATGTAGGAAGTCATTGTTGTATGGGAGAAAGTAAGTCACCCAAAAATCCAGTATGACTTAAACATTTGGAAACTAAAGCCAACTTTTAATATGATATTTGGTATTAACTTCCATCATGGTTTTAATATTTTTTTTAAAAAAATTCTCAAGATAAAAATTCAGACTGTTTTATTGCTTTACACACCTGTGGTTTACCTCCCCTCAATTCCAAACCTTCCAAAGTCTCCAATCATTTCTGAAAACATGGCTGATATTAAGACCTAGCCTGCTTTAAATACTTGCAACAATTGACTTGGTCAGCTAATTTAGTTATTCATCCATTAATTAAACAAACATTGAGTCCTTTAGTTCTACACACTGTATATACTCTAACGCATTTATAACAACTATCATTCAACCTGTCTTTATATGTTACAATATATATGTTTGCATATATAAATATGCATATATATAATCATATATGTGTGTGTACTTGTGTTTCTGTGTGTATCTCCAGTGTATGTGTAAGCATCCAGTGTGACATATTCGCATGCACTGCTTTCTCCTCATTTTACCACTTTGTCCTCTCATTTCATGAGTTGAATCTTTAAAGACCTGAGTAGGTTTACTGAGTGTTAAAAAGAAGGCGACTGAGCTAGGTCACTCCATTTCTAAACAGATTGGAAGGATTAGCAGACCTAAGCCAAGAATGTCAGTGGCTCTATCCCTCTACTATGCTGCCAATGACTTCTAGCATCATTCCCAAGTGTTGGTTTTCTCTATACTCTTTTATTTTATTTTTCCAGAAGTTATTGGAAGACAGATGGTATTTGGTTACATAAGTTCTTTACTGGTGATTTGTGAGATTTTGGTGTACCCTTTACCTGAGCAGTATACACTGAACCATATTTGTACTCTTTATCCTTCGACCCCCTCCCACTCTTCCCCGCCAAGTCCCCACAGTCCATTGTCTCACTCTTATGCATCCTCATGGCTTAGCTCCCACATATCAGCGAGAACATATGATGTTTGATTTTCTTTTCCTGAGTTACTTCACTTAGAACGATAGTGTGCAATCTCATCCAGGTAGTTGCAAATGCTGTTAATTCATCTATTTTTAGGGTTAAATAGTATTCCATCATGTATATATAATAGATACACTATATATATATAATATGTATATATTATATGTACACGATATATATGTATTGTGTATATATAATATATACACTATATATACACACTATATATATGCATATGTATGTATGTATATACATACATATGTATATATACACATACATATGCATATGTGTGTGTGTGTGTGTGTGTGTGTGTATCACAGTGTCTTTATCCACTCATTGATTGATGGGCATTTGGGTTGGTTCCACAATTTTTCAATTGCTAATTGTGCTGCTATAAGCATGCATGTGCAAGTATCTTTTTCATATAATGACTTATTTTCCTCTGGGTAGATACTTAGTAGTGGGATTGCTGTATCAAATGGTAGTTCCACTGTTCGTTCTATAAGGGATCTCTACACTGTTTTCCATAGTGGGTGTACTAGATTACATTCCCACCAGCAATGTGGAAGTGTTCCCTGATCACCGCATCCTCACCAACATTTACTGTTGTTTGTTTTTATTCTTTTCTTATGACCATTGTTGCAGGGGTAAGGTGGTATTGCATAGTGGTTTTGACTTGCATTTCTCTGATCATTCATTAGTGATGTTAGACTTTTTTTACATATTTGTTGGCCATTTGTATATCTTCTTTTGCAAATTGTCTATTCATGTCCTTAGCCAACTTTTTGATAGGATTGTTTGTTGTTTTCTTACTGATTTGTTTCAGTTTGTTGTAGATTCTGGATATTAGTCTTTTGTCAGATATACAGATTGTGAAGATTTTCTCCCACTCTGTGGGTTGTCTGTTTAACCTTCTGATGGTTCCTTTTGTCATGCAAAAGCTCTTTAGTTTAATTAAGTCCTAACTATTAATCTTTGTTTTTATGCTTTTAGGTTCTTGTTCATGATATCCTTGCCTAAGTCAATGTCTAGAAAGGTTTTTCCAATGTTATCTTCTAGAATTTTTATAGTTTCACGTCTTAGGTTTAAGTCCTTAATCCATCTTGAGTTGATTTTTGTATAATGTGAGAAATGAGGATCCAGTTTCATTCTCCTACCTGTGGCTTGCCAGTTATCCCAGCACCATTTGTTGAAAAGGGTGTCCTTTCCCCACTTCATGTTTTTGTTTGCTTCATCAAAGATCAGTTGGCTGTAAGTATTTGAGTTTGAGTTCCCTATTCTGTTCCATTGGTTTATGTGCCTATTTTTATATCAGTACCATGCTGTTTTGGTGACTATGGCTTTATAGTATAGTTTGAAATCAGGTAGTGTGATGCCTCTAGATTTGTTCCTTTTGCTTAGTCTTGATTTGGCTATGTAGGGACTTTTTTGGTTCCATATGAATTTTAGAATTGTTTTTTTCTAATTCTTTGAAGAATGATGGTGGTATTTTGATGGGAATTGCATTGAATTTGTAAATTGCTTTTGGCAGTAGGATCATTTTTACAATATTGATTCTACCCATCCATGAGCATGGGATGTGTTTCCATTTGTTTGCGTCATCCATGATTTCTTTCAGCAATGTTTTGTAGTTTTCCTTGTAGAGGTCTTTTGACTCCTTGGTTAGGTATATTCCTAAGTGGTTTTTTTTTTTTTTTTTTTTTTTTTGCAGTTATTGTAAAATGGGTTGAATTCTTGATTTGATTCTCTGCTTGGCTGCTATTGGTGTATAGAAGAGGGACTGATTTGTGTACATTAATCTTGTATCCAAAAACTTTGCTGAATTCTTGTATTGGTTCTAGGAGCTTTCTGGGGAATTTCAGGGTAAATAATCATATCATCAGCAAACAGTGACAGTTTGACTTCCTCTTTACTGATTTTGATGCCCTTTATTTTTATCTTTTTTCCTCTTGTCTAATTGCTCTTGCTAGGTCTTCCTGTACTATGTTGAAGAGGAGCGGTAAAGGTGGGCATCTTTGTCTTGTTTCAGTCCTCAGAGAGAATGCTTTCAGCTTTCAGCTTTTCCCCATTCAGTATTTTGTTGGCTGTGGGTTTGTCATAGATGGAATTTATTACATTAAGGTATGACCCTTGTATGCCGATTTTGCAGACAGTTTTAATCATAAAGGGATGCTGGATATTGTCAAATGTTTTTTTCTGAATCTATTGAGATGATCATGTAATTTTTGTTTTTAATTTTGTTTATGTGGTGTATCACATTTATTGACTTGTGTATGCTAAACCACCCCCACATCCCTGGTGTGAAACCCACTTGATCATGGCAGATTATCTTTTTCATATGTTGTTGGATTCTGTTAGCTAGCATTTTGTTAAGGATTTTAGTATCTATGTCCATCAAGGATATTGGTCTGTAGTTTTCTTTTTTGGTTATGTCCCTTCCTGGTTTTGGTATTAGGGTGATGCTGGCTTCATAGAATGAATTAGGGAGGGTTCCTTCTTTCTCTATCTTGTGGAATAGTGTCAAAAGTATTGGTACCAATTCTTTGAATGTCTGGTAGAATTCTGCTGTCAATCCGTCGTGCCCTGGTCTTTTTTCTGTTGGTAATTTTTAAATTACCATTTCGATCTCACTGCTTGTTATCGGTATGTTCAGGGTATTGAATTATTCCTGATTTAAGTTAGGAGGGTTGTATTTTTCCAGGAATGTATCCACCTTTTTCTAGGTTTTCTAGTTTATGTGCATAAAGTTATTCATAGTAGCCTTGAATGAACTTTTGTATTTCAGTGGTATCTGTTGTAATATCTCCTGTTTATTAATGAGGTTATTTGGATTTTCTCTCTTCTTTTCTTGATTAATCTTGCTAATGGTCTATCAATATTATTTATGAGAAAGTATCATGGCGGACAGGAGGCAGGACTAGGTTGCAGTTCAGGACAGAGCAGAGGGAGGAGACTTGCATTGTGAATTTTAGCTCCAGATCAACCTTAAGAACCAACCAGCAATCCCAGGAAGACTCCCAGAACCTCTGAAGGAAGCAGACTGCTCCTGTAGGACCCTGGAGACACCCCCAATACTATGAGTGCTCCTATTGTGGAAGTGGGAAAGGGAGAGCTTCCTCTCCCAAATACATATCCCTACTGGAGTAACTGAAGGTCTGTTTGTGGGAGAAGGTTACGACCTTACCTGGAGCTGAGTCAATTAAGAAAACTGAGTGAAATACGGGGGTAGAGGAAGTAGGAAAAAGACCCTGGGAACTCGCTGGGTCCCACAGATGGCAATTCCTGCCTGGCATCACAGGGATCCATCAGGACGGTGGCCAGAAGAGCAGGGTGAAGTGGGCAGGAAACACCACAGGGAGAAGTAAATCTCGAGCTGAACTCTGTAACAATTATTTGAAAGGGTCAAGAAGCCTCCTGACCAGACTTCAGGGGAGGGTGCAAATCCAGTGAGCAGACTCTACAGTTGTGGGAAGAACTAAGCCCTTTCCTTTTGCAGCTGGGAGGTGAGTAGCCTGGGGCAAGTTCTAAAGTCCATCTTACCCATCAACTGGAAACAGACTTGGTGCTGTTTTGGGGGGATTGGGACGGGGGAAGTTGGGTGTGACACTGGTCCTTTTGTTTATATGGGAGGTGAATGAGGCCGTAACTGGCAGCCTTCCCCCACTTCCCTGACAGCCTGCATGACTCAGCAGAGGCAGCTATAATCCTCCTAGGTACACAATTTCATTGACCTGGGAACCTCACCCCCATCCGCTGCAGCTGCCACAGCAAGACCCACCCAAGGAGAGTCTGAGCTCAGACATGCCTAGGCCAGCCCCACCTGATGGTCCTTCCCTACCCAACCTGGTAGCTGCAGACAAAGGACGTATACTTTTAGGACTTCTAGGGCCCCGCCCACCACCAGTTACTCTCCATGCTACCACATCTGATGCTCTCTGGAAAGCACCACCTCCAGGCAGGAAGCCAACCAGCACAAAAATAAATCATTAAATCTCTATGCTCTTTGAGTCTAGTTAGCCAAGCATGCTAAAATCACTTTTCTTTGGATCAGTGGGAAAGCTATTGGCATATTTTGTGGGACATTTCTTTCTCATTACAATGCAGCATGTTAAGCATTCTTGAACCCACTCCTTTATCCAGCATTAAACAGCCAGAGCATACCCACCAAACCATCAGACCTGTTCTTAAACTAAGGAAAGAGATGTATAGATCAGAGAGATGGGAAATGGAAGAAGGAGGCTGCAACAAGGCCAACAGAACTGCTTTGTCTGGAGACCACCATTACCACTTGGAAATGAAGTCCAATACTCAGTGGACAAAGGAAGCTGGTCAGAATTCAGCTTCCTAAGGAAGGCATCAAAGCAGAGTGATTAGGAATATGGATTTTGGGCCAGACTGGCAGTCTTCAAATCCTCAACTTTGACACATTGGGCAAGCTACTGTAAGTGTCTCTGCCTCAGTTTTTGTATGCAAAAAAATAAGTAGTAATGACCCTGTTAGAGCTGTGACGTGAACTGAATAAGTAAATGTTCGTAAAGTGCTTAAAACATGATAGTACCTTGTACATGATATATAAAGTTAAGAAATACATTGATAAAATCAAGTGTATTCTTTCTTAGAAAGAACAGATTAATAGGTATTTCTATTAATCTCACTACCTCCTCCAAGTCTTCCTCTCTGCCATTCCCTTTAGCAACATAGAAATAATTTTGTAAATTTGGTTTGTTGTTGTTGTTGTTTTCCAAATAAGTACCCTCAACTGAATAACTAGCTACTTAGGCAAAGCAATGATACTTAAGTGAGAAAGAGACACACAGCAGATGGTAGAAAGCATACAAAAGGAAATTAGTGTACAAAGTTAAAAGAATATGGTTATTTAAAGAAGAATTGAAAAAAATCTAAATAAAGTTCTGTTCTTGGAGCAACAGTGTAACACGACAAAGAAGAAATGTCTGAAATGATTTGTTTTTACTGTCAAACCTAGTTAAAATGTCTTATTGTTTTTCATATGTATAATCTGAAGTTTAAAAGTGTAATTATTCCATGAGAATCATGATATGTGAATATGTGAATCATGAAATAATGGAATAGAAAATAATCATAACATGGTTTACCATAGGGGAAAAATTATTTAATAAACTTGTAGAAGATCACTAAATAGTTGGAACATATTTTAGCTACTGATAGGGGCGGGAAGACTTATATAACTAAAAGTGTAAGCATACATAAAATTAGTATTTAATGTTTATCAACTACAACATGTTTTCATCAACCATATATCTACTCTTCTTGTGGTGGTGGTTTTCCACAAACATTAGGGAGCATATCTGATCTGCCTGGGGAAAGGGTTAGGCACTAGAGATACATAAAGTTAAGATGTGGTCCCAACCTTCAGGGATTTTATATTCCACAGGTACACAGACATTTAAAAAGCAAAAACATTGTATTATTAGAGAGAGAAAGAAATGAAGTATTATGGGAGCACAGAACAATTTGACCTAATTCCGAAAGTATATGAGAGTTTTGAGAAGGATTTTCACGGAAGAGGTGCTATCTGTGCTGTTTTAAGGCATTTGTAAAAGTTAGCCTGGGAAAGAACACGTAGAAGAGTCAAGGGAAAAATACTAGGATAATGTGAGTTGGATGGGATTGAAGGGATATGGTAAGAAATCAAGTTGAAGAGGTAATGTTAAGTACAGTATAGTCTGGAATTTAAATTTGGCCTTTTATAGGCAATGGGAACATTTGAGAGTCATGACCTGTTTTGCGTTTTAGAAAGAAACTATATCAAGAAAAGTTTGCAGGGAAGAGTCTCTCTTTAGTAACTTGGGTAAGAAATATTAAAGCCGAATTCATGACAATGAGAAAGAAAAATGGTCAGAGAAAATATAGGGGAAAACATTAAGGCAATCGAAGCTATTAGCTTTCATGTCTCACTGGATATGAGTCAGGTTTAACACCTAGCATTCTGGCCCCCATTACTGGGAGGACGGTTGTTCTAGTAACTGCTACAGGAAGTAGAAAAGGAGAACGGGATTACGTTGAGCATTTTAGAAACTGATTCTGGAGATAATCAGGAAACATCTAAGACGATGTATTGATAAACATGTTTGGAATGGACACAATATTAGGCAGTGAGTTTCCTTTTATTCTCCTCCTACAATTACGGAAATAATTTTATCCTTTTATAAATTGTAGGAAAATAACCCTCCTGTTGCTTTTTATCCTTTTATGAATTGTAGGAAAATAACCCTCCTGTTGCTTTTTATTTTATTATTGCTGTAACAATTATACTATGCTCTTCATTTTTTTTTTTCTTGAAAAAAAAACAGGATTACTTAAAGAAAAAAAAAAAGAGAAATTAGTTAACCTGGTGAGAAAGGATTTTATCCTATTTGTTTTATGAAATGTCAATCATCATGGTTCTAAATTGAGTTAGGAACTAGCAACATTCCTCAGGCTAAAATCGAGAACACAGTTGTGGCCCACTAGAGGCATAACATTTTCAAACAGTCATAGCCCACTGAGTCATGTAAAATAATAAATGAAGAAGCAAAGCTTAAACAAAAGTAAAAACAGCTTCATGTAGCTAGTTTCAAACAGATTGATGGTGACAGGATTTGGGAAGGGTTGAGCAGGGTATCAAGAGCCTTTGAAAAGGACAGAACCATGCCAGCTGAACTAATGTTAAGTTGGACTTTTGGAAGTAGCAGTCTGAAAGAGTATTTATTTCCAAGCCTATGCATTTGCTTTTGGGTTAACCTGTATTATTTTTTCCCACAGTCTCCTGGGAATACCAACTTTGCTTCAGATGGACTAAGGAAAAAAAAAAAAAAAAAAAAAAAAAGATTTCTTTCCCCCCACACAAAGAAAAAGATTAAGAAGATACTGTCTAAATGCAGCAAATCAATCAGTTTTCCTGGACGTACAAGGAGCAACGCATGTGAGATACAGAGAAAACTAAGAGTAAAGCTAAAGCCGAACAGGGAGGCCAGGGACAACTGTGAATTCTGATCTCTCCCTCCACGCAGTGTATGCACCGTTGTCCTTAGTGAACATTTATTCATTCATCTAGTCATTCACATAACAAATACTAATTTGATACTTACAATTTGCTTGCAAATGTGTAAGCAGATAGTTCTACAATAGTACCTAGGCATACACACAGTCTCATCCCTTGGATATTTTCAAACATTATCAACATATCATATGTAAAGAAAGCATTATAACCTAGCACAGTCTGAAAATTTTAGATAGAAGTAAAGCATGGTATCAAGAAGTAGCAGCAACATACTCTCTCAAGAGTTATATGTGACTTCTAAAGACAGCAGAGGAAAAAAGATACTGACAATATAACCTGTTTTTTCTACCTTCAGACATGTCTAACTACAGTTCAACTTGTCTCCTGCTAGATGAAGCATAAATCCAGAGAGAACAGCCACACTTGAGCTGAGAACCATTCCACCTTCAGTGTCATTCAAAAGAGGCCTTGGAGAAAGCGCTGTGCTCTTTTGGCAGCAGCCACCTTCACTTTTATCTCCAGACATAAAACCACATACCCTGCTGGTGAATACAATCCCTTTTCAAAGGCAAAATAATTGTATAGCATCTAACATGATGCTTTACTTAAAACTATTTATTGAAACATTCCTTAAAGTCTACGATGTCCAGATGCAAATATACACTGAGTAACAACTAATCTGAGTTCTGAGCTTCTGATGAAAACAGCAAATAGGTCCTATTTTTGAGGTGCATGAATCACCTGGATACTACTTAATTAGCAAAGCTCACTGTATTTATTTTACATAAAAAATAATGGCGATCTTATGAAAATCCTCAGAGTTTTTTGGGGGAAAAAATCTGCCCTTAAAATGAAAAAATAATCTGCTAAGTATTTTAGCTTGAAAGTACTTGCCAGGTTTCTTGTCAGTATAACCAAAAGTTTCAGCCTAGAAAGTTGTGGAAAGTCCTTTTCTTTAACTTTATTCCCCCACAGCATGTTTGTAGTTTGTCACTGCAACCCTCCTTCAACATTATCATTTCAAGGCAAAGTGAGTAAGAAGCTTCAGCACTGTGGAGAAGGTGCTGACTTATATTGGATTTATGTGAGTGTATAAATCCTAGAAGCCTGCAGGTAGATTTCATATATTTGTATATTTATTTATACATATGTAACAAGGTATCTAATTGTACGCTTCAGTTGTAAATTTTGGGAACCAATGATTACATAGAATACTGTACATGTGTACAATAGACATTAATCCAGGTAAAGGTTAGAGGTATGAAGTAATATTTAGGAATAGAAAAAATGTACTTTTAAACATTAAAAACAATCTCCTTCACCGTTTACATGAATATAAAATTAAAATTCTATAACTAGGAAAGGTACTAGATTCTTAGAATTTCATATTTATCTCGAATATAAGTTTTTACGTCGTCCTTGCTAGGAGTGAGCACCGAGGAACAACTTTAAGGCATATTCAATGTTGTTATTCCAAATATGTGTTATATGTGTTATTCCAAATATGTTCTGATAATGGTTTGTTATTGAGCTATGATTAAGTAAATACAGATATTAAAAGCAAGGGATTCAAAACTTTTATATTAATTTTACAGGGTAATTTCGTTTATGTTAAATCTAATTTTTAAAGCATCAAAAAATCTTCTATAACAGATTAGATATTTATATTTTAATAAAAGAAAGTACTGTACTTTCCCACAAATGTCTCA
The DNA here is from genome assembly GCF_047675955.1 of Chlorocebus sabaeus. Lineage (NCBI taxonomy): Eukaryota > Metazoa > Chordata > Mammalia > Primates > Cercopithecidae > Chlorocebus > Chlorocebus sabaeus. Next base: position 14,423,927 of record NC_132918.1, read on the forward strand.
TGGAAAATTCAAGAAGCACTGTTCCACACTGCGTTTCAGGGTTCACCAGCTAGAGTGACCCTCACCTGCCCTCAGTGGTAATTTTCTCAATATTGCATTCTTGTTGGCTTCCTACCTTTATTCTCAATTCCATATTTCTCTACAAGAGCTTCCTGATACCTCCCATGTACATCACCTGAATTCATATTTGTCACACAGTCTGTTCCTGATGTCAGATAGTTTGGTCTGTATCTATGTTTCTGATGTTGATAAGAATGCTTGGTGTATAGGAGTTGACAAATCTTAATAATTAATTAATGTTTATTACTAATTAAAGGTTGGACAATCTTACAAAAAATCAGTTCTTTTTCTTGTGCCTCAAAGTTCTCAACCATGTACACAGTTGGCCCCTGAACAACACAGATTTGAAATGGGTGTGTCCCCTTAAATACAGATTTTTTTTTCAATAAATATATTGGAAAAATTTTTGGAGATTTGTGACATTCTGAAAAACTTCACAGACTAATTGCATAGTCTAGAAATATAGAAAAAAAGCTATGTCATGAATGCATAAAATATATGTAGATACAGTCTATTTTATCATTTACTACCATAAAACATACACAAAATTATTATAAAAAGTTTTAATTTATTAAAACATATGCACACAAAAACTTACGGACTCTACATGGGCTCATTCACAGTTAACAGAGATGTAAACAAATACAGACATATACAGACTTAAAACATAACTGCGTAAAATTAATTGTAGTACATATTCTATTACTGAAATAATTTTGTGGACACCTCCTGTTGCTATTGCACAGGGCCTTAAGTGTTGCAAGTATCCATTTAAAATGTAATGTAATGCTACTCATCTCTGTGTGAGCACTTTCTCTCTCCAGTAAATTGCATATTGCAGTAAAAAATGACCCCTTATGGTTCTCACCTATTTTTTTCTTATTTTTTAGTACAATACCATAAACCTGGAATGATACCATGACCCATAAAAAGTGCCACTAATGATGCCAAAATTGCTCCCAAGAAGCAGGGAAAATACATGACATTACACAAAAAAAGCTGAATTACTTGATATGTACCCTAGATCGAGGGCTGCAGCTGTGATTACTCTCCATTTCAAGACAAATGAATCCAGTGTAAGAACTATTGTTAAAAAGGAAAAGGAAATTCATGAAACCGTTACTGCAGCTACATCAGCAGGTGCAAAAATCTTGTACTTTTTGTGAAATACCTTTTTACCTCATATTAAAAATGCAACTTTTATGTGGGTGCAAGATTACAGTAAGAAAGGCATATCTATAGAATAATACAGTTTGAGAAAAGGCAAAGTCACTGTATAAAAATTTAAAGCAAAAGGAAGGTGAATAGTCTAAAGCTGAAGAATTTAATGCTTTAAATTTTTACCTCATATTAAAAATGCAACTTTTATGTGGGTGCAAGATTACAGTAAGAAAGGCATATCTATAGAATAATACAGTTTGAGAAAATACAAAGTCAGTGTATAAAAACTTCAAGCAAAAGGAAGGTGAATTGTCTAAAGCTGAAGAAGTTAATGCCAGCTAAGGATGGTTTAATAATTTTAGAAAGAGAATTGACTTTAAAAATACCAAGACAACAGGAGAAGCACTTTCTCCTGTCTCATTGTCAAGAGACAATGGAAGAGCTTCCAGATATCACTAGCAAGATGCCTGGAGAAAGGATATCTTCCTAAAGAGGTTTTTAATGCTGATGAAAGTGCCCCATATGGAAAACAATGCTACAAAGGACATTTACTACTAAGGAACAGAAGTGTGCACCAGGATTTAAGGCAGAAAGAAACAAGCTAACTGTATGGTTTTGTGGAAATACAATCAGGTTTATGATCAGGACTTCCCTTCTCTATTAAGTTTCTAACTCCCAAACCTTGAAGGAAAAGATAAACAACAGTTTTGATTATACAAAAGACGGCCTGGATGATGAGAACCCCTTTTTCTGGATTGTTTCCATCAACTTATTGACTGTGAAGTCAGGAAGTACCTTGCCAGTAAGGGACAATCTTTTAAAGTTTATTTAATATTGAACAATACCCTTGGCCACCCAAACCCCATGGGCTTAACATCAAAGGCATTAAAATAATCTAATTGCCTCCAAACATAAGCTCTTAATTCAGTCTCTAGATCAGGGGGTCATAAGGATCTTTAAAACTCATTACATATGGTACTTTATGGAAAGAACTGCCAATGCTATAGAAGAGAACATCATGAATGTCTGGAAGGATAGAGACATCATGAATGTCTGGAAGGATTATACCATTGAAGATACCATCACTGTTACTTTAAAAACCCATGAAAGCCTTCAGGCTCATAACAATAAATTCAACATGGAACAATAATTTATGCCACTATAGGATGATATATAAATGTCCTTCTGATAGATGATCTTTGAGCATAGATCTATAGACCTAATTCAAAACGCATATACGATCTGCTTCTTTTTTACCTCTTTGCATTCATCACCTTCAGAATCCCTTGCTAATCTTTAATAAGTCACATATGTTCCCATGTCAGGGTATTGACTGAAACACTTTTCAAATAGTTATTCCCATGGCTTGTGCCCTCCCTTCCATTTATTCTTTTGTGTCTATATATCTACCTTTACATATCATCCTATATAAACAATTATCCAGCAACCCCTCTTCACCACCTGATCCATCTCAAAATGGTTGTTTTTCCATAACTTATTTTTTCATAATGTTTCATCATCTAACATATGATATATTAACTCATTTATTTGCTTACTGTCTCCCTTTTTCCACTAGAGTGTAAGTGTTGTAAAATCAGGGGATTGTTTTATTCACTGCCCCTCCCCCTAGCACCCTGAGCAACACTTGGTACACAGTAGGTTCTCCAAAATATATTTAAATGAATTTAAAAAGTGATTGGAAAGTAGACATTATTAGAGTCTCTTGCACTTTCAAATATCCAAATAAATTATCATTACTGGCATAAATGACAGTTCCATGTGGAATTAACCTGGTCATGTGCATATTTATAAGAATTATATAGTCTTAGAGGAAAGACAGAGAGAGAGAATTAAAAATTAAGTTAAAGTCCCACTTAGCTCAAGAATTAAGGGAATAATACTACATTGATTAAATGGTGACTCCAGCCAAATTTAACTCTTACAAAATGGCATGATTCTTGTATGATTTTAAATTTCCCAAGAAATTTTAAATTTGTTGGGGAAAAACTTCATTATTAAATGATTTGATACTCTTAATATAACTAATTCAGAATTACAAGGATGTGATTCCTTAAATAGAAAAAAAATCTTAACAACCTGAACAAAACAAGATTCTTAAATGTGTATATTAATACAATAATTATATTGCAAATACACATTAATTGAGCCATAATCATTAATGCTATGAATTTAAAAAATATATCATCTTAGCTGCATAATAAACTCCTGATCATTAAGGACTCCTCCTCTATAAAACTTGACCCAATAACAACTCAGTATTTATAGAGACAAATATGTTTTCATATGTTCAGAAAGATTTTCACTGGGGTTTTTCTTACTACATTATATCTATGTTCCCATATAGCCTACCTTTCATTAAAAGTTGATGTGACAGATTGCTGTAATTTTCATATTGTTAAATACTTCTGTCAAACCCCTTAAGGCATTTTCAGAATTTAGTTCTTAGATTTGTTGGGATGATTTCCAGTCTCTCCTTTTTGGTAGGGATGAGGTGAGCAACAGCTTGAAACTATGATTCATCTCTGTTTTAGTTTCTGTCAAATACTTGCAAGAAAAAGAAAATGACTAATCACCTACTAAAAATGGCAACAGATGCCATAAGCAAAATTTCATTCAACCTGTTAGCTTTGGTTCCAATGTAAAAAATCATTTAATTAAAAGTCTTAGTTTGAAAATGATAGCGCTCTCTCTCTCTCTCTCTCTCTCTATATATATATATATATATAATCTGCTTCTATAACATGAGGTATTAAATTTTAGGCAAAATATTTTAACAAAATTCTTCACAATGACATTCTGCACTTCAGTTTTCACACACCAACACATGTACATATAGGACATAGTTTTCAGTCACTTGAAGATATACATGTAATTTCTATGCTCCAAGAAAGGGCTGCTAGCACTTTGCACACAAATTATCTATTTTTATCTGTTAAAAGTCCTAATGGTATTATGTTTAGTCACATTGTTTCATTAAATAGCAACTAATGTTTTTGTATATCTTTTCTATCTTTCGTATTCTAAATAAACTTTTGCTTAATATCCAGTGCTTTTCTATCTGCTAAAAATAGAGCCAAAAAACACCTGTTCTATTTTGAAATTCAAAGTAGTGTATTAATAAAATAGCAAAAGAACTAAAACTCCTCTAAAACAAAGCAGTCCCTAGTGGAGTTTGTTTTTTTTGTTTGTTTGTTTGTTTTTTTAATTAAGTAATTTTGGAGACTGTCTCTAATACTTGAAACGGGTAGAGGGGTATGGAATGGGGTAAGGATAGGGAAGGCTATATTGTGAGAGAGAAGAGAGAAAAAGGTGAAATTATTTCTTATCTCCCCTCCATTTCATCAAAAAGGGGGCCATAGCAGTACGTAATGAGTCAATGTCTATGTAGGATATTCACAGAGACCATTTTTTTGGCCTGAAAGTAGGCTAATTTTGGAATGGTTGTTTTTTCATCTTTCTGACCAATACACATGCATAAGGGCCCGTGTAGAGGATTAGTTAAGTTCTTCTTGAGATAAACCCTCTAAAATTAGTACTTTCATATCTATCATTATATCTTCTACCTAAAGTAGTTCTGTGAGCTCATGAGTCCCCATTTTACAATAAGACAACCAAGGCTCAGAGAGTGTAAATAATTTGAAAAAAAACCCACACACAACTAACAAGTGGTAGATCTGGAATCTACGTAGGGTTTCTGACATTTGATTTTGTTGCTGTTCCACCACATTTGCTTAAATAAGTATCCCTGACATTTTGTAGATTAAAAATATAAAGACTACAAAAGTCAGGTGACTTTCAAAACACCAACAATCTAAGTAGAGTATTAGTCTTTTATTATTTCAAATCCAGTGATAAGTGTGTGAATTTGAAAAAGTCTCATGGTCTATTTTAGTCTCATTTTGTACCTGAAAAAAAAATATGTAAATCAGTTAATCTCCAAGGTCTATTTCAACTCTAAAATGTGCAGTTTTTTAAATTATATTTTGGCTATACCAAAAATTTTAAACTGATCAAAATCCTTAGATTTCAAAATTGTCTTGGATAATTTTAAAAATTATCAATACATTCATAAAGCATTATTTCAATAAACAAAACAACTACTGATTTGGTGAGTATACATTGGATAGGAGTCATCAGAAATGGTTTCTAGATATAGTTAGCTAACATCGTTGTTAGCCATCATTCAGAAACAATTCAAAAGTAGTGACTGTTGTTATAATTAAAATCCATGCAATGAATTTTTCCCACTGAGAAAATTAATTAACAATTTTCTACCTTTGGTAGCCAATCCATTTGAAACTCAGGAGGCAAATTAATGAATGCTCTACACATTGTGAACCAAATTTTAGCTGCTAATCTTCTAGAAAATGATGACACAAATACATTACACAGACTTGTAGTAATTTATTAAAATGTGAGAAGGTAAAAACTGACCTTCTATGAAACTAATATGACAAAATGGATTTATGAGTGAAATGGTAGAGCATATAATACTATCATAGCATAAGAATTTTAATTTATTTTAGAAATCACTGCACTGAATCTTAAAAATCTAAGACAGCAAGTTTAATTTTCTGACGGTGAAGGTGTAGTTTCGTTCAATAGTAAAACACTACTTTGAAAACTAGCTTTACTTTATTTATAGATAAATATATGTGAGTTCTGAGATTTTTTCCTCTGAAATTTGTCTTGCCACAAGATGAAGTATATCCTTTGCAACAATTTCTAGGAACACTCCAGTAAAGCCCAAAGTGTTTGCAATATTTGTTTTACTTATTTTAGGAATATTTAGAAGAGAAAATTAAAACATGCACAACCCAAATAAGTTTCATTCCCAAATAAATTAATCATTTATATAGCTAACTGACATTTTCAGTCTTTATTTTTAGAAAGGACTTTAAAATTATTTCATTTTGGGGAGAACAAATGTGTTTATTTGGAAGATTACTGATTACACAGTAATGTAAAGTAAATTACTGTTGGAGAAGCTTTCCATGGGATACTCTTAAACCCATTATTTTCTTAGAAATAGATAAGAACTGTCTTACTTCAAGATTTCAAGTGTGATCTAATTAGTCTTGTGTTTTCCACAAACTTCTTAAAAAAATCAATGAGAATCTTTGTTACACAAAAGGTTTAGCCTTACACACTCTCTCCAAAACAATGGTTGCTATAAAACAGAACCAAAATGCATACCTTATATCTTTTGGGGATCAAATAAACTTTATTGCTCAGCAAAGCCTTTCCTAATATCCTTGACAGAGTTAAGCTTCTCTCCTCTCGGCTTCCATCAAATATTTCTCCCATACACAAAAATATCATTCAGGGTGTGCTTTCTGGGGTTAGTATTGTGGATACCACATGGAGACAAATCCCTGACATCATTTTTGACAACTGCCCCTCTGCTCTCTCCAATCTCCTCCTTCCAAAATTAGAACATTTCCATGACCAGTACATCCTATGTTACCCCTTATAAAAAGATTGATCCAACTCTGCTCTACAATGAATTTGTGATGCCCTCCATAAAGCCTCAACACTTCTACCAATTCCTGATTACTTGACTATATTCAGTTTTTATTACCTCAACTATTTGAATGTGCCTGAATTGGCTATAATATTTGGGACTTTATTAAAAAAATTTCTATATTTAAGGTATGCAACATGATATTAGGGGACACATATAAAGAGTAAAATGGTTACTGCAGTGAAACAAATTAACATATTCATCATCTCACATAGTTAGCCCTCCCTCCTTTTTTGTGGCAAGAGCAGCTAAAATCTTCTCATATAGCAAAAATTCCAAATACAGCACAATATTCTTAACCATAGCTCTTGTGTTATACATCTGATTTCTAGACTTGTTCATTCTACATATTGGTTAATTTTCATTCTCTGACCTACATCTTTTGATTTTCTCCTGGTAACTGCCACACTTCTGGTACCATATTGTTTTCCATAATGACTGCACCAATCTACACTGCCATCAACAGTCCTCTTTTCTTCACACCCTTGCCAACATTTATTATCTCTTGACTTTTGGATAACAGGCATCCTAACAGGTGTGAGTTGATATATCATAGTGGTTTTGACTTGCATATCCCTGATAATTAATGATGCTAAGCACCTTTTCATTTACCTGCTGACCATTTTATGTTTTCCTTGTCCTTCATTTTCTTTGCCCATTTTTAATGCTTGTTATTTTTTCCTGATATTCAGTTGTGTAAGTTCTTTATAAATGTTGATATTAACCCCTTAACAGAGATATGGTTTCCAAATATCTTAACCAAATCTGTAGGTTGTTGCTTCATTCTGCTGATGTTTCCTTTGCTATATACAGATGATGTTTACTTCGATGTAGTACTATTTAATTATTTTTGTTTCTGTAGTCTGAAGTTTTCATGTAATATAAAAAAAAATTATTGCCAAGGCCAACGTCAATGAGCTTTCCCCCTACATACTCTTCCCGGAGTTTGATGGTTTCAGATCTTATGTTTAAGTCTTATATTCATTTTAAGTTGATTTTTGTGTATGATGTAAGATAAGGATCCAATTTCTCCAGCACCATTTATTGAAAAGACTGTCCTTTCTCCACTGTGCATTCTTGGCATCCTTGTCAAACTTGGCAGACAATTTCACTACATATGATTGGGTTCATTTATGGACTGTCTGTTTTGTTTCACTGTGTCTTTTTCTGTTCCCTGTGTCTGTTTCTATTCTAGTTTCATACCATTTTGATTACTATAGTTTTGTAATATAATTTTAAATCAAAAATTGTAATATCCTGATCAGAATTACTTTAGTTATTCAAGGTCTTTTATTATTCCATGTGAATTCGAGGATGTGTTTTCTACTTCTGTGAAGAATGTTTTTGGTATCTTGATAGGAATTGCACTGAATCGGTATATTGTCTTAGATAGTAAGCACACTTTAACAATTTTGATTTTTCTGATCCAAAAGCATGGAATATCTCTCAATTTACTTGTCATAAATTTCTTTCATTAATGTTATGTAGTTTACAGTGTAAGAAACTTTTACCTCCTTAGGCTTATTCTTAATTATTTTATTTTTTGATGATTGTACATAGATTTTTTTCCTTGATTTCTTTTTCAACTATGTCAATATTTGTGTAGAGAATGTTACTGATTTGTGTACATTGATTTTGTATCCTGAAACTTTACCGAATTTATTTATTGGTTCTAAAAGTTTCTTTGTGCAATCTTTGGGGCTTTCTACATAGGGGATTGTGTCATGTGCAAATACAGATAATTTTACACATTTCTTTCCTATTTGAAGATTTTCTCTTCTTGTCTGATTGTTCTTGCTAGTACTTCTAGTACTGTTGTGAACAGAAGTGGTGAGAGTGGTCATCCTTGCTTGGTACTTAATCTTAATAGAAGGGCTTTCAGTTTATCCCCATTAATTATGATGTTAGCTGTAGGATTTTCACAAATAGCCCTTATTATGTTGAAACCATGAGATGAAGATTCACTCTCCAAGGCATGGGTGGATATCTATCACCAACAAAACCAGGATGTGTGACTCTGAGGCTCATCCCCACATCTCAGGCCTTGGGAGCAGAGATATAGCTATGAGTTTGACTTTGGGAGGAAGGGTGCAGCATTGACATGGCTTTGGGAGAAAAGTGTGGTCTCAAAGCTTGGGTTCTGGAGATCAGGGCATAGCTACAGTTCTGGTCCCAGAGCTAACATGGCACAGCAGCAACTCAAGCCCCAGGGGATTGGGGTACCACACAATGGTGACTTTGGACCTTGAGATGGTAGGACACAGCAAGAGTTTAGGCTGTGAATCCAAGTGCAACAGGAGTAAGTACCAAGGAATGGTACACATTTGTGGCTTGGGCACCAGTTGGTAGGGAGCAGTACAGTGTTAACCTCACTTTCTGGGGAGTCAGGGAACCTCAGCAGCTTGGACTTCAGGGGTCTAGTCCAGTTCCAGGAAGCTGAGTTTTTGCAGCTATTTGGCTTGGAGGATGAGATGGAACAGTTCAGTCATGTCTCTGATTCTTTGGAATATAGGGAACTACATTAGCTTGGCCCCAGAAGGTGCAGCTACATGAGTTGTCCAAGGTTCCAGTTCCTCAAGGGGAAGTGCATCACATCAACTCAGGCACTGGATGTCATGACTTCCCTGCTTGGCCAAGAATCTGGGCCCCCATAGGGGTGGGGTATCATACTAGCTCAGGTGTAGGGAGCAATATTAGGGGATGATTGCTCCACTTAGCCTAGAGTCTGGGTCCGTGGAGGAGCAGGTGCTACATCATGTCAGGTACAATACAATTTGCATTTTAAGATCTATATAGTATTTTTCTTTTATTTGTAATAGATCAAGCATCATCACTTTATCACTGCTGCCAGGTATTATGGGTCAAAACTGCCTACCAGAATACTCATTCTGTCAAAATTAATAACAGAAAAACAGTTAATAATATAATCAACAACATGTATTGCAGAACAAAAAGAGCTTTGGATGTGTGGAGCATTAAGTCTTGCTCGCCTAGAATCAGTTTGTTGCAATAATCCACAACAGCTAAGAGCATATTCATGAACTCAAATCACTGAAAAAATACATATTAACCAGAGAAAACATGTACAGGAAAAATGGAGAAGAAATGAGCTGGCATTACAAGAGGGTATGTGCAATTAAAACACTTATAGTTCACATTAATAATGTGTTTATTTGCTCCTTGTAGGCAAGGCTCATGTTCACTCATTTTTATAGTCACTTCATTGCACTTAGAGCCCAGAATGGTGCTTGGCACATAATATGGGAGGCAGCCAATGCTTTCTGAGTGGTTCCATATTCTGCTGGTGAGATTATTCTCACATATCTTCATGGGATAGTCACACCAGGATTAATTACTTATAGTTGCCTACATATTTACAGAGAATTTAAAAAATAGATTTGTCTTCAAATAAAGAATAAACATGTTTAGTCTTTATATATTTCGGGTGATATATACATACATAATAAAATAATCATTTGGAAGCACTTTGTTCTACAATCTACAGTGTGTTGGCTATAATCAAAGACTTGTGGGAACAAAAAATAAAAACTTGAGGAAAACAGAGATTCAAACCTAAAGCCTACAATATTGGGGGTTGAACAAATGAAAAGTTGGAAAACATCATAAAACTAAAAGCAATATAAAATTAATGTAAGTGCTGGAATCCACAAAGATAGGCAATGAACACCCTTGAGTCACTAAACTATTTTATCAATGCTTCTGTTACAGCACTTCCTATAGTCATGAACTTACTCATATCTATGATTATTCCCTTTCTGCTACTTCCTGCAAGGCAACAATTATAACAAGTATGGTAGATGTTTATAAAGTGTTTATGAACTTAATGAATGACCAAATAAATATATGAACTAATGAATAAGTGAATGAACAGCTGTCAGTAAAATGTAGGAAGCCCTCCCCTAGATGAGGGGCAATCCAGTCATCAGGGCCTTGACAACTGCAGCATCTACCAGAAATACGGGCTCTCTGAAATCACTTAGCTTTGTGAATTTGATTTTATTTATTATAAAAGAAAAGAAAATGAAATAGTGAACTAAAGGATTGTTAAGATAATCTTTTTTCATTATATTATTTGCTTTCTCAAGTTGAGGAAAATTATTCTATTTTTTCCCCTATTGCATGAAATAAAACTACCAGGGACCTGAGCACTAGAGAAAGGCAAATTCGAGATATTAATTAGTTTGAACAGAATTGGTAATGTACATCACCTACTGAGATGGAAGAGAGATGGTAAAGAAAACCAGATCTTCAGAGATAAACAGTTCAAAGAATTTCACAATGTGACAAACAGGTCACATGACCACCACAATGTGACAAATCAAGCAAGTATTAAAACATTTTGCCAGACAATTTTCTGCACTTGATGTTAAAATTCAAAGGTAATAAAGTAAAAGCAAGTTATATTTAACAAAGGAACAGTTTAACTCTTTAGGTGTAAATCTCTTTATCTCTTTCTATAAAGTAAAATTTTAAAACAATGGATAGTCGCTACTTTATAATCTTGGCTGTTTTCAAAATGATTTAAACAAAAGAGGGCATCTGGTTTAAAATTAGATGTTTTATATTTTTAAATTAGCCAAACTACCATTGTTTTTAAGTCACGGGAAATATAAGAAATGATTGTAAGGACGGAGTAAGAACATCTGATGAAGGTTTTGCAGTCAGTTCTTGACTGGTTCCTGGGATTCCTGTGTGACAAAGTAAAGGTCAAAGTTGCAGCTGATATGCCACATGAGGAAGAGAATTCTCTCAGAATCTAAAATGGTAATATGTAAGATTACTGTATAATGAAGACTGACACTACAAATAAGGTAATTTTCTTCATTTTAGTTCCCTGAGTTCATCTCTTCAACATGTACAATATGTCATACATCACTCAAGTGGTCAAATATTTAAACTGATGCCTTACAAAGTTATGCCATTCAATATGGCAGACTGACATCTCCAGCTGTTAAGCAATTAGGTTGGAAGAAATACAAAGTTAGGTTACTAGGAGTGAATACTGGATGACTTTTCCAAAATTTGATACTGAAATTTTACCCAATATATATAATACAGAATGTTAACATTTTCAAATTAAAAGCAACATGTATGTGAAAGTACAAGTTTTAAGAGAATGATGAAAGTAAAATAGAGATAAGAACAGAAAAAATTTCCAGTTTTGAGGGCTTGTTTTTTGGCTATTTATAGTTGATATATTGAACTACATTATTTTATTAAATATTTTAGAGATAAAAAGGCTTATATAATTATATAAAAATAATTATATTAAACAGCTTATAGAATTACATAAAAATAATTATATAAAAAATTCTAGCTTAAGAAGTAAGCCATTCCCAGTACCATGACCATAATCTTCCTTCCACATCAAAGATAACCGCTATTCTGGATTTAATATTATCTCCATGCATGGATTTATGTTTTATGCATATGTACATATCTATACCAAATATCTATAAAATACTGCTTTGCATAATTTAAAACTTTATATAAATACATCATGATGCATGCTTTCCTCTGCATAGGTTTTTTTAAAATTCAATTTATATTTATCCAATCTACTTCATACATTTTCATCATCACTGTATGGATATACTACCAGTTACCTATTTAGGATGATTTACATTTTTCTTTTATAAACTACACTGTTAAGAACACTTGCATATATCTTGAGCATATGTAGAGAAGTCTCTTTGGGGCATACCATTAGGAGTAGAATCACTAGGTTATAGAATATATGCATCTTCAGCTGTTTAGATAAGATCAAGGAGTCACCCCAATTTATCAGAATGAAAAAAAAAATTGTATGTGGTACCCCAAGTACAACATTTAATAGGGCTTTGAATTGTTTTATAGGTTTTCATTCTGCCTTTTATCAGAGCATCTTCCCAGCATAGCATGTCACAGGCAATGGCTATGTTTCAGAAAGTAAACATCACTCCCCAGAGTCAAGAAGCAGCAAATACTTTTCCTATCTCTCATCTGTACAATGCTCACAGGCAAAAGAAACAAGAGTCCTAAACAACAACCAAAATACACAACCTATCAAATAGTAATTTAAATGACAATAAATTTTTCTTTATGGTGGGGCAATTATTTGATAAACACGGTGCTTAATGTGCCTTATCTCATTTAGTTTCTGGAATAAGTTTGGCAATGAAGGTGTTATCCTTGTGTTGTTCAAGAACAAATTGAAAAGTTGAATCAGAGGTTCAGCAACTTGCCTAAGGCAACAAAGCTAGTAAATGACAAACTAAATTAGTAATGCTCCAAAGCTAAAACTTTCTCTATTATACACTAGCAGTAAACTGCAGGTTAAAATTCCAAAGCATTAACTACAAAAATCTATAAAGCACTACAAAGAACAAGTAACTTTAATTATCTTCACTTATTTAGGGACAGTTGTACATATATGGGACTTTCCAACTTCGTATTATGGCTTTATCTTGGTGGCAAAATTTCAGCACCCCTCAGTACTTCCAGAAAAGGAAAGAGATCATCATAAAAAGTAATTTAGTTAAAATTAAAACTTAATTAATTAATGTACTAAATAGTCACAACACTGCTAAAAGGTGCAGTAGAGGGTAAACAGGTAAAATTAATTTAGTTCATTATCTGTATATTTAACAAATATCCCTGCCTTATATTTACTTAGATAACTCAATGCTCATTCAGCAACTCAAGCCTTGCTTGATATGAAAGGGAAAAAATTCTGAAGCTCTAAAGAAGAATTAATCAAACAGAATTAAACTCATTCTCATGCAAACTCCATTCTTCCAGATGGCATCTATCCTACAATGAAAATTTTAGGAAATGGGGCACACAGGCAACTATAGACAAAGAAGGTCAAAGGAACTTCCTAAGAGCATGTCGAGACATCATAAATCATAGTACAGGAAACATTGATTTTTGAAGAGTAACATGGTAGAAAATTGAACAATAATAGGTATAATGGCAACATAGTGTGAAGGCAGACAGCTGGAGGGCTTGAAAAATAATGGGGAACATTCTCACTTTGAGGGTGGCCACACAGTGATCAAAGCACTTTCAAATAAAGTTTATTTTTAAATATAATGAATAGAGTATAATTGTTTTACATATATTGGGCCTCATGATCTGTCAACAAAGTAAGAAATAATAGGACTCAAACTCTATCAAAATAGAAAGCTTCTTAGCTTGGAAAATACAAAAATCAAGGGATATGATTGATCAACATAGATGCAAATCTCCTCAACAAAATCCTAACAAACTGAATTCTACAGCACACTAAAAGGATCATTCGCTATAGTCAAGTGGAATTTACCACCGGGATCCTAGGGTGGTTTAACATACATAAACCTATTAATGTGATACACCATGTTAACAGAATGCAGGACAAAAAAACATGATCTCATTAAATGCAGAAAAATAATTTAACAAAATTCAATATCCTTTTACAATAAACACTCTCAACAAATCAGATATAGAAGGAATCTACCCTAACACAATAAAGGCCATATATGACAAGCCCACAACTAACATACTCACCAGAGAAAAGTTAAAAAGCTTTTTTCCCAGATCCAGAAAGACAAGGATGCCCACTCTCACCACATCTATTCACTAGAATACTGGAAGTCCTTGTCAGAACAATTAGGCAAGAGAAAGAAATAAAAGTCACTAACTATTGTGGGAAGCCAGGGACCCTGAACAGAGGGACCAGCTAGGGTCGTGGCAGAGGAATATAAATTGTGAAGATTTCATAGACATTTGTCAGTTCCCAAAATTAATACTTTTATAATTTCTTACACTTGTCTTTACTGCAATCTCTAAACATAAATTGTGAAGATTTCATGGACATTTATCAGTTCCCAAAATTAATACTTTCTTATGCTTATCTTTAATCTCTTAATAATTTAAGTGTTAATAATTTCTTAGGCTTGTCTTTGATCTCTTAATCCTGTTATCTTCCTAAGGTGAAAATGTATGTCACCTCAGGACCACTATTGTACAAATTGATTGTAAAACGTGTGTTTGAACAGTATGAAATCAGTGCACCTTGAAAACGAACAGAATAACAGTGATTTTAGGGAACAAGGGAAGACAATCAAAGGTCTGTCTGCCTGTGGGGTTGGGCAGAGTAGAGCCATATTTTTCTTCTTGCAGATAGCCTGCAAACAGACATGCAAGTAGGAGAGATATTGCTGAATTCTTTTCTCAGCAAGGAATATTAATAATTAATACCCTGGGGAAGGAATACATTCCTGGGGGGAGGTCTATAAATGGCTGCTCTGGGAGTGCCTGTCTTATGTGGTTGAGATAAGGACTGAAATATGCCCTGGTCTCCTGCAGTACTCTCGGGCATATTAGGGTGGGGAAAAGATCCCACTGAGGTAAATTTGAGGTCAGATGGGTTCTCTGCTTTTTGACCCTGTTTTCTGTTGTTTAAGATGTTTATCAAGACAATATGTGCACAGTTGAACATAGACCCTCATCAGTAATTCTAATTTTGCCCTTTGCCTTGTGATGTTTGCTTTGCCCTTTGTCTTGTGATCTTTATTGCCCTTTAAAGCATGTGATCTTTGTGACCTACTCCCTGTTCGTACACCCCCTGCCCTTTTAAAGTCCTTAATAAAAACCTGCTGATTTTGAGGCTCAGGGGACATCACGGACCTACCGATATATTATGTCACCCCTGGAGGCCAGCTGTAAAGTTCCTCTCTTTGTACTCTTTCTCTTTATTTCTCAGACCAGCCAACACTTAGGGAAAATAGAAAGGACTTACAATGAAATATTGGGGGCTGGTTCTCCTGATAACTAACAATGAACTATCTGAAAAAGAAATCAAGAAAACATATCCATTTACAATAATTTAAAAAAAAAAACACTTAGGAATAAATGTAACCAGGAGGTAAAAGATCTGTATACTGAAAACTATAGAACATTGATAAAGGAAATTGAAGAAAACATGAAAAATGAAATAATATTCCATGGTTATAAATTGAAAGAATTGATATTGTTAAAATGTTCATAATACCCAAAGTAATCCACAGATTTAATATAATCTCTAACAAAATTCCAATGACATATTTCACAGAAATAGAAAAAAAAATCTTAAAATTCAGATAGAAACACAAAAAGACTTCCAAATAGTCCAATCTTGTACAGAGGGTACAAAGTTGGAGGCATTACAGTATCTCACTTCAAACTATATTACAAATCTATAGTAATTAAAACAGAATAAAAGAGAATAAAAATAGGCACATTGACCAATGACATAGAACCCAGGCATTAAGGCAAACTGATTTTTGACAAAGATGCCAAGAATATACAAAAGTTTCTTCAATAAGTAGTGTTAGGAAAACTGGATATCCACATGCAGAAAAATGAAGTTGTACTCCTATCTCATATCATATTAAAAAATCAACTAAAAATTGATAAAATATATTGATATGAACTCTGCAACTGTAAAAATACTAGAAGAATATAGAGAGGAAAAGCTATATGACATTGGTCTAGGCAATGATTTTCTTGTATTTGACCCCAAAAGTTCAGGTAACAAAAGCAAAAATAGACAAAAGGTATTACATCAAACTGAAACCAAATCAAAAAACAAAAACAAAAAACACTTTTGGCCAGGTGCATTGGCTCATCCCTGTAATCCTAGCACTTTGGGAGGCTGAAGAAGGAGGGTCTGCTGAGGTCAAAAGTTTGAGAGCTGCCAGGGCAACATAGCAAGACCTCATCTCTACCAAAAAAAAAAAAAAAAAAAAAAAAATTAACTGGCTGTGGTGTCCTGCACTTATAGTCTCAGCTACTCAGGAAGCTGAGTTGGAAGGGCTGCTTGAGCCCAAGAGAACAAGGTTGCAGTGAGCTTGATCATGCCACTGTACTCCAGCCTGGGTGACAGAGACCCTGTGTCAAAAAACAATAAACAAAAAAACAGTTTTGCACAAAAAAAGAAACAATTAATAGAGAAAAGAGATATATGAATTAGGAGAAAATATTTTCAAGCCACACATTTGGTAAAGAGCTAGTATCCAAAATATATAAGACATTTAAGCAATTCTATAGCAGGAAAACAAATAGCACAACTTAAAAATGAGCAAGGGACTTGGATAGATATTTTTCCAAAGAAGACATACTGATGGCCAACAGATACGTGAAAAAATGCTCAATACCACTAATCATCAGGGAAACACAAATTAAAACTACAATGAGATAATCCCCTCATGACTGTCAGAATGGTTATTATCAGAAAGACAAAAGATAAATGTTCATGAGAATGTGGAGAAAAGGAATCCTTGTATATTTTGGTGGGAATGTAAATTGGTACAGCTATTATGGAAAAGAGTGTGGAGATCCCTCAAAAAGTTAAAAATGCAATGATCATATGGTCCAACAAACCCAATTCTAGGTATATATCCAAATGAAACAAAAGCAGTGTCTCAAAGAGATATCAGCATTTTCATGTTCATGTCATTGTAGCATTATTCATAATAGTGAATATATATATATACCCACACACACACACACACATACATGTATATATGCCAATGGAATACTATTCAGCCATAAATAAGAAAGATACGTTGTCATTTGCAATAACATGGATGAACCTGGAGGATATTATGCTAACTGAAATAAGCCAGGTACAGAAAGACAAATACCACATGTTCTCACTTTACATGTGAAATGTAAGGCTATTACACTCATAGAAGCAAAGCACACAATGGTGGTTACCAGAATTTAGGGGCAGGGAAGAATTGGAAGCTGTTGATCAAAGGGTACAAAGTTTTAGTTACACAGGAGGAATAAATGATAAGCATTTGAGCTGATGGATATATTAATTAGCTTGATTCAGTCATTACACACTATCTACATATATCATAACATCACTTTGTACCACATAAATATATATGACTATAATTTTTCAATATAAAAAACTAAAAATTATAAAAGAATCAAGGGATTTGAAGTTTGCTATTTTCAAATATATGATTTTGGGGGATTTTGGTACTATACCGTGTGGGAAAACTAGGATAAATAGATCTAGATTACAGGGAGATATATTTAAAATTTTGTTCTAATGCCTTCCCCTGTCCCTCACCAAAATGCTAACAAAGATCTTAAAAATACATGGGTACTTTCAAATGTCATAGGTGTGAAACACAGTAGATGCGTTAGCTTGGACACGCATGAAGATGGAGCTGCCTCAACCACACACACAGCTATATAGCATAGGTATTAATAAAACTTTAGAGCTCAATGGCCTGAAATGAAATTCAACTCAATCTATTACCTGTGTGACTTTGGGCAAATTATTTAAACCTCATTACAATTCAGTCTATCTGTAAATAAAATGAAGATAATAATTGCATGTTTCTGATAGATCCATTGTAAGGACTAAAGCATTCAGAGAAGTGCCAGTAACATAACAAGTAATACACTTTAGGAATAATAATAATAATATTGATTATTATTATATTATACATTATAATTAAAATAATGATATTTATGATGATTATAGTAATAATTAATGGTGGTTGGAATAAATGTTGTAAGTCCTCTTTCTCATTTCATGAATTGTGTACATTTAAAATTTCCATCTCCTTCCCACTTACAATCCATCATTTACTAATAGAGTGATACAGTGTGTGGGAGCTGAACTGTGAACTTTCCCAGAAGGATTACTTCATTCTTGATTTCATTATCTTGATTTCAGTCTTGACTTTACTAGCAATGATTAAGCCCTGAAAATTCTCTTACAAATTGTGTGCCCATTTTTACTGGAATTCTGTGATAGTAACAGATAATACACAGAACAATATAAAGGTGGTATTGGGTTTACAGTTATAACATGAATAGTATTATCTCCCTTCAACTATGTTACATTGTATTAAAAAATATGTAATTGTATTAGACTTTTTTACATGTTAAGAGAAGGGACAATTGATATTATTTTGTTCCGACTTTTTTACTTAAATAAATTTAAATCTCCAATGGACAAATACGTACTCAGAACATAATCATAATTCAACCAAATTTAGTTATCTAAATCAATATACTCTAATACATTCAGTGCATGTTAAAGCACAGGCTAAATATTCTCATTTTTTGGTTACAACTACCTTTTTCTAGTTCCCCATCAGCACCTATAAACGAACACCTTATGGCCTGCTAAATAAGCCTCAAAAAGCTGTTCTGAAGCATCAACACAATTACAGAAATTGAAACATGCTTAAAATCTGAGTTAGTGCTGTCAGTGAATGTGCTTAAAGGCAAACAAAAATCTATGCATACTGATACTATGTGACATAATGATTGTCAGAAATATTTTTTCAAATCTCAGCTTCATCTGAAATGCGTTGCTTGAGATTCCGAAACAGTATAAATCAAGCTAAAGTAGCTGATAAAGTAATTGAAATGCAACAAAATAAACCATGATAAATATAAAAATAAAAATTTAATTGATATAGTTTAAAATGCCAGCAATCCTCTCAAAATCCTTATAATAGTGACAGTAGCTAAGATCAAGTCTCTCTAGAAGTAATCCATGTCTATGGAACCTACAAATAACTATAAAGTTTTATAAGTCCAACTTTTAAACTAAAAGTTTCCAGGCAACTGGGAACACTAGAAAAAATACTCATATTATGAAGAAAGAAAATAAGCAAATATCTTGAATTCCTTTTTATTTATTTTATTTTATTTTATTTTTTTGAGACGGAGTCTCACTCTGTCCCCCAGGCTGGAGTGCAGTGGCATGATCTCCGCTCACTGCAAGCTCTGCCTCCTGGGTTCATGACACTCTCCTGCCTCAGCCTCCCGAGTAGCTGGGACTACAGGTGCCCACCAGCACGCCCGGCTAATTTTTTGTATTTTTAGTAGAGATGGGGTTTCACCGTGTTAGCCAGGATGGTCTCCATCTCCTGACCTCATGATCTGCCCGCCTCGGCCTCCCAAAGTGCTGGGATTACAGGCGTGAGCCACCACACCTGGCAGTATCTTGAATTTCTAAGAAACACCAGTGAAATTCCACAGCCTACTTGTTCCTTTTTCAGAATCTCATTGATGTGAAATGACATTTCTTGAGTAAATTATAGTCCAAAGTGGTCTTAATAAAGAGCACTCTGATAGCCATTATTTTTTCTCCCTCTCTCTCCTGTCTCTAACAAAGGTCACTTTTATCATAACTCACTAGGAATCATTTATTTACTTAGATATTCATTCACCTACTATTTATTTAGTGACTTTTATGTTCCTGGCACTGAGCTAGCTGTTGGAATTACAAAGACAAATAAGAGATCACACTCTATAGCATGAACTCCATGTGCAAATTAACAACTTAAACTACAACTTGGAAGATTTATCAATGGAAGTATATTTTGTGTTAGGAGCAGCCGTGAAAGTAAAATAACTTCTCGTGGATCATAGAAAGCTCTTAATAAAATTGTAATATTAAAAATAATTCTTAGAGAGGGAGCTTGGTTAGAAAACCATGGAGGGTAGACATTTCTAGGCAAAAGAATAGTTTGGTAAACATTGGTGAAGAGTGTCTGTAAAAATCCACAATTCTTTTCAATCCCTTAATCAAGTGACATTTAAAATCAGCCCTTCTATCACAATAGCCAACTTGCTATTGAATCTACAGTCCTGATATTTTTATAGAACTAGCCTAATTCAATGTTATTTGAAGACAAAAAAAAAATTCTAAAATATTTCTATCTCTTCCAAATTACTTATTCTACAGCTTAAAGATTTAAAGCACTGGTCCTCAAAGTATAACCCCTGGACCAGCAGCATCATTAGTTGAAACAGAGAAATGTAGATTCTCAGGCTTCTGCCTAGTCCTACTGAATCAGGTACTGTGGGGATGCAGACTAGTGACGTGTGTTTTTACCAGCCCTCTAGATTATTCATATGTATATTAAAGATCACTGATTTAAGACACTATTTTTCCAGCATTAACATTTCTTATGAGTCTCCTGGCTGTCTTCAGAGGAAAAGAAAACTGGACGCTATCTATAATAAACTCACGTGATCATTCCAAGGAATTCTACCCTTGACTACTAATTCAACTTGGAAGCAATCTCAATTTTGCTACACACAAATACACAATTGACCAGACTAGTTTACTCAAGATTATTTCATCTGACATTTATCAAAGAAAATGAGGATAAAAATGTACACTTGGGATAAATGAAAGAAATGATGATTCAAAATTATGTGTATACTTTTTTTCTTATTAAATGCACATAATATTAGATGACTTTTCTTCTATTAAAATAATAATCATAATAACTAACAACAAAGCCCTTACCTTGTATTAAATAATGTTCCAAAGTAATTTACCTATATTAACTCCCCTAATCTTCCTAATAACCCATTGTGACACAAAACTGTATTATCTTAAACAACTGAGGAGCAGAATGGTTAAATGACTTGTCTATGGAAGAAATGCTATGAACTTGAGGAGTGAGAACACTAGTTGAATATAGGCAATCTGGCTCCTGAATCCATGCTCCAAAACAGCTCTTATACTATAGCTAGCACAGGATATATTTCAATATAGTTTTTAACTTATTCACAGCCTATTAATAGACAATACCCATGACACTAGAAAATAATGCTGTTGCTTTTAGATCATTTTGTAGGTGCTTACAGCATGCACACACACACACATACACACACACTCTATCCTACCTCACTGGGCAAATCACCTCACTTATTTGTGCTTCAGGTTCCTCTGGTATTAAATGAGGACAGAGTAGTTGCAAGGATTAAATATGTGCATGTATGAAAATATTTAGAGGAGTGGTTGGGATATCCTAGGACCTATTATTGTTTTTGTTGTTATCTGAAATAAAAAGTCAGAGTATGTTATACAATAGATGCTCCTTTTATATTTTGCATTTTTATGGTTTGTAACAATAATTTGCATATTTATTTCCATTGTTTCCTTACAAATTTTAATCAGCTGCTTCAAATAGCTAACTACCGTTAGCTATTCCGATAATTTTTTCATTTCGATAATTCATTCCGATAATTTTATACTAGTGGTAAGATGAGTGATCAGAATAGGGTCAGAAAAGCCCTGTTTATTCTAAGCTTCTTTTCTATATGTAGATGTGAATTAAAATCTTCTCTACAAGTAATTTTGAATGACTTTAATAGTAGGATAGAGAATAGGTGTGAAAAGCCTGCTAGCAATAGAGATGTTCTCATGGAGAAATAGAGGTCAGATAGCAGCTTTATAAATTTTTTTTTAGTGTATTTTTAAAATAATTTATTTTAAAATAATAGCTTTATAAATTACAAGCACAGAGTTCACAGATAAATGGAGTGTATGATGATGGGGTAGGGGACAGGTATAATGGAGATAGCAGGGAAGTAGTAAGGTATTAGGGAAAATTAGACACAAGAAGCTGGAGCATATGGGGAGAAAGATTTGGACAAGATGCTTGTGCTAAGGCATGAGGGAGGAAATGGTTCTTTCTGACTAGAAAATATCCAAAAGAAGTAGGAACTCCAGAGACAAACTCCATCTACTTTATAATTAAACTTTGCCTTGCCTTCTTTCACACAGTCTACGGCTTATTCTTCTACA
Source organism: Chlorocebus sabaeus (assembly GCF_047675955.1). NCBI lineage: Eukaryota > Metazoa > Chordata > Mammalia > Primates > Cercopithecidae > Chlorocebus > Chlorocebus sabaeus. The sequence goes on from NC_132918.1 coordinate 14,446,300, forward strand.
TACGAACCATTGTTGTAGTAGTTTCTTAATGTTCCCGTATCAATTTACCACAGATCTAGTGGTTTAAAACAAGACAAATGTATTATCATACAGTCTGGAGGTCAGAAATCCAACACTGATTCTGTGGCACTAAAATCAAGGTTTCAGCAGTACTGTCTCTTCAGGAAGCTCTGCGGGAAAATTCATTTCCTTGACTTTCCCACTTCTAGGGTCCATCTGCATTCCTTGGCTCTTGACCCCTTACTCTATCCTCAAAGTCAGCAGTGTAGCATCTTTAAATTCTCCCTCCCTCTCTGACCTCTGCTCTCTGACTTTATTTTCTCAAGGGAAAGAAATAGGCAAAGAGTCAGAGAGGGGACCACTCCACTAATCCAAAATAATCTCCCCTTTTCAAAATCCTTAACTTAATCACATGTACAACATCTCATTTGCCATGTAAGGTAATATATTCACAGGTTACAGGGATTAGAATGTGGCCATCATTGGGGAACTATTATTCTGTCTACCAGAATTGTATTCTGATATCTTCTCTGACAATGACTGATTTAAAAGCAAACCTACTAAAGGGCTAGGGCCTAAAATAGATCATCTTGAAAGACTGCTCCAAGATTCATAGAACTATCAGTCAAGGTTATGTAAAATATTTTGATTCTATTTAGTAAACCAAGTGTTCCTATTATCACATAATAATTGATGACCATGTATCTGTCTGATGAGCGACAATTCATTAAAATGAAAGGAAATCTAAATTCTGAAAAAAAGAAAAAAAAAAAACACGTCATTTTCCAAGGCAGCAGGAGATAGAGTTACAGCTCTCTGGCCACAAAAGATACACTTACAATTATGTTACCCATGCAAACATAAAAATCATTCAGTATGAAATGCACACATTCAAATAAACCAGTTCCTGATGAAAATAGGCTTTACAAAAATTGTCTCTTATACTATCAAAATAGAATGTTAGTCTTTTCAAAACAATTTCCAGATGAATAGCATATCATAATGTATATTTTCTAGCAAATAAATAACTGCCTGAATACAAAAAGATGGCAACTGAAGATAAAATTTGAAGATATGTATTACAAATAAAGCAGATATTGTATGATTCACTGCTACATCTAATTTTGTGCCTATATGCATCTCTTCCCAATGTGACATCTGAATATTAAGAAGATAATTCCTGTATGTTCAGAACATAATGTTAGATTCACTAGTACAGACTCAGTGAAGATATGAAAGAAATATATTATTGGCCAAAAATCAGAAAAGATAATTGAACTATTGAAACTGAAGTTGAAAGACAAATGCCATCTCAATTATTCTACACCACTTAATTAACGTTGATACAGCAAGAAGGTCAGTGTGTACGTCAGATGAAAACTAAATAATTTTCTAAAAACTACATACAGGTATTTACAGTAGAGTGTGATGTGAAGAATATAAAATTATATGAAATTCACAAAGACAACAGGAAATTTTAAAATACAACCACCAAGATATTGTGAAAACAATTTAAAGAGCAAAGCAGTTAAAATGTAACATAACAAAGGACATTATTTTAAAATTACAAACCAACATAGACTACATGGGATAATAAAAAAGTTGTTTAATACTGAAAATATGTATTTAATTGACAATGACTTTAATGCTACGTTGAAATTTTTTAAAAACTCTGTTTTAAAACTATGGCTAATAAAATAAAAGGCAAAATGATGTTTAGTTTCCACACAATAAATCCTGTCAAAGTATTTACAAATCATGATCAGTTCTCCCTTTCTGGGAAAAAGGGTAATTGATTATTTTAGCTCTGCACATTTGTATTACATTGCATCCTACCCCAAACCAAGTCTTTACAGGATAGAATTTGTATAAATTTCATAAAACTAATTTCTATAATCTCTGGTCATGAAATTTTTAATGATACAATGAAAAACCGAAGAGGAAAAAAAAATTGTACATTCAAAAAATTCAATATCATTTAAAAAATTATCTTCATTAAATTTTCATGCTTTTAACTCTATTATCTTCCTAATAGTGTACAAGAAGACTAATGGGCAAAATTTAAACATTAAATGTAGTTCTCTCTTTGGAGTTCTATTAACAGAGATATGTGTATGTGTATATATATATACACACACACATATATATGTACACACACATATGAATAGTATATATGTTTATATAAACTCTTGGGTTATATCATAGTATTTAAACATAATCTCTATTAATCTATTATCAGAATCATACTTAGGAACTTTTATTTTTTCTAATTTTCCTTCATAGTTAATAACACTCATATGTCCAATAAGTATCCAATTAAACTTAAAAATATATAATATTTGCCATACTTATTTTTCTCTTTGTTCTGTTTTAGTACATACAAGAAAATTGCTCTTTATTTCTTGTGTCAGAATATAATTTTTTCATTTTCATGTTCTTGTAGAAAATACCGAGGGCAATATGAAAGATGCAATTAGATATTCAGATAATTGCACAAATACTGCTTTTCAAATAGATGAAAATAGCTAAAAATAAGTGTTTGAAACAACAAGTTTGGCATATAAAAAGCTACTTAGTTGGCAATGTATATGGTCATGAGAACAAGAGCTGGTTGAATGAAGAGGGAAGGCTATTAAACACGGGGTAACTTGTAATACTAAAAAAGAGTTTTAAAATATTTTTTATACAGACTATTCAATAATTAGTGCGTGCAAATGAGTCCATATTTTATAGTACATTTTGATGTGTTATATATGTTTGTGAGATTTAGGAGTGTGTTATTGCCATTCATAAATCTTTCTAAAATGTATGCTCTAAAGTTTAAGGATCACTGAGGACACAATAATAAAATAATATCCCATAGAAAATTACAATTACATACAACTGGAGGACCAACATTTAAAAAAAAAATCAAAATGAGGAATCATCCTTAAAAGTACAATATAATTCTCAAGTCTGTTATTAAAATATTGACAATTATTCTGATATTGGTCAAAATCAAAGAAAACTTTTAAATTCCACAGACGAAAATTGCAGAAGTCCACTTCAACACACTTAACTGAATGCAACAAACTATGCTGAGAGCATGGAAGACAGAAAGATGGATGTAACTTTCACTAATAAACGTGCTTGAAACGTTGAAGTTTGAATGCAATTAATAAAGGGAAAGCTAAACAGACCAATGAGGAACATGAAAATGAGGCAGAATTACTAATTTTCTTTTTCAACTAATGTAGGACACCAGTAGACGGCCCAGTAAGTTGGAAAACATATACCAAATGTAATATGGTGAATAAATAAAGGTCCTATTTAAGATTAAATCACTCTAGCTTCACTCAAATCAACTATTGGAAAAATGTCATTTGAATTATTTTGAGATGGGTTCTCACCCTGTCACTCGGGTTGGAGTGCAGTGTCCTGACTTTGGCTCACTGCAACCCCCACCTCCCAGACTCAAGCAATTCTCCCATGATAGCCTCCCGAGTATCTGGGACTATAGGAACACACCAACATGCCTGGCTAATTTTTTTTTTTTTTTCTTTTTTGAGATGGAGTCTCGCTCTGTTGCCCAGGCTGGAGTGCAGTGGCACGATCTCTGCTCACTGCAAGCTCCGCCTCCCGGGTTCACGCCATTCTCCTGCCTCAGCCTCCCGAGTAGCTGGGACTACAGGCGCCCACCACCATTCCCAGCAAATTTTGGGGGTTTTTTGTAGAGACTGGGTTTCGTCATGTCGCCCTGGCTTGTCCTGAACTCCTGAGCTCAGGAGATCCACTCACCCTGGCCTCCCAAAGTGCCGGGATTACAGGGGTGAGCCACCGCACTCGACTTCATTGCAGTATTTTTGAAGACACCAGTATGGAATACCTATATTTGACAGAGTACCGAAAAGCTGTACTTTTGTTCCTTTGCTTGAACAGTCCTAATGGATAGCACATTAAACATCAAAAAATAAGTCTGAGTCTTAAACAACAAGGTCCTTAAGTGAAAACAAACAGTTTTAAATTCACTGAGTATTCAGGAGATATTTTTCCCTCCTTTTCAATAATCCAAGTACTAAATGCCATTTAGAACTCACTGCCTCATTTCTTCAATGAAATTCCTTTACTATTCCAAATCTTCCATTTCCTGTGTTCACTGCTTTAATTAGTATCTTACCATCTAGTAAGATACTAATTATACTATAGTATACTTTAATTACACTTTAGTATAGTATATAACACTATAATAATTAGTATTCATATCAGTCATAAGCAACTTTGTGTCTTACTCATGTATGTTTCTCTTACTTTTCTTACAAGAGTGAGGATAATTTCAATTCCTCAGATTTCAAAATTTCTTCACAAAATGCTGGGTATTTAGCAAATGTGTGACATATGATATTCAGGAATTTATAGTGCTTTTGAACACTGGTATAAGACATTAAGCACTGAAGAACTACAGGGTTATCACTTGGATAATGACTGAGAGTTAGCAAACTTGTTACTTAACCAGGAATGCGTGTATGTTTTGTTTATGCAAGAAATTACCTTTTACTATTATTGACTAAGAAGATAATAGTCAAAGCAGTTGTTGGATCTGGTCAAAATTTACACTGGTTTAGTATTCAAGTCATGGTTGCAAATGACTATATATATATACACACACACACATATACACATATATTTAGATATATATACACACACACACATATATTTATATATATATATCTTCTAAAAATAATTATACTGTGGGATATGATTACATTATCAATGTATCTTTTTATGGATACATAACATTACACATATTTGTGGGGTACATGTGATATTCTGTTGCATGCATAGAATGTGTAATGATCAAATCAGGGTATTTGGGGTATCACCTTGAGTATTCAACGTTTCTGTGTGTTCAGAACATTTCAAGTTCTCTCTTCTAGCTACTTTAAAATGTAAAAGACTTTGTTTCTAACTACACTTAACCTACCCTATATCCAACATTACAGCTTAGATTTTCTGTCTAACTGTATGTTTGTACCCTTTGACCAACCTCTCTTTATCCCCCCAACTTCCACACAAACAACCTTCCCAGCTTTTGGTAACTATTATTCTACTCTCAACCTAAAAGAGATTAATATTTTAAACTCTCCACATATGAGTAAGAACATAGGAAATTTGTCTTTCTGGGTCTGGCTTATTTCACATAAAATGACCTAAAGTTCATCTATGTTGCTACATATGACATGATTTCACTATTTTTTTAATGGTCAACTAGTTTTCCATTGTGTGCATGTACTGCATTGCATGTGTTCTTCTGTTATAATAGATTATGTAGACATAATAATGTAGTCAGAAGAAATAACAACTCTGCTTTTTAGCCTGTAACACAGTAGCTAGACAGGAATTTCAATACCTGTTTCTTAGAAGAATGAATAAATAATGAACAAATATCTAACTTTCCATACTACCAATGACTCATATACCTATTGGTATTACAATGTTTCTATTTACACACATTGTCTCACAAGATGAATGAAGTACAATTAATATATTATATACATAACTCCATTTAAAAGGCAGTAGTATAAAATGACAGGAGACTTAAATCTGCTATTTGATTGTTATGTGTCATGGTCCATCTCCATCGTTTGGATGGCAAAACGTGACTTTATATGGAGTTACTTGGCAAATTGCTTACTTTCCTGTCTCCACTGCAGTCTCAAAATTGCCTGGTCTTTCTGTCTCCAGTATACACTGCTTCTCTGTAATATAAGTTTGTGACACGATAAGGCAGTATAATAGAAATGCAGAATAATAGCACCTGACCTAATTTGTAAGCCTGAGATGTATGAATTCTTAAGGGTTTGAAAATTTTAAAGGTATGACACCATATAAGAAATAAAAAAGGAAACTATTTAAACTCTCATATTCCTTGTGGAAACTGGGGAATTTGGAAAAAAAAATGTGAATGAGAAAAATGTCTAAATTCATCTGTATTATAACTCTCTGATGGAAGCCAATACTAGCATTTTAGTATATTTCCTTTTACTCTCTTATATATATATTTTCAAACTTGTGTCCTACTCAATATACAATTTTGCATCCTTTTAGCCTTTATATCCTTATATTCTTTACAGGACATTATACACATGTACCAATGAATACAAACATGCTTTAATGGCAACATCACATTAAGAGTTGTGAATTTCCATAATTTAATTATTTCCTAATATGGGATGTTTGTTTTAGTTTTCAGTTTTTCTCTATTATAAACAATGTCCCAATGATTATTCTTCTATATGAATGTCTATGTAAATCCTTTGTGTTTTGGAATACAGTTATAGAATAATATTTAGAGTCAAGGAATATAGAGGATATACTATTGAAGTGGCAAACAGATATTAAACACATCTTTTATCTCCCTTCTAGTCAAGTACTATATATGTGTTTATATATGTATGTATGTGTGTGTATATATATATATAAATTTTAACTCCATTTAGATGGCATACCCTATTGCTCCATTTTTGTTAAGTATCCAGTGACAAGTTTTGTTATAGAAAGTGCCTGAAGTAAATTCATATATATATATATAGACATAATTTATTTTATTTAAAAAATTTCAACAGAAAATCCTTCTGCAAATCATCAATTTAGTTTCATGTAATGAAGCAGAAATAAAGAAAGTTAACAGAATAAATGGTATGATTTTGCAATTGTTATTATAAACTTTTATTTTTTCTGGTTCAAGAGGAAAAGAGAAATACAGTTTGGGAATTAGGAATTCATTTCAAGCACTTTATATAACAGAAATTGCATGTCAGTTACTTAATAAAAAACAGAGCAATATCATATGAAATCTAAACGGAGTTAAAAGTTGTCAACATAGTAGGCTTATTCAAACACTTCTATTAAAGTGAAACCCAAACAGGTTGTAAAAAGTTAAACATAAGGGAATAAAATGTGTAGAACTCACTCATATCAAAGAAATGCTTTGAAATATTCTCGACCAGAAAGTTTAAAATGATGTTAAATTTTGTAAACCACCACCTGCAACGGCAAACTATATCAGAAAGTTAACAAATATGTGTCTCCGGGTATCTATTCCTATGCAACATGTAACAAATCAATAGAATAGCCCTCATCCAACAAAACAGCTATCATCAAAGTCTGGTTGAACCTATATAATGATATATTCTGGGATATTTCCAAACTGGCAGTACAGGAAATGACAAGGGATGCATCACGGACAGGATGCAAAAGGCAATAAAGAAAAAATAAAAAGGGATAAAAACTCAGAATTGGAAAAAAGAACTATGAAATGAGAATATCACATTGAACCGAAAGCAATAAAATCTTTCAGCCAGTTCCTGCAGTCTTACAAAATAATGACGTCAATACTATCATCAAAAATAGCATTATCATTTGTATATATCAACAGACTTTATACGTGTGTGTGTGTGTGTGTGTGTGTGTGTGTATAATCTTCCAAGTTCTTACAACTACCTCTTAGTTAATATGTCATGGACTGTTCCACATATAAAACTGAGATTCACCGAAGCTAAATTATCTGCCTGTAGTGACAGCTAGTAAGTAGCAGAACCAGTACTTAAACCTAGCTGTCCAAATTTCAGAAATATATATTTCTCTCATATGTAAATATCCAAAAGAGAGAAAAATATTGGTATAACTACTCCAAAAGTATTTAGTAAACTGATAACAAAAAGATTTATGTTTGAAGTAAGCATTTGTGGAAAGCATGTATCTCCAATATTATTACAAATAAATCTATTTAGAACTTTATTATTCTAAAAATCTTCAGTAGCTGATTCACTTCAATCATGAAGATCAGCTAAAATGTCGGCTTGACTCCTGTACATTCAATTGACTTGAGTTTTGGTGGTAATATATTTGAACAGTGAAATTAATCTGGATGATCCACATTAAAAAAATCTATACAGCTATCCTGTTTTGCTCTTCCTCTAATAACTTTTGTTTCTCGTGAATATACTAAAATGTTTGATCTTATTTGAGGACAACAATAAAATTCCAGCCCTTAAATATTGATAGCAAAATAACAAAGATTTTGTGTGGGTTTGATATCCTACCACATATTTTTAATAATTCAATAAATAATGCAACCTGTCCATAATGTATGTTCATGTTGGAGTTAAGAAAACAAATTGGCCTGAATTGATTTTGTAGATGTCCCTTTTTCTGTCTTCTAATAAGTTGAACCATTAGAACAAAGAGAAAAATAAAAACAAAAATGATATCAATATCTCAGCCTGATATTGATATCTTTACATTCATGACATCACATGAATAATTTAAAATTGAATATGAAAAAGTGTATAATTTTATATAGTATTTTCATAGTTTTGATTATTAAAATCAAAAGAGTACATAGGAACAATTATTTTTAAAGTATTTACAGTTTAAACTTGAAGATACTGCTTGCTATATTATCCTTATTTTCCAGGGAGTCACATTATATCTTATAAAAGGACTCTTTTGAACATTTCTCATGCTAACATGCCAGAAAAGTCTTCTATGGAAGAATGCATATGCTTCCTCTTGTCAAAGAAACATTTCTATAAACTAGGTTATCTATATGTAAAATTTTGCATTTATTATAAGTAGCCTAGTTTTAGTTCCTAAAAGTGCAGACTTGACTCCTTAAGGTGGACTTTGTTTTTGGTTATCCTTACATATATTTGTTTTCATTTTTATGCTGCCACAGATTCTTCCAGGAATAACATAAAAATATTTTTTTAATTTAACTTACATATCTATGGTTTCTCATCACAACTGACTTATTTAGTCTCCAAAAACTTGTTTCCCCCACATATACCAAAAATAATAATAAAATAGAAATGTGGTTCAGGAAAAAAAATTGTAGTAGTTGCTCAGAATTATTTTCTCTACCACAATAACCAGTTTTCATTATAAACCCATGCTTATTTGTTTTGGGTCATTAATACATGAGTCAGTGATTATTATAATGCTATCAAAATTTATAGTTCAAATAAAACATATATCTAATTTCCAGTAATGACAACTGCTGCAAAAAAAAAAAAAAAAAAAATGAAAAGCATGCTGTAATAAAATATAAAGGAATAACACATGGGTATAGAGGGAGGCTCTACTTTGGGCAAGGTAGTTGGAAAGTCTTGCCTGAGAAAATGCTGTTTTTTAACTGAAGCTTAAAAGATGAGGAAGAGCAGCATGATAAGTGGGGATGGAGGATATTGTTCAGGGTTTAAGAACGTATATTCAAAGATTATAGGGTGGATATTCAGGATTCATAGGTGTGTCACTTCTGATACACAGAGGAGTCCCGTGCTTAGTTTATGATCTATTGCCATTTTGCGATTCTTAATAATTTTGACACAAGGAGCCTCACATTTTTATTTTTTACGGGGCTTTGCAAATTATGTAGCAGGTCCTGAGTCCTGCCCACGCTTAAGAAACTTAAAGGAGAATGGAGATTGAAGATGATGGGACCTCAGATAAAATGAGAAAGGAAAGAAAGAGCCAAGTCAAGAATTGCTTTGAAAGCCATCCATTTGGATTTTCTTTTATACGTAGTCAGAAGTCATTCAGGGTGGGTGTTAAGCAGAGGAGTGACATCATATTTGCATTGAGAAAGCCCACTCTAGCTACAGCATGGCAGGAGCTTACCCTCTTTTTTTGTAAATAAAATTTTATTGGAACACCATCATGCCTATTATTTTATGTATTGTCTATGACTGCTTTCCCACTACAGTGAATGACTGAATTGAGTGGTTGCAATAGACTGTATGGTTCGCATAGTCTAAAATGTTTACCATCTGTTTCTAGAAAAAATCTGCAGACCCCTGGATTAGAAAGATACAAGAATGGAGGCAGGAAGGTCTGATGGGAAGATTAGCACTAGAAAGAACTTAAGTGTCCTGGATTAGGAAGTGAAAGAAAATATGGATGTAAGGCAGCATATTCAGGCCACATTTAGGAGAATTAACCAAAGAATTAAATGATTGATTAGATGTGAGTTAGGGGTTGAACAGCTGGGTGTAAGGTGATCTCATATATTAAAGCAAGTAAGATTGGGTGAGGATTATGATATTGTGAGGGGAAATTCAAGAGTTCTATTTCAGATATGCAAAGTTTGAGAAGCTATGAGGTTAGAGAGGTCAAGAGGTAGTTTGTGTTTATAACAACAGAACCTGAAATTTGAGGAGAACAAGGGCAGGTATATAAATATTGGTGTAACCAGCAGAAAGATGTAGCTAAATCCATGGAAATACATGCAATCATCTAGGGATAGAGGGTCTTTTAAGTTCCAGTATTAAAGGAGAGGATATGACGTCAGCAAAGTGTAAGAAGAAATGGCCAACCACAATAAAAAAACTGAAAATGTGTGGTGTTTTGCAAGTCAAAAAGAACATGGTTTCTTCACAAGGAAATAGTTGCCAAGAGTTCTAACTGCTGCTGAGTGACAGTAGGATCAAGACAGAAAGATTTCCATTAGATATTCTAATAGAAAGGCAGCTAGTGGTTTTGTAATTGTTTTATCTCTGGAATAGAGATAGAAGACAGTTTGAGGAGAGCAAAGAATGAATGGGAAGAAATGGAGAGAGAGTGAGAAATTTGAGGATGCCAGGGAAATGGGGTGAGAATCAGAAGCACAAGTCAGAATAAAAGTAGTTTTGTCATGTTTTGTTTGTGTGCTTGTATAATAAGATTATATGCAATTGAATTGGGAAAAGATGGGGAATAACTCTGAGAAAGTTATGTTCAAGGGGTAAGATTTTCTAAGTCATGATTCTGAAGGTAATGATGGTAAAGCATATCAGCATATAACAATTCAAGTGTGTATATATATATTAGGTAAATTTTCTTGTAAGATTTTTTAAAATTAAACTTTAGAAGAGTAAAAAAAAAAAAAAAAATGTGGAGTCCATTATATGCAAGAGACGGTGATATTGAAGAAGCCAGCAAATGGTAGCAGAAGAACTAATGTGAGGCTGGTGCTGAAGTACACAGATTTATTCCTGAAAGGAGAGTAAACAGAAAGACATAAGCAAACAATGATAAGAGGAAGAGGGTGGGTCAATCAGAGTGAAGGGCACTGGGAGGCAGTAAAGATGCTAAGCACACCTCTGGAATCTGCGGTGTCTCTGTGTTTGGAAGAGTATCAGGCAGAGAGAGGGATCCAGGAAAGTCAGTCAGCAAGAGATGTACATCCCATGGCTGGGGATGTGCAGGGACTTCCATGATAAACATTTCAACATCTGAAAAAGATTACACAATATACTTAACACCACGCACTAAGCTCATTAATTTACAGGAACCCTTTTGAAGAGGCAAAGCTAAACCATTTCTTAGGAATTGCACATGAATGTCTGTTATGGTCTTAACCACCATTATATTTTCTTCCAGATTCCAAGATTTGATACACAAATGTAAGTGCAACTCCATGATTTTATTAACTTTTAATTATAACTTTTTTGAGCCTTAAATTTTAGAATATGAATTTTTAATTTTTTAGTTTGTTCTGTTGAAGATACTCTATCAATTCACTTATTGCTTATTGATTGATTGACTTACCCATTCACTATATAAGCAATTATCAAGAATTCATCTGGGGTCAGGAATCCTGTGAGGCACTGGAGATTGAAAGACTAATCCAAAAAAATCCGCTCTCAAGATGTTCATGGTCTAGTAAGCAAGACTAACTTTAAAACATTGCACGTTATGAGGATGACAATTGGTAATTCTTTGAAGTACTATGGAAGCATGGGGAGAGATTATCTGTTTCGGCTTGGGTGTTGAGAAAGTCTTCATAGAAAGAAGAATATATGAATTGAGTAATAATAGATTAGAAGTCAAATGTAAGTGTCATGTGGACAGATTAGCACCTTCACCACTTCATCCCCGTGTCTCCAGGACTGCATGGCCCAGAGTGGTGTGCAGTAAATACGTGTTGAAGGCATACATGGTAAGAGGTGTGGCAGAAAATAGTTCTATTCAAAGATATGGGGCATCCATTTGCCTTTCTCTACAACTTGTCTGCTTCTAATGTTTTGTTTTCTGTTACATTTGATTGTAGTTCAGGGAGTAAGTCCTCCAGAAGTTGGTGCAGAGACTCAGAATACATATTAGAGAATGATTGTTGCAGTTCTCAATGTCTTTCCTGAGGGGCGTCCCCAAATCTGTTAGCTCTTATAGTTATTACCATTGAAAATAGGTTGACATGATTTTTTTCATTTCATTAGCACAGTTTAGGAACTTACAATATAACCTAACTTCCACATCATGTGTATTTTTATTATTAAAATTTTTCTATCCAGAGTAACCAATATTATTCAACTTTACTGTTTATTTTATACAAGCCAATTTGCAATATGTACTTGGTTAACTAATAGGCACCATTTTTTTGAACTTCTTAAATAACTTAAAAATGTTATAAATAGTAAAATTGATATTTTTATCCTTTAAAAGAAGTTAAATAATTATCAATTCAGTTTCCCAGCATCTTTCCTTTAACATTTTTTTTCTATTAGTTGAGGGAAAGAATGGGAAGATAGTACTGACGAAAGTAGAATAATATGTTATAAGAAGATGCTCACACTAGACTGCAAAATAAAAGTTTATATATGTAATATATTATGCATTTATTATGTGCCATATGTATATATATACACACACACACACATATATACATATTTACATATACTTTTAATGCAGAAAAAAATGGGTTACTCATATTTTTTCCTTGTTATTCTTTTATGGCTATATTAAGTTTTCTTTAATGTGAATGCATTTATTTTGTCAATAAAAAAACAAAAAACAGCCATTTTTAAAATGCCTTGGAATTGTACTTATTAGTTCTTAAAATTAATTGAAAAAGAAAATACTACTATGCATGTTAGGACATGCAATCACATTTTAAACTTCCTACATAAGCATGTAAACCTGTGTAGTGTTTGCTTTATGAACTTCAATACAACTAGATATTCCTGGCAAAATGCCACGATCAGAACCTGTTTCACATTCAAATTTCTGCATCATTGAGAATGGAATCTTGCAGACTATCCTCAAGAACTAACAGTCTTTGCTCTTTCCTGTGTATGCTCATGAATCATTGAATTCTCTTCCCCAGTGTGTGATCAGCTGCCCCTCTGGTACTCACCCAAGGCTTGTACAAACCAAAAGGTGCAATGAAGCACAGAAAGAGAACTATGTAGCTCTACCACATGAGGCCAAACAGATGAATTGAAAAATAAATCCATTTACAATAGAATAGGAAGTGAAAAAATATTAGGACTATAGACCTATAGGTCTTTTTATACTAGTCATGTATGAATAGTTGTTATAGTAATAGACAAACAATGAAACACAAATTGGCATCTCCTCTACTCTCAACACTTTCCATAGGTAGAATATTATGGTTTTCACTCTTATCCTTAGTCCTGTTTCCCCTACATCTTCATATTAATTTACTTCTGTCTGGCTATACTAACTTCAGTTCACATTAAATTTCCATGTTTTTTTTCTATCTATGTAAACTACCTAAAAACCTTAATACATGTACCTCTTTTTCATTTAAAAGAGAGAATACCATACAAAATTGAGCCTCTGGGGGCAAAATCAGCACCTACATTTGCAAACAACTACTTCATAACTCTTCTAAATATCTCATAATCATGGTCCATTCATCATTTAAAAAGAGTATGGATGTTTTCCAGTAAGTTTATACAATCTGGATGTAGAAAGAGCACACATAATTATTCTGAACTTTTCCTTTGTGTCAGGGGTAAACTTTTTAAAGTGGAAAACTGGTAATTTTTTTTCAGTCATTCAAACCTATTCTGCTATAACTTCTAGTCTTACAACATCAACTTCATTTCATATAAACCTTAAGTGTAACACAAAAATTTTGCTTGCCTCTTTGAAATAAGCACAGACTAACTCACTAAGACACTTTTCAGAAACAATATATATCATGATGGTCAAATCAGAGAAATTATTTGTCAAAGATCTACTTTTTCAAGCCCTGAAAAAAGAAAGAAATGATTAGTTCCAGGCTATGTAACTTCATCTAGGCTTTCTTCATATGTCAACATCATTTGCATGCTTAAAGAGTTGGAGATTATATATTTGTATGGTCAGAAAATGTTCTAAAACTTAAAACACAAATATTTGATTCAAAATATTTAAATAATATACAGGTATCTCAATTTGCCTAAAGAGAGAAAAGACAACAAAGGATCAAGCATACAAATTAATATGAACAAACAAATTTCCAGATACGCCTGTCTTACAGCTTTACTTTGAGAAAATTTCCTTTGAAAATGAAATCAAATCAATATCCTGGAATATTAACTTTCTCCTTGAGTGCTGGTTCCTGGCAAGATGCACTTACAGAGTTTGCAAACAGTATGAGGATGTAGTGCAACTGTAGACTCATATTACATACTCAAGAGGCACAAATAATTTATATTAGCTATGTGCTAGAAGGAGACGCAATCAATCAAAGCTGAAGAAAATAAGAACCTCTGGTATTTTTTCATAAACATGGCAAACGATACCTCCACCTCTACACCACAACACTGCCTCTTAAACATTATTTTATTTATTAAACATTAAACATATTGATACGATTTCAACCTATAGTTTGCATTATTGTGGATATCTATGTAGACAACACAATCTAGTGCAGTGTAAATTTTAAATATTCTGGAGGACGGGGGAAGGTATACACAACATTGCGGATAAATAAAATGTGGACTCTCATGGGAAAAGGGAAAGTCAAGGCATTTAATTGACAGGGATAGGTAATATGATACTAATTCTTGGTTAAGAAAGAGAGAAAAGGAGAAATTTAATAGCCTTTTACCCAAAACTCAGTTTATATTTTACACCAAACCTGTTTGAAGATTATGACCTTGTAATTAATATAAGGCCTTCAACAGCAGCAAAAACTATCTAACCGTCATGGATAGTAAAAGCTTAGAAGATTACAAGGTAAAATTCCAATTGCTTTAGCTGTGATAAAATAGACAACAGAAAGGTTTCCAAAAGAAAGTCACACCCAGATATGACTGTGTAAAAAATTGTTAAAATGTTATTAGAAGTTCAGGTTATGAGAAGGATGTTATAAACTGCTTCAGTTGTTAGACAGTTATTACCAGCCCGTATACCAGATACCATCAGAATGATTATAATAATTGATTGACAGATACAGACTGCCACGTCATTGTCTCTTTCCTTATGATAGGGCAATGTAAAGTATGATTAGACTATAAGAAGAATATAAAACCAGTGCACTTTACTTGCTATAGAAGTTTGGGCAAACCAAAAAAAATTAATTGATATATGATGTACATGTGCTATTGTCTAACATCTTAGCATCATTCTTAGGGTGGGACGGGGGCAGGGGTTGGTTTCTGATTTACTCTTGGTGGAAAACAGATTCTATATCTACTACTGAAGCTGAAGAGGTATGATAAGTACCTGGACCCTCTGCCCTGACTCCTACCCTGATCCATCTTGGGAATTTTAGTCTTGAGACAATGGTGCAACAACATGGAGCTATTTAGATAATTATCTATGGCATTGCCTTTAGGGTTTTACAGCATTCCTGGCACAGTCAGTAGTGATATCCTAATAAAATAGTCTGTGTGGCCATTTCTTAACCCTTATTCTAGTTTTTATTGCCTCCACACCCATCTTTCAATCTTTTTTTTTTTCCTGTTTTGCTGTCTTCACATTGATTTTGTGAGCTACTTATTATCTGTTCAGTAAATGTTTGTTGTTGTTGTTTTGCTTAAGTTAGCAAAAGTTGGCTTCTGTTGCTTGCAGACAAAAACCTGGACTCTCATCAGATCTGTGATGCCTAAATCATTACTGTAAAAGCCATGGAGAACAGACACAAGCAAACTCATTAAAATGAAATGATTACAGATAATCATTTATGGTTATCCTTTTGTGGTTGTGGTGTAATTGAAGTTCTATGCTTCTATATGTACTTTTTTGTAAAATTTTTGCACATATTTGACTAAATTCACTTAATGACTATCCCACTGAAATAGCAATTCCAAGATACATTTTGTTTCATTATAATCATTTTCTTAAAAATATAAATACAATTTTACTGATACATAGCTAATCCTTGGAAATAAAAATTAACTTCACGAATTACTCCTGGCAAAACATAGGAAAAAAGATAACTTCCAAATTGGCATAAATTCTTTTTCAAAAAATTTGATATCTCCCAAAATGGCGAAAGTGTTTTAACTTTGAAACTCTTGTAGACTATTCAAGATTATAATTATTTGTCTTTGTTACAAATATTTTGAATTAATCATTATTTCTTACAGAGAAGCAATTAAGTATTGCTTATACTTTTACAAGAAAAGACACACTGGGCACAGTGGCTCATGCCTGTAAAACAGTTTTGAACTACCTACAAAAGATTTTGAAAAATTGTTGGTGTTATCCCAGACGCACTGCATAAATTAGGCACTGAAAATAATGAAAACATTAGAGAGATTACAAAATCATTTCACTTCCTGTCAAAAATCTCATGAAGGCTAAATTCAAAGATATATATTATGATGCGTGTGTATGCAAAACAAAAACCAACCCTTCTTTCTCAAACTTGACTACAATTCTAATAAAGTTTCAATTCCTGTTTGGAGCATCTTTATAGGCTCAGACACACACACTACTCAAATCAGCTGCTTTTTGCTGCAAATATACTTCTTTAATTTTGGTTAAGTTAGTCCTTGAAGTTTTGATATCAATCAAACCCCAGACTTTCCTTTAAAATTTCTTGTTTACACTTTTGTGAGAATCTTGCAGATATGATTAGCTGATTTTTTCCATTGCATTTGTAGCTAATTGCATATCTGAAAATAAAATCGAGAACACATTAATCTAAAATAATTTAGTCATCCATCTTTATTAAGCTAAAAAAATCAATCTGAATTTATATGCTTTTGTTGGAATCCAAACTGAATTATTAAATTAATATGCTTTTTCCTTTACCTCTTAATTTGATTTCTAAAACTTAAAAAATCAAGTAAAAATTCACTAATGACTTAACTTTATCACATGTTCATTCTGATTAACATACATTCAAAAATAGAAAATGGCTAACAGTGAAAGTTCAGTAAATTTTCTTTTTAAATCTGTTTTCAATGAGCATATAATTTTTCAGAGTTGGATCATTCCAATATATCTATTCATTATCAAATTAGGGTACTTTCAAATATTTAACTTTATTCATATTTTCTGACAATTTCAAGAACTCTATTTTTCCTATTTTTTCTAATTTTCAATTAGAAATTCACTTTGCTCCTTTTTCTTGGCAGAAAAATCTTCACCGCAAAAAAAAATTGCTATTTATATTTATATTTTAAACATTGGAGCTCAGAAGACAAAAATTATTTAAAATAGTGTGATTTGCTTTCTTAAAATTATCAAAATACTTTATAAAGCCAAATATATCATCCCCATTTTTACTTCACTTATTTTTCTTCTGATATGTGCTGATTATAAAACTATTTTCAGAGTAAATATTTTGAAGTAAAGCGGGAATCCAAAAGTTCTATTCTCCAATTTTCAAACAGGTCCAATGCATCTCTTTCACAGAAAAATGCACTGAACCATTGAGTTTTGGGCTCCTGAGGATGGCTTTACTTGTTGAGCTACCAATTCAAAACAGTGTAACATTTGTACTAAATGGAATATTATAAACCACAGTGTTCTTGCTTTTTCTACTTGGGGTGAAAATTGCCCTTACTTTGAAATAGAAATGGTCTCTCTGCTCACCAAATGAGGTCAAAAAATCAGTAACCCTACTGACCTGTGCCTGAAGCACTGTTATAAGGAATATTGAATATGATTTAGCTAGACTCTGAGTGTACCTTACACATAATAAGCACAAAACAAATGTTTGGTGACTGAGGAAATACATGATTGCACCTAGATTCTGGTTCTATGTCTAAAGAAAACACCTCAAAAACTAACAGATTTAGGTAAAGGAAGAATATGTTTCTTCTACAAAGTTCTCCAATAAAAATCTTAAAAAGTTACATAAGCCTTTTCTAGAATTCTTTTGGTTTTGGTGAATGGACTATTAGAACGAACTTTTAATTTTAATTTTTCAGGAAAATTAGATTTTGATAAATTAAATGCATAGCCCATTCACAACCAGGTAAGAAAGGCATTCTGTCTGTTGATCAACTTCAGTCCCATGAGTTATTTAGGAAACTGTTAATCACCATCTGGAATTGCACTGAATTACATCTATCCCAAAGGATAGAAACTGTTCTATGAGATAACTTCCTAGTTCAACATGGGGAGATGACAATCAACTGGGAAATCCCAGTTAGTGGCATGATTTCTTGTTCTTCTTCATTTTCAACTAGCTTTTCCGGCTATATATGTGGTAAGTGACTGCAAGCTGATCCTATGACATTACTATTCAAATGTGGATGGAAGAAGAGATGTCCAGTTCAAGCTTAGAGCTTTTCCTAATAAGTAGGCTAATTCAGAGTTGTTTAGTTGTAAATTTTACAGATATACACAATTAAAACATGAATAATGCCCATTTATTACCTAATGCTTACTGTGTGTCAGGGTATTTACAAATACTATATCTGTTAATCATAGCAACTCTGACTGCTATTATTCTTTACATTTTACAAATGATAAAACTGATGTTTTGAGAATTGAAAGATGCAAAATAGAAAAACACTTAAGCAAGATTTGAACTCTAATTTAAAATTCCAGCTTTTATAAATACACAACGCTGCTGTCTGCAGATCATGATGCATTTTATTTAGATTTAGAAAATCTTTTACTGTCCTGGTGATAGAATTCACAGGTGCAACTGGAGGTAGATAGTTCCAAGGTTAATATAAGTCTGTTCAATTTCATAACTTTAGCTTAAAATATTATTTTAGACTTTTTATTAAGTACATACTAAAAATTTTCCAAACCTTCTATTTTCTATTTTTAAAACAGAAAGAAATAGAGACAGAGGCTGAATGTGACACTTGGTGGCAGTGGCTTTGTTATGTAAAGAAACTTCATCATGGAGTTAAGACAATGTGTTGGACCTGACTTGATTAGCTCTTTTATACTCAACCCAGGTAGGTGGGATACAACAAGTTAACTCATTTTAAACATCTATTTTTTAACTTGAACACAATAGGTCTAGAGGTACCTCCTCCCCACTTTTCTGTAGGTTAGCTGTATCAACTACAACCCATGAGAAGTTCTAAGTTGTTACTGCTAGATGAGCTAGTTCTAGAAGTCCTCTGGTCAGCATTTTTGAAGGATAGACGATCTACTACTTTTTCTACCACAAATTTAGTAATTTAATAAAGAATAATATTTAACTAATCAATATTTCATCATTAAATGTCATTTTAAAATAACACAGAAATACAGGATACATTAGTTTACTACACCAAATTACAGAATATCTCGTTTATACCTCTCAGAGCTGTGAGGAGTACATTTCAACACAGTGTTCAAATAAAAAAGTAATGTAGGAAATAATAAGCATAATCAATCATTGATCACATTATAAGTATTTCAATATACACTAATTATATATTTCATCTTTGAATAATGAACTTCACTCATGCAAAACATTAATAATACTAATTCACTGAGTCGAGGTATTTATCTAAAGATTTGTCTGAGAATAAAGAACACGAAATCTAACGTGCATCAAAAGCATTCTGGTCTCATTTTAAATCCATGATTCTCTTCAGTATTTTACTCAGGTTCTGGGATAGTTTCAAATGTGGAAGAATAAGTATTCGCTCCTCCCTCACGACCATTTAAATTTGAAAACAAGAACCCCTAGCCTAACACTAACTCAAAGGGTCATTTACTCCACCTCCTTAAATTTTGACAGATCTGAATTTTACCTACCACTTTGTAAATAAACACCTTCAAAGAGACATTCCACTTCTTCTGTAAGAATATATTCTACTCTTTCCTCAAAATGTTTGCTAAATTTTAAAATGCATTTGTTTCTTTCTCTCTTAGCATCTCATTTTTTTTTCCCTCAGTGCTTTATCTGCATCTCTTATACAAGTGGTTCTCAAACTTAGATGGACATTACCATTACGTGGGGAGCTTTTTTTTTTTTTTTTTTTTTTTTTTTTTTTAGATGGAGTCTCGCTCTGTTGCCCAGGCTGGAGTGCAGTGGTGAGATCTCGGCTCACTGCAAGCTCCGCCTCCCGGGTTCACACCATTCTCCTGCCTCAGCTTCTGCAGTAGCTGGGACCACAGGCGCCGCCACCATCGCCGGCTAATTTTTTGTATTTTTAGTAGAGATGGGGTTTCACCGTGTTAACCAGGATGGTCTCCATCTCCTGACCTCGTGATCCACCCGCCTCAGCCTCCCAAAGTGCTGGGATTACAGGCTTGAGCCACCACGCCCAGCCCGTGGGGAGTTTTTTTTTTTTTTTTTTTTTTTTTTTTTTAAAAACATCACAATGCTTGTCTTACACCTCCAAAGTTCTGATTTAGTCGGTTTGGATGAGGCCCAAAGATCTATTTCTTTTAAAAGCCTCTGAGACGATTCCAATGCCCAGTTATTGGGGAACACTGGCTAATATTCTAAATGTAATAGTCATAAATATCTAGAGAAATATAAACTATTTATTAAAACAGGATGACTAATAATCACACATACATAGCTGTATTCAAGACATAGCATAAAGCAAATAGAAAAGATCATTAATAAGATAAAGGACAAGAAAACCCCACTATGCACTTAAAGTACCATGAATTAATTCCCAATATAAAGACTGTCATGAATCCTATTCTCCCATTCCTATATTACCAGAAGCCTCCTGAACTAGTTTTGCTGTGGCGAAGGCTCTGTAGCTTTGGTTTGCTAGGCAGGTTGGTTTTTGTCACTTTGATTCTGACAGCACCAGTGCCAACGTTTAGGCAAACAAGTTACAACTGGTAAAGAAGAACGTGTCAAAGAGGCAACTGCTACAGTGGTTACACAAAACAGCTACTCACTAGCCAAGGGATACCTGGAATATTCCAGCGATTCTCAGCCCCAGCTGCACTTCATATTCTTCTGGAGAACTCTGAAACTCTCCCAGTAACTGCTGATACCCAGGCCCCACAGTCCCAGAGACCTGAGATGGGACTCAGGCATCCTATGTTTTGCCACCTCTCCAGGGGTTTGTTACACCCAGCTAGAGTGGAGGACCACTGACTGAGATGGTTTTTTAAAATCCTCAAGGTCATACGAATGTAGTCAATTTGTAATATCCTCATGAGAACAAAATCTGAGTGAATCCTTTTCACTTTTTTACACACCGTCAACTCTTCTTTCTGACATTTTCTCCCTTTGTATTTAACTAAAGCTTGCTCTTGTTCATTTTGAAATTCTTTTATTTTTTAAAATAACAGGGATATGGAGTAATGACGTTACTATGATTTGCTACAAATCCTCTCAAACAGTGGCTTTTATCAGAAGTAAACAGACATTTGAGATTTTGATCTCTCTGCTATATTTTGTTTAACTTATCTATATCCTTAATTTTTCACAGTTTAAGTGCTAAAGACACCCATCATTATTCCTCAGAAGTAAGAAAAATAAAGCAAACATGATGACAAGTTGAAAAGCTTTTTTCCTATCTTCTCAACTATCCAGAAGTAAAATGGCTTAAAAAATCTATGATATTATTAATAAAAGCAAGCAAGTATACACATGCTGTTCTTACATAGCACTATGTGCTAGGATTGTCCTAAACGTTTTGCAGATAATAATTTATTTAATCCTACTAACGACCCAATAACAAAGGTAATATTTTACTTCCATTTTATAGATAAGGAAAGAGAGATTAAATAAATTTCTCAAGGTTACCTATTAAGTAGGTGACAGATAATCTGTCCTTTAAAATCTATGCTCTTAACTTCAATGGTATGTTGCCTCTATAAGAATTAAGATTTGCCTTTATTGAGTAGACAGATGATTTACCATATTATTATGCTTATAATTAATGGGTTCAATCTTCATAGTCTAGTAGGATAATGCAACAGAAATGATATATGGTTTTCATAGAATTTTTTCTAGTGATAAAGGTACCAGAAAATGTCCTTGAAATCATTAAAGGCAGCCTCAGGTATTAAAAATAGGTATGCATGTTGAAATCACCTAGAAACTATCATTTAGAAAATTAAGTTACACTGACCACCACTTCAAAGAAGGAGTCACTTTGCGTAAACTCTGGGTAAATCCCCTCCAAAGAGTTCCTATAAATCAAGTGGGTAGTTTCATTAGTTAGGGAAAAAGTTGAGACTTGTTTAAATCCCCATATGTAGAGAAAAAGTCTAATTGTTTTACAATTTCAGAACTGGTTTTAAAATTTTAATCAGTTAATGACAGCTGCCTTCAGTGAACAGCCTCTGAAAGCCAATCAATCAATGACAGCCTCACTCTTTGAAAGATGGCGATCAGCAGTATACTCACTCTAGTGAAAAAGCTTCCAAGGCGTAAGTCAACCCACCCCCATTTCAGAAATCTGCATGCCAACAAACTAAATGACACTGGGAGTTCGCCTTGGTCAGTCAGACTAACATAGCTCATCCTTACTTTACTTTTTTGATATCACATAATGAGTGGTGACCTCTTCTTTCAATACAGCATAAAATTATTTCTGTTTAAACTGTTTAAAACTTAAATTTACTTGAACCCTAAAATGTATTCATAATAGTAATTTGGAGTTTAAAATGTGGGAAAACTTAGATCAGTGTTGACCCAGTGTCCCTACAGTAGAACGGGACCCATGGACAAGGTTCCATATGTGAACTAACAAACTGTATATGAAGAGCTGCATCCTTTAAGACCCACGCACAGGGCAACATGAGACAGTGCAAGTGCTCTTTCATGGAATCAAGCTGACCTTAACTGGTTGTAGGTAAGGTAGGCCTCATTGCATCACAGAACATCATTTGTTATATGGGGAGTCCCGTCTTCAACACTGACATGACAGTACAGAAAAGCAACAGCAGCTGGAGACTGGGAAGAGCAGGCTCTTATCTCTCCCTCCATTTGGCTGGAAAAGCTAGACACCATTTGAAACATGTAAGCCTTTAAGGTTTTGAGCAATTCAGCGGGAGAAATTTCAGAGGTAGATCTTTAAGATGTAAGTTGTATACTTCCTGTTAGTAAGACATACAGGTTCTCAAAGAATAAAAATATAAGAGAAAATAAGAAATACGAAAATACAAGAGATAAGTATGCATCTCAACCTTAGAAACTATTTGCTACTTATGAATATGTAATTTTTCTATTTTATAATAAAGTCTTATGGCTTCTCTGGGTACCTTCTATTGGGAACCTATTTAGACACATCAGAATTTTTTTTAAATTTTTTTCTGAGACAGAGTCTCACTCTATTGCCCAGGCTGGAGTGCAGTGGCATGATCTCAGCTCACTGCATCCTCCGCCTCCCGGGTTCAAGCAATTCTCCTGCCTCAGCCTCCTGAGTAGCTGGGGTTACAGGCGCCTGTCACCACGCCCAGCTAATTTTTTATATTTTTAATAGAGACAGGATTTCGCCATGTTGGCCAGGCTGGTCTCGAACTCCTGCCCTCAGGTGAGCCACTTGCCTTGGCCTCCCAAAGTGCTGGGATTACAGGCATGAGCCACTGCTCATGGCCAATACATTAGAATTTTACATAATGTAGCAATTGTTAAATATCCATATTATATTTCCCCACCACTACCAGATCCTTGTTTCACTTCTATATAATATTTTTGATGTGTCAGTTCTCTTTAATATTCCCTAAGAATTATGTACCCACATACATTAAAAAGTATAAATAATAGTATAAGTATCATTAGTATAATTATCATAGTCCTAATTTTTCATGGATCATTGCAGAAGGAAACAGTCAAAAGTTGTCTTTTTATTCACAATTATTTTGATGTTCATACTATAAAACAAGTTTGTATTAGGTTAATTTACCATGGGATGGCCTATTAGGGGCAAGGGCAAATAACTAGATCTATGATCTTAGAAACACAACCAAATGTTGCTATTTTTCTTAAAGAAAACTAGATCTCTTTATTACATTATTGTGCCAAATTTTCTTTTCAAAGTTTTGGAATTACTGTTGATAACATCCTACAATATAACCCTGCTTTATAAACCATTAATCAGATATGATCCAACTTAATTAGGCATTACCCAATTGATAACAGCTGTTAAAAATAAATACAAACTACAAGGAA
This sequence comes from Chlorocebus sabaeus, assembly GCF_047675955.1. NCBI lineage: Eukaryota > Metazoa > Chordata > Mammalia > Primates > Cercopithecidae > Chlorocebus > Chlorocebus sabaeus. The sequence continues at coordinate 14,470,550 of NC_132918.1, forward strand.
GACATTACTTTTAATCTGTTAAACCGCAAAAAAGAATGGCATTACTATAGTAGACATTAACAGTTTTATGATAGACTAAGTTAGAAAATACATTTGGTTATTACTTATGTTCCCTTAACTGATGATGTATCTAGACGGTAATAGGCACTCGAATAAACGTTAGCATTTACAATTTTTTGTTGTTGCCATGATTTATTATTTTTATTGCTACTATTATTTTAATCCATAGCCTTTGATGATATTTCATTCATTTAAAAATTTCAACTTTTTACATAGGTTTTTAAATTTCCATAAAGTCGAGTAGTATGTATATATGTGCATGTATGTATGTATGATGGATAGTAAAATCATTATTGAGTTTTTCTGGTTGTTGTTTTTTGTTTGTTTTATTTTGCTATGATGCTCAGCTCAACAGTTTGGAGACCCCTGGCCCACAGATAGTCTGACCTACGTTCACATTAAAATAAGGTCATGAGAGTTCACCCTTTAGAAAACAATTAAACTATTTGCTATGAATTAAAAGACAATTCCCAGTTTGTAGGATAATAAATCAGATGTTAATTGGATAAAAGTCACTACCAATAAAGCAAACCAGTGTATCAGCCAGAACTGCTGAACGTGATCTGAGCAGACAGCACTACAGTGTAACCAACATGAACACCAGTCAATGGTAGACCATGAGTGCCTAAGGTAGGCCATCTATTCAGCCAGTTACGTGTGGTTGCTCTGTGAATAAGAACTGGACAACTCATCCTGGCTTCCATAGCTGACTTCTCCAAGGTGCCTACCTGCCCAATTGTTGATCACATGAGATGCGCTAAGTGAGAAAACAGGCTTGTAAATGCAGACACAGATCTCACACTCTCTGGGACATCCCTTCTCTGATTCACGACCAGAAGCTCAGTCTCAGGGGTGGAGAGCCAGTTAAATACAGTGCTCAGACTGCAGGTGTGTCTTTTTATTTTTGTAAGTATGATTCATTGTTTAAACAAATTTTGAATTTCAATTCCATCCAGTAGCACAATCACTCTCCTTCAGCTACAACCCCCAGCACTAATTATAGGCTTATATTCACAGCCTTACTCATCGTCTTTACCTGCTTGGCCCTGAAGGAATTGGAATTTGTAAGTCCTATGACTAATCTATAAACTGCAGGAGGGCAGGGATTATGCCTATTGCATTCACTACTGTGTATTTGACACCTCCCAGAATGCCTTATGTATTGTAGGCTATCATTAATGTTTGATGAAACAAAGAACGTATAAATCAATGAATAGTAGCCTTGTATTCAGAATTTCAGAGGGAGCAGCAGAAGACAAGTAAAATTTGTATTTGAAAATGCCTACCCTTATAATCTTTATATCCCTTAAAAATGACCATTATTTGTTCCCATTAGCTATGACAAATGAATGCAAATTAAGGTGGGCTATCTGAACTGGCTATGCTACCAAAGTATAAATGTCAGTTTCTTATTTCTGGAAGTAAATGTGATCAAAAAACTATTTTTTGTGGGTGCACTTACCATATAAGATATTGCTCCAAAAGACAACATATAGATGCACTGGCACCTGTCATATCGTTTTTAATAATAATCTGTCTGAGAGAGAAAAAATGGAAAAAGGGAATTCTTAACAGCTGAGATAAACAAAGCTAAGAAAAAACTCTTTACATTGGTACAAAAGTTGACAGTCTTATTTATGACTGGCTCCAGGATAGAGTGTGAAACCAAGAGAGGTATTGCTATCAACTTTTATTTGTAATAGGCTAGCCATGAATTTTTTGTCACCTACCTCAATGGCTTTTAGACAGGCATACAGAGGCAACAAAACATTTGCATCTGATCCTTTATGATCTTTTGAAACCTATTGCTTAAAAACATAGAATGATTCTTAATCTCATGTTGTATATGATCTAGAAATTTCATCTGCAAAATTGAAAAAACATATGCTGCCAGGGAAGTACAAAATGATTGCCTCTTTCTAATACCTGAGGTAGTAGCATGATAATAACTGTGTAAGACAACTTCTCCTTCTCTCAAAATAATTATGGCTCTCTAGAATTCAGCATCTGTTGCTACCAGATGTTACTGTCAAACACGTAAGCAATGGGTTTGAGCATTGCACAAACCTGGCCCGCTTCCAAGAGTCTTTGTCTGAATACCTCAGCTGAAGCAGGTGGCTTTCTAGAGTCCAAGATTTTAAATACCATACTTTACGAATCCAGTTCCATAAAGAGGAAATGGTTTTCTCTAATGATGAATTGAATCTGTTCAGGTTCAAGCCACTACTTTCGTGCTATTGATAGACATTTTTATAACTATGTTTTAAGTGGAAGGAACAAAAACTCTAACATTTAATATCAGTACTAAAAGAAGGACAATAATTATAAACCAAAAGTGTGTCATGAATTTTCCTCAAATATATGACATCTTGTTGTCATGACAACTAACCAGAATTTTGTATAAATGAGAAAAAAATACTATTACTTAAAAGAAGATGTAGCTAATGTTTTAGCTTGACTGTGGTAGGTTAGTTACACAATGTGGCATTTGATGTCTTTACATAAAAATCTTGATTAGGAGATGTGAGTTTTAATAAAGTGTTTAATACAATTAGGTGCAATTCCTAAAATTTGAGACTCTTTCCTTTTTGATGTTAAAATAGGCCTCAGTTTATGTCATAATGAATTGATCACAGTTTCATTTTTCTTATTTTAGCAAATTAAAAGTTGACAATCGCAAACATATTTTGACAATTTAAGTGTAAAATATCTATGCTTCACTAAACATTTTAAAACAAGTTTGTTTATTCCATTTATAACAGTCACAATGATAAAATAAAATACATCTATCCAAGGAGGTGAAAGATGTCTGCAATGAGAACTACAAAACACTGCTGAAAGAAATCAAAGACGACACATAAAAAAAGGAAAAACATTGTGTGCTCATGGATAGAAAAAATCAATATCATTAAAATGCTCATACCGCCCAAAGCAATCTGTAGATTCAATGTGATTCCTATCAAACTAGAAACATCATTTTTCATGGAATTAGAAAACATATGCTAAAATTCATATGGAACCAAAAAAGAGCCTGAATAGTCAAAGCAATCCTAAGTAAAAACAAACAAAATAAAAGCCAGATGTATTGCATTACCTGACTTCAAACTATTCTCTAAGGCTACAGCAAACAAAACAGAATGGTACTGGTACAAAAAGAGACACATGGACCAATGGAACGAAATAGAAAACCCAGAAATAAAACTGTACACTTAGGGCCATCTGATCTTTAACAGAGGCAATAAAACAAGTAATGGGGAAAGGACTCCCTATTTAATAAATGGTGCTGGTATAGCTGTCTAGCCTTATGCAGAAGAATGAAAGTGGACTCCTACCTTTCACCATATCCAAAAACTAACTTAAGTGTAAGACCCCAAACTATAAGACTCCTAGCAGAGGCTGGGCGTGGTGGCTCACGTCTGTAATCTTAGGACTTTGGGAGGCCGAGGCAGGTGGATCAGGAGGTCAGGGGTTCGAGACGAGCCTGACCAAAATGGTGAAACCCCGTCCCTACTAAAAATACAAAAATTAGCTGGGCGTGGTGGCGGATGCCTGTAATCCCAGCTATTCAGGAGGTTGAGGCAGGAGAATTGCTTGAACCTAGGAGGCGGAGGTTGCAGTGAGCCGAGACCTCACCACCACACTCCAGCCTGGGCAACAGAGTGAGACTCTGTCTCAAAAAAAAAAAAAAAAGGAATCCTAGCAGAAAACCCAGGAAACACCACTCTGAACATGGGCCTTGGAAAAAATTTATGACCAAGTCTTCCAAAGTAACTGCGTCAAAAACAAAAATTGAGAAAATTGACCTAATTAAACTAAAGAGCTTTTGCACAGCAAAAGAAACTATCAACAGACTAAACAGACAACCTGCCTAATTGGAGAAAATAATCACAAATTATGCATCCCACAAAGATCTAATATCCAGAGTCTATAAGGATCCTAAACATTTCAACAGTAGAAAACAAATAACCCCATTACAAAGTAGGCAATAAATGAGGAGATACTTCTCAAAATAAGACATACAAGCAGCCAAAAAAAGTGTTAAAAAAATCAAACTACTAATCACCAGAGAAATGCAAATCAAAACCACAATGAGATATCATTTCATACCAGTCAGAATGGCTATTATTTTATTATTATTATTATTATCATCATCATTATTTTGAGATGGAGTTTTGCTCTTGTTGCCCAGGCTGGAGTGCAATGGCCCGGTCTCGGCTCACTGCAACCTCCGCCTCCTGGGTTCAAGCGATTCTCCTGTCTCGGCCTCCCAAGAAGCTGGGATTACAGGCGCCCGCCACTATGCCAAGCTAATTTTTGTATTTTTAGTAGAGACGAGGTTTCACCATGTTGGTCAGGCTTGTCTCAAACTCCTGACCTCAGGTAATTCGCCCACCTTGACCTCCCAAACTGCTGGGATTACAGGCACGAGCCATCTCGCCTGGTCCAGAATGACTGTTATTAAAAAGTCAAGAAACAACAGATGCTGACGAGGCTGCAGAGAAAAGGAAATGTTTATATACTTGGTGGGAATATAAATTAGTTCAGCCACTGTGGAAAGGAGTTTGAAGATTTCTCAAAGAACATAAAACAGAACTATCATTCAATCCAGTAATCCCATTACTGGGTATATACGCCCCAGAAAATAAACTTTTATACCAAAAAGACATATGCACTCACATGTTCACTACAGCATTATTCACAATAGCAAAGGCTTGTAATCAACCTAGGTGCCCATCCGTGGTAAAGTGGATGAAGAAAATGTGGTACATAATATGTCATGGAATACTACACAGCCATAAAAAAGAACAAAACCATGCTCTGTGTAGAAACTTGGATGCAGTCAGAGGCCATTATCATAAGTGAATTAATCCAGGAATAGAAACACAACTACTGCATGTTCTCACTTATAAATATTGGGTATGGATGTATGTAAAGATGGCAACAATAGAACACTGGGGATTACTAGAAAGGGGAGCAAAGGAGGATGGCAAGATTTGAAAAACTACCTATTGGGCACTGTGCACACGACCTGGGTGATGGGTACTCCAAATTTCAGCCTCATGCAATATACCTCTGTAACAAACCTGCATGTGTATCATTTGAATCTAAAATAAATTTGAAATTATTTTTTAAAAATCATATTTGCTTGTCTTAACTATAGAATTACTTCCAAAGATCATAGTTGAGTTTTCCTAAAAGAAGAGACAGACAAAATCGGTGCTTTTACCCAGAAAGATTTGCACAAATGCAAATAATTTGGGGACTATATTAAAATTAAGCCATTTACATCATATGCATTTTTTTCATTAAAATAACTGGTCCATTTCAGATTTTGGGAGAAGAGTATATATCTGCATGATGTTAGTAAATCATAATTTAATTAAATTTAGTAAAAAAAAAAAAAAAAAAAAAAAAAAGGCTACCTTCCTTTTTTACAAAAGGGAAAAGTCAAACCAACAACTTCACACATGGAAGGCAAAATAGTCAAGTAATTGGTTTTCCTATCATTATTTTGTCAAGTAATGACAGGGGAAAACATACACATACACATCATGAAGTAAAATAGTAACTTTTAGCCTCTTTCATTATTTTTCTTCTTAGTTCATGTGATTGAAGCCATTCATTTTTCACAATCTAGTTAGTCTAGCATACTGTTAGTAATATGTTATATGCCCTACTTTGTGAAGCAAGATAAAAGTAATATTCTGTGAATTTCATTATCTCTAATTTATCTACAATTTTTTAAAGCATTCTCTACTAGAATTATTTTAGTTTGCCAGTTAGATATTAGTAGTCCCACCAGAAGGCAGACAGGGGAAAACTCAGACTATAAAACTCAAATAAGCATACACTGATATGTATTCATTTTTCTATAAAAGCTGTGAAAATGGGGGCATTGTGCATATTTGATGCTTATTTCAAATCGTTTTCCATTGTTTTCCACAGTCCTTCTCTTTTCTCTTAGTAGACCAGAGATTCACTTTGCGATCTAATAGTTACCTAAAATAAATTTTGGTGGAATTGAATTTATTTTGTATGAAGAAGATTATTTAAGAGTCAACAGACACACATGAGTCAAATTTAAAATTCAAGAAAATTTACAGTAACAGGCCATAGGCAGACTTCAGCTAATGAGATTTTTTACTATTCTGTAAGAATCACGAATCATATTATTACCAAATACAGTATGTGTCACATTTTCTACAATGAGAATTCTGACAAAGGTGGAAACTGAGAATTACATTAATCTAATTTGTGTGCTACAAAAACATGGAAAACAATTTCCACATCCACAGGAGTCAGTCAGTACCTAGGCTGATTCTAGCTATATGTCTTAAATGATAAAGAAGGGGTTTATTAATATTTGTCAAAAGAGAGAGTACATTTCAAACACTTCAGAATTATTTGAAGTGGTAGGAAGAATTGTTTTAGAATATCTTTTATTAAAAACTTTAAATAGTTCAATTATTATCAGGAACAGTATATACTTATTTCCAAAATAATAATTTTGTGTAAAATTAGTAGAAAGCATTTATTTTTGCAATAGTAATAATTCAAGTAAAAAAAAAAAACAGAATTATCAAGACAGTAATACAAAATTTAATGCTTGAGTAATCACCAAATCAGCCAAAAACAAAGTAAGTCCCTTGGTTCAGCACTATTTCTAAACAGCTTTATCTTTAAGTACAAATTCATAAATCTAGGCTTAAGAAAGTTCAAATGAAAGAAGAAAAAACTACATTTTCTTTCAAATAAGTTTCATCCATTGCTCATCAAGTCAATAGAATTATAGAAAACCAATTCTGTTAATTCTGAAAGCAACCTGTTCAATGTCCTTAACACAGATATGCGTTTGTGGGTTTATGTTTATTGAGTGCTACTGCTATGTAGGCCACTGGAAAATAGAAATTTGTTTAAATCTAATTGGAAGAGTAAGAGCAACTTACAAAGGTAAAACTTCAGAGAGCTAAAGGAAGTGATACCAAGCCAATGGGCACTGCAGATAAAAGGTCTAGAGGAGGTGACTGAACATTGATCCATGTGAGCCATCAAAACATGGTATTCACTAGGGAAATTTTGCCACCACCTAAATGAAGAATAAGGGGACTAAGGAAAATCATCCTGCCTATTGGTAAGTGCTAGGACACGGCCCCCCCGCCCGCCTCCCCACAAATCCTTCTCTATCCAAGGATGAAATTAAATATTTAAAATTTGATACGTGTGAAAAAGTAATACGTCAAATCAAGGAAAGAGGAACATGGTGGTGAATACAGAAATGCAATGTTTTTGATTAAGGAAAGAAAAAAGACTTGTTACTAGGAGGTAAAGGAAAGTTTTGAAACTTGTATTGAAAACATATGGGATTCCAAAGTCTCTTTGAAATGCTGTAATCTTGTATGAGATGAAGGAAGCAACAGGCTGAGATTCAAAGAATGCTTGTCTAAGTGAGTAAAAATCACAAGAAATCTGAAAACACAATGGCAAAATCAAAATCAGCATTGGAGGCATTAAGCACAAGAACTGGCACAGGAGGAAAATGAAATCAGGGATTTACAGAATAAATTTGAAGAGCTGTCCAAAAATATGAAGGAAAAAATGACTGAGATAAGTAACACACAAAATCTATATATAGCATGATCCTGCATGTGGGGAATATATTTAGTGATAATAAACACAGGAAATATTGAAAAGTGCTAAAAGTGGCTATCTCTGGATTGTGCAATCATGAGAAAGTTTCACTCTTTTTCTTTATATTTTCTCATTATAAAGTGTTTTACACTTTAGACTGCATTACTTTTGTAATTAGAAGAAAAAATAAACACAAAATTCAACCTGATTCATATACATTTAGGAATAACCACTGATGAATGAGCTTTTTCTATAATAATTCCTATTCTCCAATCAATCTTAAATTGGAGACTTTGTAAAGCTGATATATTTAAATTATGAGAATGAAATAATTAACCTAAGCACTCCCAACGGCTTTTTCTATTTCTCCATTTCAACTCCGCACACTTTAAAATTCCATGAAGCTGAAATTTAGAATTGATTCTAGCTTATAGTATTATGGCAGGCTGATTCTTGGTTTACACCATTCAAGGATAGTGTTTTATAGCCTAGTAACTCAAGAGGAAATGAAACGGAATAATCTAAAAAAAAAAAAAAAAAAAAAAAAAAAAAAAAAAAAAAAGCCGTAAGGTAGAATATTATTATTATTTGTTTAAATTATTTTAAGTTCTTTTAAAAAGTCCTCATTTATTATTTTGCTCAATTTCTCCTAATGGAAATTTAAAATAACTTCCTTTCATTCAATTGTTCATGAAGATAGAAAAACATCAATATTGTTTCTACAATAATGTATTGCATACAGCAAGCTAGCATGGTGAAGTGGAGAGAACACTAGCTTTGAGGTTAAATATACTGTAGTCAAATCCTAGGCCCATTATTTACTGATTATATGTCATTGGGGAAGGAGGTAACCATTTCTGCAGCTTCCACATCACTAAAGAAAGAGAAACCTGAGAATACATTTATTCCCCAAATCCTTGTGGAGTGCCTTCCATGTGCCAGACAATGTTTTGTTAACAGTGATTTTAGGATTTAATGAATTATTTTTCATAAAGTGTATTTACCCATTTTAAAAGTGCCTGTCTTAGTCTATGCTAGCTTCTCTAAAAGGTGACTTTTAAATGTGATGCTAGTTTGTCTTTTTTTTTTTTTCTGACATTGACAATTAGATTACTGGCACTTTCAATATTTAAATTATATTGAGATGCCAAACAAGTTGTTCTGTTTTTGTCAACTGCTGATAGCTGGTATAGAGGAAGGTTAGCAGTTTTGCACTAGCCTCTTTTCAGAAGTAACACAAAGCATCCCAATTTAAATTTTTTCAGAGGACAGAATTGGTTTTCAGAATCAAAGGGAATAGTCATTACTGTGGCTAGCATATATCATTGCAATTGCATGAATTAACACTGCTGAATATTTAGGTACACTAAAATGTGGAGACATATATTGTGAATGAACTGCAAGATGGACACTATTACTATTAGGTACTATGCATATGTGTGTGTGTGTGTGTGTGGTGTGTGTGTATATGTATGTATGAACATGTGCATAATTATTCAGTTCTTGTCATAATCCTTCATGGCAAGTATTATCACTTGCGAATGAAGAGGTTGAAGCAAATGCCTTGCCCAAAGTCAAATTATATACTGTGGTGATGTCAAGCATCAGAATTTTGTAGTCAAACCACATGCTCCAAGGCCAATATTATTTCCCCTAGAAGGAAGAATAAAATTATCAAATTTAAATATATATTTTAAAACAACCACTGTTCAATATATACATGATCATGCATTATTTAAAAAGCTACAATGTGACAGAAAGTACAAAAATATCCTACAGCACAAATGAAAAGATATACTAATGACAGGTATTCATATCCCTCTTCAAATAGAGTTTGACAAGTTAAAATACATGTCAAATAGCCAAAATCATGTAGGAATCAAATATTAATGGAAGATTTATCATCCTTATAGAATGAAATGAAGACTCAGTCATAGAACCAACTTGTCTCTATAAAATACTGAATGAGATAGAACTGCAAATATTACCTGACGTAGGGTGCAGTTCAGTAAATCTAGGAGAAGCCATCTAAACTATGTTTTAAGAAAAGAAGTGCGGCAACAGAGGATGGTTGGGAATAGGATGGGCTGCAGATGCTGATTCATGGGTTTAAATCTGAGTCCAGATCTTTAGGAGCTTCAGGCAAATTACTTCACAGACTTGTACCTAGGTTTTCTCATTTGTAAAATGAAGATGATGTTACCACTTCATAAGGTTGTTGAGAGGATTAAGATAAAATATATAGCAACATACATAGTAAGATCGCAGTAAATGTTAAAAGTCAGGGTAGTAAATCTATATATGAGCAAAAACATATTTGAAAATAAAACAATCGTTTCAAAGGTTCCACATAATTATAAATGACATTAATCCAAAGCATCTTAAATTTAACAATGGCATTTGTCCTCTTGTTTAATTCACTTTAGAAAAGTTCTCGTACTTAGATGCACAAATGAAAAATGGTTAAATTTATTCAATGAGGAAAAGAATCATACTAGACTAAATACATTGCCACAGCTACAAAATATTATTTTTCAAACATGTACTGAGAGTTTAAAATGTGTCATCCATTGTGCTGGGCATGAGGTTGAGAGTAGTTTAAGAATGCATAAGACTTCTGGAGCTCCTAAACTAATCCTGAGGACAAAATGCAAACACCTATGGTATTTTCATTGATGCTATATTTTTACATCTTCAGAGAAAACTGTGACATATAAATGTTCTGTGAGGGATGTTGAAGATTCTCCTGGCCTTCTAAATTACATCTTCAACCACTCTGCCAGTGCTTAAAATACCTTGATCATTTGAATAAAAAGGTGAAGTCCCCTGTTACATAATAAACATTATCTGAAAGCAGAACACATTAAGCCATTAAACATTTAGCTCAATATTAGTTTATTTAATTGTTTGGTAAGACTCTGAGAATCCAGAGAGGAAACTAGCATACATATCCTCAACATTGTAGTCTCAGATCAATCTGTATAAGTATGCCTTCTACCCAATCTAAACTGATACCCTCTAAACACTATGGCAGCTTTGCTGTACTTTCTTATGAAATGTATAGATTTCTACATTGTAATACACATTTAAAATTCTTTAGCAAAATTCATTTTGGATATCCCAGTCAAGCTTTGCTACTGATGCTTTCACTTCCAGTTCAGGAATCATCTGGCCCTTTAGTCTCTCTATTTGAAAACTCGTGTCTTCACCTTCTCCTCTATGACTATTTAGACTGCATATCCGTGACTTGAATTTATCTCTTGCTTCAGTCGTATTCCTACTTCACCTGGCTGACAGACCTCCACCCTAGACTGCAACAGTGGTCCCCATAACTGGCATCTAAACTTGACTTATTGAGAACTGCTGGAAAAAAAAGGAGCTATCAACATTCTCAGGTTGATAACACATTTTGCAGCATGGCTCTTCCAGAAGCAAGGAGAAGAAAGATAGTTATTAGGGAGGTGACTTTCTGTACCTAAAGCAGACTTTGAGCTAACAACAGGAAGCTATGTGCTGAACACACTCCCCCTAGCTTAGCAGTGATTCCCTCCTTGAAAAGGAATCTGGTGTACATCCATATCTACCATACTATATGTTTACGGACTCCTTTATCCTCCATGATATTTTGAAATCCTTCTACAATCCCATAGGCAATTAAAACCCCACTGAAGTTATTTTTAAAAATTCTCGACTCTGTGGAAACCTAACTGCCCCGTAACTCCTTGCCCTCTTTCTGCCCCATCTTAAGTGATTTACTGCCAAGAAGAAGGGTAAGATATCAGACAGGAACATGCTCAACTTGTGTCACCACACATATATATGTATTTACTCCACATCTTCCCTCTGTTTTCTTCCACAAAAATACACCAATAACTGTCCATTGACTTTTCCATGAAGTCCAAACCACTTTACATGGCTGGCATTCCCTTTTGTAGCCAGGGCCCTGTCTGTCTCACCGTTCTCCCTTATGTCACTCCCTTTATTAAACTCATGCTCCAGCCAAATGTAATGTTTTACTTCACAGCAATCACTTGCTCTTGCACCTTCCCGCCATGGTACGTATTTTTCACTCTGTGTTGAACACTCTTTACCTGCCTTCTTTGCTTAGTCAATCCCAAATTATTATTTTTTGGATCTCAGTCTATTGAGACAACTAACCTTGACCCCTCAAGGTGGTGTTATATGTCCCTTTTATCTGCATCTATTGCACACTGTCTTGCCTTTATCATGTACTTAGCATACTATGGTGTATTGCATGATTGTCATTCCCAGAAGAGTATAAGCTTTCTGAGGACAGGGATATGACCTCATGCATATAGTACATATTCTAGTCCCTCCTGAATACCTGACATCGAATGGGTACTCAGTATTTATTTAAATGGATGGTTTCCACTATAACTTATACCTATTACTGAGGTCCAGAACTGAGTTAGGTACATGGAATGCAGCATGTAATTTAATCTTCACAAACATCCTACCAGATGGCCACAATTACCCCTCAGAAACTAGGCACGGAGGGCTTTAGTCAAGTGCCTAAAATCCTAATACAGATTACAGACAGCTATGTTTGCTGTCTGAATTTAAATCCCTTTGTTTATCCATATTATCTCCTCTGTAGACTATAAGCCCCTCAGAGACAGAATCCTGTCCAATCTACTCATGTCATTTAATTCAATCATTTTTTATCCATTACCCTTCTGACTTACCACTCAATTAGCCCTATATAAATATTAGTTGACTGAATGATAAATTGTCAAAATTTTTATCAGTTGTTATCCCTTTGTTAGAGTTTTGCGTTTTGCTTTTGACCCAAATACAAAGGACATGAAACTAATTTGCAATGCATAATTTTTTAAGAAATGCCTTTTACTGTAGAGAAATAAAAGTTGAAGACTAATGCAATCTTCAAATATAGAAGAAAAATAATTTGATGATAAGCACCTACTCTTTGTTTCAACTGAAGATAGGGTTAGAATAATGAATTTAAATTACAGAAAGAATGAGCTAGGTTAGAAGTGAACAAAATTCTCTGAATATGAATAATAAAATATAAGAAAATGATACTAAGGGAAGATATATAAATCATCATCTATGTAGCATTTGAGAATAATGTTGATAGAGAACTATCTATTTGAACAGCAGAGACACAGGAAATAAATTACCTCTTCTAAGCTTAGAAAGGTATGTTCCCATCATTCTTATATGATGATAATGACTTTTGCATTTGTAAGAAAGATAAAATTGTATGTACAAAGAGAAAATAAATTTCCACAATACAAATTACCAAGTAGAAAGGAAACCAAACTTCTTTTTTTCAATGAATCACTTTTTCAGGTATAAATATCCAATGCCGCATTTTTTTTTATGATTTCCAGAACAAAGATGAATTTAAAAGGGAAAGAGAAGCAGTAATTCTCAAGAAAATGAATAAATCTGAGGGTAACATCATAGTTTATATCTTCCAAATATTTAATCAAAATATTTGCTTAAAAAAATCTAATTTCCACCCAGAGATTTTTCAAACAGAATATTCCTGAGTGTCAGAGGGTAAAATTTGTATTTGTGTTTAATATATCGTTGGATAGAAAAATTCAAAGAAAGAAAAATGTTTCACTTCTTTCAACAAAATACATTAAAAATACATAATTTTTGCAATTCTTGAAAATATATTTATAAAATAAACAAAGGAAAATAGACATAAAACCTTCATTATTCTTTATTTTTTTTAAAAGTCTGAATATTTTTTCTAGCTCTTTGGTGCAATTTACCTGCCCATGTACCACAGATCTAAAAGCAAACTGCCAATGGCAGTGTATATTCACAATATCTTATCTGTATTTCCTATATTCAAAAATATTTTGTAGTTGGGCATGGTGATGTGTGCCTGTAGTCTCAGCTATTCGGGAGGATCAGTTGAGCCTAGAAGCTTGAGTTCAGGCTGAACAATATAGAGAGATACCATCTCTTAAAAATAATAAGAATAATAACAAATACTCTGTAAAACAAAGCCATTTTTCGTAAGTTTGCAGTAAACTCATATGGTGTCAAAAATCTCATCGTTACTGACGTTAATCTTAAGGTGTTCCATCAAGGGTCAAATAATTAGGTAAACAAATGTTAATAGTTTATTGCTTGTACTACCCCAAACCCTGTTGGGGTGTTACAAATTATATTACTAGAAAATGTTAATTAAAAAAAAATCCAAAACATGAACGTCAGCTTACCTGCCCCCAGGAGTTTTGGATAAGAAGTTGTGGATCTTTACCTCTAGGAGATTGCCTATGACTTATATTAATTCTCCTCAGCATTGATTCACTGCTTAGTAAGTTTTCTCAGTCTACGTATCTCCGTATTCAGTCTTCTAGAACAGTCACAATGATAATCTGCTGAATTCTCTTTTTGACTTTTTGAACCTCTGTCTTCTCTTGGATTTACTTTCCTTTCTTGCATTTTTTTCTCACACCATCCTCTGCTTTGAAACTCCTTTCCCTATCTCCATCCAATTTGAACTCCTATACGTCTGGTCCCTCACCCCCACCCCATGGCCAGACTTTGAAGAGAGAGAAAAATTATTTTCTAATGGAGGGAAATTAATAAAGTGGTAAAACGTTCTTCTGGAAGACAGTGTTTGACATTATTATTATCAGGTGATTTAAAAATTGGGTCCATCTCGATCGGGCATGGGGGCTCAGGCCTGTAATCCCAACACTTTGTGAGGCCGAGGTGGGTGGATCATCTGAGGTCAGGAGTTTAAGACCAGCCTGGCCAACATGGTGAAACCCCGTCTCTATTAAAAATACAAAACAACAACAACAACAACAACAAAACCACCTTAGCTGGGCGTGGTAGCAGGTTCCTGTAATCCCAGCTACTCGGGAGGCTGAGGCAGAAGAATCACTGGAACCCAGGAGGCAGAGGTTTCAGTGAGCCGGGATTGCACCATTGCACTCCAGCCTGGGCAACAGGGCGAGACTCTGTCTCAATAAATGAATAAATAAATAAATAAATAAAATTGGGTCGATCTCTTGTCATATTAATTCCACTTATGGAAATATAATCTAAAAAATGTCTGAATATGAAATACATTTAATGTACAAGATTATTTATAGAAATATTTTTTATAAGGTTAAAAAAGTGGTGATAATTTGCATGCACAAAAATAAGGATGGGTTAAATAAATTACGGCATGTCACTTTATAGTGTAGCATGCAGTCATTATAAATAATTACTAAGAATAAGTAAACATATAATTAGAAATAATACGTTATGAAATTCTAATGATGTAAAGTTAGGTTAAATAAACTGGTTAAAATAATATACGTGGGTGAAACATTTAAAAAAATACATACTTGTGCAAAGGAAATGTCAATCAATGTGCTAATTATGGTAGAACCAATGAAGATATCTTTTATATTCTGTATTTATGTATTTTTCAATTTTTCCATAATGAGAGATTATTATTGTGTAATGAGAAATATTTTTCTTTAGTATAAAAGAAAGAGACAAGCGTAAGACTACTAAATTTTATAATACAGATATTTAGTACTACTTGTCATCTTATTAGAGGTCAACTTCAATAAATTCCATCATTAAGTTCCCAGAACAAAAGTTTAGGGGTTTATGAAGGGAATTCTTTAACACAGACATTTATTTTTGCCCACCAATGATGTATGTACCTCTTTTTTCCCAAAAGAATATTAGCTTGCCAAGAGTTATTTTTAAAACCAAAGCCTTATTTGATGAATCATTTCAAATAAATATCATAATTTTTGTTGACTTATGCAAACACAAGGTCACTGTGACCTCTTAACTGCCAAAGATGGTAATCACACTAGACTCTTCAGAAAGTAGAAATCTGCTAAATAGTGTTGCCCTACATCAATCAAGCCTTCAATTGGTAGCAGATTTTAAAGTATGAGGTCATTTTTGAAGAACACCCTCATTACTGTGAAAATCCCATTTAGCATCTTCAGAAAGAAAAAAAAAAAAAAACAGCTGGAGTTTGATTTTTCTCTTCAAGCATACTTATAAAAATTTGCATGACAATGTCTGCAATATTAAATGGCTTAAAGAGGAACAAATACAAAATTTTCTCTCATTGGCCTCCTGGTCCCCTAATCATTTCTTCAAACTATACCTGGGACAACTTACCTGCTACCTACAGTCTCAGTGCCACTTTAACCCGTCCTTCTTGGAGAAAGTCGAAAGCACTAGAATAGTTGAGCTTTATCCATTTTATTGAGAGATGTCCAATGACAATTTAAGCTAGACACAGTGACACCAAATATCCATGAGACAGTGATAAACTTCTTTAGAGCTTCCTGCCTCCCTTGGCCCCTTATGTCCTGTCTCAGCTTTAGTGTACATGATTTCCCAGTCTTCTTTGTCCTCTTAAACTACAACGATGTAACTTTGGCTCCTTCAGAAACCAGAAGCACTGGCCCCTCAGATATTTTGCCTTGCTATCTCACCTTATCTTCCCTCTCTACACCCTAAGGAGTAGGTTCACAATGGTTACCAAACTGAAAGATGTGCTTTTTTAGTCACCTAAACTTTTGCCCATATTCTCATTCCTTCACCCCATAATACTTGAACTTTGGGTGTGCATAAAATTTATATTAGTCTTCTGTGTCAGGGTTCTGATTCTCATATTTAATATGCTGCTATAATGAGCTTCTCCAGACTTATTCTTAACATTTTTCTCTAGAACTGATATTCTGTCTAGCTCCTAAAATTCTGCTCTCAGACCAACGTCCACATTTTCTGGTATTTTTTGCTTAAATACGTACTTATTTTCTTGACCTCAGATTTCTTATCAAGACACCTAGCTATCTCTGACATCAGTTTTATCTATCCTCCAGTTACTATTCATAGGATCTTCCAGGATCACCTGCTCTGCTCTGAAAGGTAGTATTATCTCCAGGATCTGCACTTTATTTCTATGGGTCTCTTGTTACAATTTGAATTTAGGTTTTGAAATCAACATCTTTCTTTTTGACTGATTTTTTTTCCTCAGTAATTTTTAATCACTTTATTTTATTAACTTGGTGGTGTTTATTAAAAATTTTCATATGCCAGCAAGAAATCCTACTGTAAGCTTTATAGTGTTGGTTATTTACACATGCTTACTCTACAAATCTGTGTTTATATGTTTTTGTGTGCATATCATTTTTTGAGAGGAGCCTAGGGATATTAGCAAAGGAAATACAAGGATTTTTTTTAATCACTGTATGATGAAATATATGCCCTCATTCATCTTCCCGATACAATGAATTATCAATTTTCTTGTCAAGTATATTAAATGATTTTGAAATAAACCCCTCCCAGGTAATGATGATGCTCTATTAGAATTTTTCACATTAACCAAGAATTAACTCATTCCTCCCAGTGAAGAAATCTGTACTCTAGAACACTTACAGGGATTTAAAGCATAAATGTTTACACTGTTGAGGGATATTATTTTTGAACAAAACATTATTTGCATTAGTAGTAGGACAGGAGCCATCTATTTGTTAATAAAGAGCTATAGACAACATAAGGAAACTATTACTCTGATAATATAAGTAAAAAAGGTCAAAACTTACTCATCAATTAATGTAAGATGTTATGTTTTCACTCTATGTGGACATATTTTATATCTTATAATTTGAACTATAACATGTTTGCATGATTATTACTTTAGTTAATTCGATTTATGATTTATTATTCTGATAAAATTTAAAGGCATTTTAAAAAATCAATTATCTTGGAGCCAAGACAAAGAAGGTAGACAGGTATTCATGGTCTCATTTAGAGTGGCGGTGGTGGGAGAATGTTTAAGAAAAGTGATGATAGTCTTGAATTTGAAGTTATTCCCTGCTCAGTATCATCATACTTTATCTCCCTTATTTAATGCTTCACCTTCACCCCTAGTCTTCAAAAGAGCTTTATTAACTATTGAAAATGGAGACAGCATCTTTACTCTGCTGTATTTTTTACTCAACCTGTCTTTTAATGCTATATATTGAGGAAAAAAATAATATTTAGGTGTAAGGGTTATCTGAGAATTAGAGATTATGCACATAAAATTCAAAGTACGTAGGATCAATACATTGCAGTTGTTTTCCATTTCTAAGCTACAAAACAGTCATGAAAAAGGACCCCCCAAAAAAGCTGAGTAGCTGATGGCACTCATCATGAAGTAAATGTATGGATTATGTCGACTAGTATCATCACACTTTCAGGATATACAATAAAAATGTGCACAAATAAATATGCAGTTGGAAAACAAAAGTTGCAGATACAGGTTCAGCTTTGGCTGCAAGTTACCTGGAAGCTATTTGTCTAAAATCATTCTCCAAGGGAGCTCATTTTCTTTACTGATACCTCACATGGCACTTGAGCACATATTACAAGATACGATGGGAAGAAACCAAATCAGAATAAAAGAAGCAAATAAACTGTGACTGTAGACAAGCCATGCACACATGGAAGATATAGTCACTGCAAATGTGTGTGCGTGAACAGGTAGATCCAAACTTAATTGTGTATATAACTATAGAAACACCCAGAAAACCACTAGTCAGAGACCAGATAGATGATTATCAGAGGAATTAGCAATTTGCATTGTGTGCTTAAAGATGATGCACACTAGTTGTTTGATTTGGAGGAAATGTTTTAATCTTTCCTATGTTCAGTTACATCATCTCAAAGTAAAAACATTCAGAATCAACATACAAAATCAGATGGCATTTCTATACACTAACCATAAGCTATTAAAAAATTAAGAAAATAATCCACTGACTGTAGCATTAATTAGAATAAAATACTTAGAAATAAACTTAACCAAAGAGATGAATAGCTGTTTAAGGAAAACTGTAAAACACTGATAAAAGAAATTGAAAAGACACAAATAAATGGAAAGATATACCATGTACATGAATTAGAAGAATTAATATTGTTGAAATATTCATACTACCCAAAGTGATTGACAGATTCATTGCAATCCCTATCAAAATTCCAATGGCATCTGTCATAGAAATAGAAAAAACAATCCTAAATTTGTATGGAACCATAAAAGACAGTGAACAGCCAAAGTTATCCTGAGAAAACAGAACAGTCCTGGAGGTTTTACATGTCCTGATTTCAAACTATATTACAAAGCTACAGTAATCAAAATAGTGTGGTGCTAGAATAAAAACAGACATATATATATACAGGTGAAACAGAATAGAACCCACAAATAGACACATACATTTGTCAAATTCGATGGTTTAAAGAGAATCAAATACATAATTCTATCTGACCCTCTCATTGGCCTCCTGGTGTTCAACTAATTTGATAAAGGTGCCAAGAATACACAATAGAGAAAGGATAGTTCCTTCAATATATGGTATTGGGAATGTTGACTATCTCCAGACAGAAGAATTGACATTGGACCCTTGTCTTACACTACTTACCAAGGTCAATTCAAAATGGATTAAAAACTTCAAGGTAAGACCTGAAGAAAACATAGGGAAAAGGTTCTGTGGCATTGGTCTTGACAAAGACTTTTTGGATATGACACCAAAAGCATAGACAACAAAGCAAAAATAAACAAGCGGGACTATATGAAACTAAAAATGTTTCTTCATAGCAAGGAATCAATCAACAAAATGGAAAGGCAACCCACAGAATGGAAAAAAAATGTATTTCTAAATCTTATATCTGATATCTGATAAGAAGTTAATATCCACAATTTATTAGAAGTTATAATATACAAAAGTTATAAAGGACTTATACAAGCCAATATGACAACAAACAAAGTGATTTTAAAAATGGGGAAAAGACCTTAATAGGCATTTCTCCAAAAAAAGACATAAAAATGGCCAATAAGTATATGAAAAGGTACACAAGATCGCTATTCACTAAAAAAATGCAAATCCTACCTACAATATGAAATTACCTCACAGCTGATAGAATCGCTATTATCATAAAGACAAGAGACAAGTGTTGGCAAGGATGTGGAGAAAAGTACACTATTTTTGGGAATGTAAATTGGTACAATCATTATGGAAAACAGTACAGAAGTTCCTAAAAAAGTTAAAAAATAACTACCATATGATTTAACAATTCTCATGCTGGGGATACATTCAAAGAAAATAAAACTAGTATCTCAAAGGGATATCCGTACTTTCATATTCAGTGCAGCATTACTCACAGTAGCCAAGATATGGGAACAACCTAAATGTCTGTCAACAGATAAATGGATAAAGGAAATGTAAGATATATACATATACATGTGTATAGATAAACAATCAAATATTATTCAGCATTAAAAATAAGGAAATCCTGCCATTTGTAATAACATATATTAATCTGGAAAACTATGCTAAGTGAAATAACCGAAACACAGACAGTTTATACTTTTATGTAGACTCTACCAAGTCAAATTCATAAAAGCAGAGCATAGAATGGTCATTGCCAAGGACTGGATGGGGGTTGGGAATGGGAAGATGTTGGTCAAAGACTACAAAGTTTTTAATTATAAGATTAATGAGCTCCAGGGATCTATTGTACACCATGGTGACTAATGTACACCATAGTGACTATAGTTAATAATGTACTGTTTACTTGAAATTTTATAAGAAAGCAGATTTTAAGTGTTCTCATCACATACACACAAACAATGGTAACTGTGGGTAGTAATGGATGTGTTAATTAATTTGACTTTGGTGGCAGGACGTGGTGGCTCATGCCTGTAATCTCAGCAATTTGGGAAGCTGAGACAGGCAGATCACTTGAAGTCAGGAATTCAACCAGTCTGGCCAACATGGCAAAACCCTGTCTCTACTAAAAATACAAAAAAACAATTAGCCGGACATGGGGGCCCACACCTGTAGTCCCAGCTAATCCAGGTGCTGAGACATGAGAATCACTTGAATCTGGGAGGCAGGAGTTGCAATGAGACAACATCCTTCCACTATACTCCAGCCTGGGTGACAGAATGAAACTGTCTCAAAAAAAAAAAAAAAAAAAAAAAAAAAAAAAAAAAAAAAAAAAAAAAAAAATTGGTAATTAGTACATAATCTATACATAGCTTGATTCATCATGCAGTACATCTTGAATATATACATTTTTTGTGAGCTAAATATTTTAAATAAAAATAAAATTTAATAAATTTAAAAATCAAAGTAAACATATTGGATTTGATGGCATTTACAGGCTCTTCTACTTCTAACATCCTCTGATCCTGTGAATCTATATATATCATAAAGAATCTGAAATGAAAGAATGCACTGGATCTTTGTAACACTTCCTTTTGTGAAATTCACTCATATCTAAATCCTGATATTGAAAATACATTTCTCCTTGTATTCCCTTGCACCTACTGCTCAATTTTCAAATGAACTGAAACAATACAGCAGGACATTTCCAATCTTCTGTGCAATGATGAGAATACAGAACAAAATCAAATAAATGAAATCTCAGCAGGTGATAGGATTGCCTACTAAAAACACAAAAGAGAAAAAACAGGGTAAATTGAAGAAATGATACTAATCAAATGGTCCTATGGTTCTTTGAAGTAGCTAATCTTTAATTATTGAAAATTAAATCATTTATTCCAAATGTTGAAAAATTAGACAACCATGTTCTTCAAATATGTAAGAAATTAAAAACCATTATCTTTACCTTACATTTTTCTTTCTAAAGAACGATTGAAATTAACTTTAATCATGAGCACTTTCTTCACAATTAAAATCACTTTTAAATAAAATATAGTTAATAGCATTAATTTTCTAAACTATTATCTAAGATGCTCCTGTATTTATATTTTGCCTTCCAATAACACTGTAATTCTTCCAGGAGAGAAATCCTGACAACCTTCTATATTACTTAGCCAAGGGATGATAACATTCACAGATGTGTACACTTCACACAAAATATATTTCTATTCATGTGTTTTGTAATTATAAATGCAACTACACTGAGCAGTAAAGAAAAACTCATAAAAGTATACAGAATTGAAACCAATGAACTATAACTACACTATACCACATCTATTATTAATATTTTGTGTTTTTATTTACATCATTTTTATATCAAATGTCTTATATAATATTTATTCATGTATTTATGTTGAGACAGGGCCTTGCTATGTTGCCCAGGCTGGCCTTAAACTCCTGAACTCAAGCAATCCTCCTGCCTCAGTATCCTGAGTAGTTGGGAATATAGACATTCACTCCCATGCCCAGCTATTAATAATATTTATTTTATATATTGAAAATGGTACAAACAGTAAATAATGCTAACTGAAATTATTAAATTTAAGTATAGTCAGTATAAATATAATAATGTAAAGGGTACTTAACAGTAATATTTCCAGATAAGGGTCAGAAAATACACAATTAAGATGATAGTTTAACTGAAAGAAAAGCAAGGGACATTTCTTCCTCTTCAGATTCTGTTAATACTATGGTCAACATCATAACTGAAAAAAGTCTGCCCTTGGCATATCTGCAGAAGCCCTCCTATGAACCAGGTAAACATAGTTTATAATGCCCAAAGGTGTCCTATGTCAGTCCTGAAAGTAAATATTTCTGCTATTCATAGACTTGCTATGTAAACTTCATGAGTCTTTGGAAATTACCACAGGGATACCTTATAGGAGAAGTACAGATTCCCAAAGTAGTTCTAACTCATCCAAGGTACCACAGGCTGGGATGTAATATATGACCTAAACTAAAATGCTTCACTTTGCAGGGTGGTAGGAGATAATGAAGTGAAAGGATATTTATTGTATTTACCTTTTTCTGAATGACATGTCATGATGTCTGGGGATCTGTTCATTACATGAGCACACCTGTGAATGGTGTCCCAGAGCAGTGGCAAACAGACTGACATTTCTTGAGATTTACTTCAAGAGAGGCCAAGCTCAAAGCAATGGCCCTGGTTTCTCAGGGTGATTTCAGCAGATTCACCTAAGTATATTCTTTCTTTACCCCTCAGACCCCTATTAACTGAATATTAACATATTCTACAGTAGATACTCATAACATTTACCATGATACTTTAACAAGACCAATAACTCACATTTAATTTTTAGAATGTTAGTAAACATTCTTAAAAAAAAAAAGGTACTTTGAACAAGATGAATGCCCTGGGGAAAAAAACTTAATCCCTTTTGGTTTTGATAAATCTGGACTATCTTTAAGATTTCTGTTGCAAATATTCATCTATTTCTCTCTCAACTTCAGGAAACTTCATTAATCATTAATTTATGTATTAAATACATTTTCTTTGATGAATTGCTCAGCCTAACATTGGAAAAAATGTTTTGGATTTTTTTGTGTGTATGTGACAATAAAACTCTCCATTATGATATACAATTCTTACACCTTTTCTCAGAAAATAAGCTACATGTGTTCATTTGAAATATACATATTTTCCTTTAACATATCTTGGAACTAAGATTGAATTTTAAAAATGGAATTGTTCGGTTACTTTTGAAATGCCAGTTTGATAGGCTGATAAAGTTAACAAGATAGCTCTAAATCAGTGAAATTGCCAATACTGTGTGCAGTGAGTGAGACAGCTCAGCTGATCCCAGAACCAATAAAAGAAATTATGTCTGCTTTAAAATGTACCTTTTCCCTTATACCTCTATCAAATTAAAGCCCATATTCTACACAATCAGAATTTATTAGATCTAATGCTTTTTTTTCCTAAGTCAATCACCTCTTTTATCTGTTCTTCCTATCTCCAATTCCTCTTTTCTGGTCTCACTTGAATTCACTCCAATGAGGCTTTTGCCCTCCCTACTCCCCAGAAACTATTCTTGTTGCAATCACCAATTACTCCTTCTCCCATACACATACACTCACTTTGCTAAATCCAATAGTCAATTGCCAGATCTCATTGTTATATGTATAGCAAAGGCATTTTGACAAAGTTGAACACTGCATACTCTTAGATTTCCAAATTTTGGCTATTTTGGATTTCCTCTAAATTCAGTAGTATTTTCTTCCAATTTCAAGTCTCCTTTGCTGGTTCTGCCTCATTAAATTGTTGGAATGCCTCAAGTCTCAATCAGTCCTTATGTCTCATCTCTCTTCTCTCTACACTTACTCTTTTGATAATCTCCACTAGTCTCATGACTTTAAACGCCACTAATATGCTGACAATTCTAAAGCTTTTATCTCCAAAACAGACTCTGCTGAACTATGCACTTAACATATGTTACTAGATGTCTAGTAGGCATCTCAAACCTGTTAGGTTCCAAATATCAGCTTCTGTTCTTGTACAAAATAGGTGCCTCCTTAAATCTTTCTCATCTAATTTAGTAAACTATATATTCTTTCAGCCACTTAGGCCAAAACATGTAGAAGTATTCTTATATCACTTATTTTCTCTCACATTCCATATCTAATCAATCAAAGGATCCTGTTCATTTGACCTTCAAAACACATAAAATATCCAATCTCTTTTCACCACTGCTATTTATACCATCCTAGTACAAGCCACCACTATCTACCATCTGGATTAGTGCAATAGGGCTCCCTGCTGTCTCCCACTTAGTGCTATTTTCAACAAAGTAGTAGAGCGATCTTGTAAAAACCTAATTTGGATCATGTCACTCCTTTGCTTAACACTCTCCAGTAGCTTCTGGAACCTTCTCAGAGTAAAAACCAAACTCAACTTACAATGACCCACAGTGTTTCATCCTGTACTATCCAGTATGTTAACTACCAGTCACCAGGTAGTTTAATTGAAATTTAACCATCAATTTAATTTCAATTAAATTGAAAATAAGTAAAATTTAAAATTCATTTTTTACCTCACAATAGCCATATTTCAAGTGTTCAGTAGCCACATGTGGCTAGTGGCTGCCATATTGAACAATGCAGATATAGAACACTTTCATTACCATAGAGTGTTCCATTAGAAAGTGTTACTCTATACGATCAACTTCTCCCTATTATTTCTCTAACTCACTTCACCCATATTTGAAAACGGCTCACTAGATTGATCTTCCCTAAATAGAAAACTTTAGTGCTCATCTCTCCACTCCAATATATTGTCTATTTCTGTTTAAATTCTATTTCTATGTCTGCTTGTTGAAATTCTATTAACCTTTAAGTTCCATATGAGAGGACATTATCTCATAAAGTTTCTTTGGACACAACTCTCTCCAAATAGTGATATCTCTTTCTTGAAACACCCATATTGCTGTGTTAGAATGTGTCATATGATATATTCTTATTCTATCATGTATGATAATAATTTAAGCACTTTTCTTAATCCCCTGCTAATGTGTGGCATGCAATCTTATTTAACACATCATTCTTTCTTACCTCTTTTCTTTCTTGCTGAATTCCATAAAGAAGTTTGAAAAGCCTCCCTTGCAGCTAGGGAAGGCCATATGACAAAAATATGCCAAATGTAAAATGAAATCCTGTTGAAAGATTTGGGAAAAGCATTTATCTTACTGATAAAAGTGATTAACATGGCTAGAGTTGCCTTTCCTCTCTTATTCCTGCTTAGATGCCTAGATCTGTAGTGGGCTTTCTAATGACCCTGAGGTAAAAAGTGTAAGGATGAAAACCAAGATGTTGAGACTGGCAATGTCACAATGTGCATGGGTTTGTGATATCATCAATGATTAACTGAACCAACAGCAGTGACCACCTAACTCCAAACATCTTGTTTTATTTGTCTAAGCCAATGTGAACTGAATTTTCTGTTACTTGAAACTTAAAACTGCTATTATTACCTTGCTTAGTTACATGTTAGATTGTAGAATTTGATAATGCCCAAATAGCTTCAGTATTCTCATGAAAGGTGGCAGAGACCCATAAAACGGAAGAAGTCAAATACTTAAATGAAGTGGAAGCAAGTTAGATAATCCACTTAACCACACAGACACAAACACAAGAGATGGGCAAAAACAACAGAGGTTTGCAATCTGATTTAGAAAGTATCTTAGATGGCTACCCTGATGTTATTTTCTCTTTCCTTAAGAGAAAAAAACTATCCCTTCATGAGTAAAATTATTACATTTTTAGACAAAAAGAAAAAACACAAAAATTGAGTAACATATAGCTTTCTTCTTAAGAAACATGATATGGTTGAAGAAAATAAAACTGGTAATCAAGAATGCTTAAGTGCTTAATGCTAGTATACTGACAGAGCACAAAATTTAACATGGTCAATTGTGTTTTATAGAAGATTAGTAAGGACTTTGAAAGTGTTTCACAGTGGAGGAAATACCTAAGTTGCCTCTTGAAAGATTAATATGTATTCACTAAAGATACAGACGAGGGCATGTAAGGCAGAGGCAGCAGGTTAAGCCAAGAGCACATGGAAAGTAAACAGTAGGGTACATCTGGACAACTGCAGGTAGCCCAACTGGAGGCACAGTAGAAAGAGAAAATCTGAAATAGAGGAGCCAGGTCATGACCTGAAGCCATAATTAGGAATTTGAACATTTTTCTGTAATTAATGTGGGACAATGAGTATATTGAGAATATTGTCAAATGTGTATTGGGGCATAGTACCCAAGCACTAGTGTGAGTAGGCACTACGTCAAGTACTGGGAAGTTAAAAAGGTTTCATGACAGAAATCATGACTTGGGACCACTGCCCTACTATCCATTAGTACCACCATCCATACATGTTCTGAACTGCATCAGTCATTGCTTAGTTCAAAAATCTGAGCACTTTATAATCAACAATAATCTCTATATTCTAATGTCTTCTCTTGGTTTAAGAACTCTTCCAAGTGATTTTGTCCTTCCTATCTTAAAATTTTTAAAGGTAATTTTTTAAAGATGTCTGCTATGGCTTGAATGTCCTCTCCAAAACTCATGTTGAACTTCGTCATTTTAACTGTATTAACTGTAGAACTTTTAAGAGGTAATTAGGCCATAGGGTTTTGACCTCATAATGGATTAATGTCATTATCATGAAAATGGGTTCATTATCATAGGAGTGGGTTCATTATAAAAAGATGAGTTTGGCTTCCTTTTGCCTTTCTCTTGCTGATATTATCCTGCCTGTCCACCTTCTGATGTAAAATAATTAAGCAAGAAAGTCCTTACCAGATGCCAGCTCCTTGATCTTGGACTTCTTAGCCTTCAGAACCATGATAAATAAATTTGTATTGTTTATAAATTACTCAGTCTGCGACATTCTGTTATGGCTGCACAAAACCAATTGAGATAATGTTCATATCAATTTTTCTTCTAATTGGAAAACACAAAAAGTGAGTGTGGTGAGGCCAGTGGGGAGAGAGGGCGTGGAAGCAGATAATAAAGATAAAGTTGCTTCAAGCAAAACCCTGGATGGAAGCAAGCCACATTAAACAGGAAACCCCCAATTTATAAACTAAATTAATACTAGCTGATAAATTCTAACAATTATCAGGTAATGCTGCTCATAGCTCCCTTTCTTGACTAATGATATGCCAATCAGCTATCTTCTTGGAAGTCCTCTGGTCAACTTTCTTCGGCTGTTAATATTTAATGTCTCATTATACCTACTCATAAACACGAATATACTTAATATTTTGTCTCAATTCACCTTTAAGGAGCATTTAAAAGAAAAACAAGTCCAAGGCCAAAACGAATGCTTCGTTCACAGTCACGTGAAATTGGGGAGTTGCACTGGATATTCATACAATAAAACTTCTCCAGTGCATAAATAAACCCAACACATATCCTTATCACTGTTGATTGCAGTGGCCCAGTGGCAATCAACCAGTAGGCAGAAAGGCCCTCTATTTCCATTCTGAGGCAATCATGAACAAAAGTTTACATCAGTATAGGCAGGGGCTTATTTATGACCAGAAAAATAAAATCCTTTGTAAGAGTGGGATTCACCAGGTGTCTTCCACCTATTCACTGTCTAGAGCTCCCTTAACAATACAAAGCTGAGTTTAATCAACTACCAATTCAGGACAGCATAATTATTTTCATTATTTCCTTTCAACTATTACAATGTGTCACCATTGTGGCAGTAAGGACAGAATGCGAAAGAAAAAGAAATGCAGAGATCACAGATACAAGAATGAAACCAGTAAAAAGTGGTAGAAGCTTGTCCTGTCTTTTATACAAAATCTCCCCCAAATACTGGCTTCTATTCTGAGAAAGAAAAGGAAAAAAAAAAAAAAATGCATTTTAGTTACATTAAAACGTCAACCAAACTGTGGCCAGAGGAAACATATGGAGAAACCCATCTTGAATCTGGGGCTGTCTTGGCTCTGTACTCTGTGGAATGAGGACCTGCCTGGGGAGGATGCCCAGGGTACTAACTAAAATAGTGGAAGCCTGTTGGCCCAAATTTATAAACAAAAGTGTGATGTGGATGAACATGTAGGTTTCCATTTTAACTGGATGCTGGAACTTCCTGGACTTTTCCCATAAAAGCAACAATTATTTCCAGTTAGCTTCATAAAAGGGGGTGCTCCTCAGCTCTCTTACCTGAGGCAGCTTGAATCAGGACGGACATTCTGCAGGAACAGCTGCAACCACGGCCAGTAATGAAAGTGTTGTCTCTTCCCTGTCCAGAGGAGGGCGCCAAAATGAGTTTCTGCTTTTCTCCCTACGTATTCGTTTGCCCCACGCTCTGGTTGTGAAACATCTTATCCTCCACTTTGCAGGCCAAGAGGTAGCCAAGGACAACAGCAAAGTAAGCTTGAATGTTTAATCAGTTGCATATATGGCTATTGTTTGTTGAAGCCAAAGAAAAAGAACCTAAGACAGGTCAGGTAACTAGTATGTAATGAGTGATGACCCAACCATTTGGCCAGACCCACAAGCAAGCATAAAGTAAATTTCTGTTCCTTGTTATGTAAACAGATTCAACCTTATTATTTGTCTTCAGTCAGGATCAGAGAAAATATTAACCTAAACTAGAAGAAAATATTAACCTAAACTAGAAGATGTTAATTTTTAATAACATTTCACAAGAATGTAGGATACCACTTAAAAGGTAGATGCAAAAAGGGGGACTCATCAGATAAAGAAGAAGAGATGTCCATGACTTTATCAATAATTCTTTCAACGAATTCATATATAGCTTTATGAAAGGCTTTTGAATCAAGACATCATTTGTTGAATGATTGATTTATTAGCCCAAATTAGTCTTGTTCTATTTGAAAACTAACTTTTTAAGATTATATCTATATAACAACAAAATAAAAATTGGTTTGAACAGCCTTATCAACCAATTAAACAACTCAAGTTTTGTCTGGGGTTTTCAAAGAACAAAAAGGGTGAGTAATAAAACTGAATACAGCACAGGTGTTGAAAATAGCTACACCTTTCAACCAGTTGTGTTACAATCATCTAGACATAGCATAAATGAGCTGAATTGAAGATAACAGCCTTTTTATTGCAAGACCATTGTAACACACAATTATTAAAATTGATTAATACTTGGGCCAATGCAATTTCATTATCTCTGATCGATTTCAAGCATTACTTTTTAATGGCCTTCACTCTTGTCATTTCAGTTAGAACTGCATGAACACTAGTTTAGTGGAGCGACACACAGTCCTTTTTTATGAGATTAAGTTCTTGGCTTTAAGAACATGTCCCAAAGGAGTAAACTGCTAGGTACAGAAGACCAGATGCCTCTACAAACACTATTTAGAAATCCATACCTTTTAGAGGATTTGTTTTAATAGATTTCTATGTTTTTAGTGCCAGAAAAACATAGCACATTAAATAGGGGTTTTAATTACATTATACTCCATAGCACTGGGCGTTTCTGAAAGTAGGAACCCAGAGCATGGTTGTTAAATGGCTACATGGAAAAGATGGAACACAAGTATTATGTGATCTAAAAATCATCTTTTTCTCAGTCTTAGGAAAGTACAATCAGGAAAAAGTGGGCTCCTTACTTCTTCACCCAGTGCTAAAGCAGCAAATACTGTTGATGGTACATCTAAAATACCATCAAAATCCATTCCCTTCCTTTAATTCCCATGGGTTTTACATTGATTCAACCTTCAATAGCAGTGCAAGCAATAATTAGAATCGTTACAACACTGGTCTTACTCCCCTCACCCTTGTTTAACTTTTTCCTCATATAATTCATCCTCAATGCTGTTTCCTATTTTTCTTATAATATATATATTTTATATATATATAATATATTAGTAAGGCATATATATATATTATATATTAGTAAGGTATATATATTAGTAAGGCATAATATATATAATATCTTAGTAAGGCATATATATATATTAGCTTTACTAAGTTACTCCTCAACCTTCAAGTTAAACAAACCAAAAACATCTTTAGATGTCATATAAGACTTTTCATAATCTGACTTTGACTTATAATTCTATTTCTCTCTCTTCCTCTTCTCCTTTCCTTACCTCCTCTTCTCACTCCCTTCCCCTCTCTCTCTCTGTCTCTGCCTCTCTTCCCACCTCCCTTGTCTTTCTCAAATAACCTTGCCTTTACATCCTATAGTCCTGCCATGTAGAACTAAAGGCCAAATATTACAAATCATTCTGTACCTTTAGACCATATACCTGGAATATTATTTGTACCTGTCTCTGGCTGGAAAACTTCTTCAAAACTAATTCAAATTTTTGTTATCCTTCTGTAAATTCACTCCTGTTCATCAAAGCTTTTTTATTAGTTTCTAGTTAGATGTTTTTATACTGTTTGGTTTTATGACACTTTATTCAAACTTTATCATTTCATTGAATATTATTATTTATTATTTCTCATCCCATACTTCCTAATAGTTTCTGAGCTTTTTGAAATGAGTAAATCTAATTTAGGTATTTTAAAATGTCCTGTGCCTCAATATTTATTGCACTGTAAGCATATGGTCAATAATGTCCACTGGAAAAAAATGTATAAATACAATTTATTTATTTGGGTTTATTCTGTAAATGAAACAAAGTTAATATATTTTAATTGTGAAAATCCTCACATGTTCTAATAAGCAATGATTTAATTTTTTGCTACCTGATGACTAGCACATCTTAGCCAAAGGGGAAAAAATGGACCATATTAAGAACATACTTTGCAATACAGATATCTGAGTACCAGAGCCATAATTTTGAGTCTAAGAAGCCCCAGAAATAATCAATATCATCAAAGCAGCAATCTTAGGAGATAAATGGGCAGCTGGTGTCATTCTCCATTCATCATGATATTGTTACAGCAGAGATTGTGCAGAACTATAATCTATCCTGACAGTGCTTACTGATCCAGAACTCTATTGCCGATTTTTATAACTTGCATTTTTTAAAATGCATTAGAAACTTTGATTTAGACATTATAGAGTATTGAATAAAAGAGACAACTGAGTAAGTTATTGTTCTCTTGTGTGTGGCACCACTGTACCATGTGCTGACTGGTCTTTTCACAATTTAATGGTTTGTTTACCACCTCCTGCCTGCTGTTCTCATTAAAGCACATCATTTGGTGATTACAAAGTGATAATTTATTGTTTTTCCCAAGGCTAGTTTTATTTTATTTATTTTTATGCTTTAATTATTTTTTTAATGATCCAAAGCCCCACTAGCATACTCATTATTGATACACAACAATCACGCAACTTATTCTAGTTCTGTGATCTGTCTATTGCTACTATCGAGACTTAGAGGGACATTTTGAGCTATTCAGAATGATGAAATTCTTAAATCTGACTTGAAAGAAGCAAAATAAGGAAATATCCCATCCAAGCAGAAATACCATTCATTACCTCCTCCTCATCTAATGACCTTGAGAGTTTCACAACCCATACGCCTAGCAAATACTTTCTAAGTGGATTCTTAACCCATCAAAATATAGAAGAAATTTACATTTGCTGCTTAATAGCATTCTCTTTTACACAAATATTATACTTGTAAATTGGGTAAGAAAGTATTATTAGGATATACATGTTATCTGCTATTTGCAAATGTTCAGAGTTTTACATGTGACTTGTAAAAGTGTTTCATTAGTGTCTTTTATTAAAAAAATAAAATCAAGTTTATATATATATGCTAATCGTCATGTTCCTCAGAGAGATTCTGGTACCAACATGTCAAGAAACTGTACCTAACCTTTGTGACATCAATAATGGAGTTTGACTGAAAAAACATCACAAGCATAACAAATCAATGCCCACAATAAATAAATAAATAATGTTTGTCTGCTTGCTAGGCCTATGACAGACAAGGCAAGCTCCACTCTCAGAAGCAAAAATTCTATGTCTAGGAGTCAGAGGTAATTTTAAGAACTATGAAGAAATATGTATTTATTTCTGAAAACATAAGTCTAATGTGTAAAAAATATGATGACAGGTTAAGTAGGTTGATAGACGTATTTTATCATTTAGTCTATGACAGTTTATCATCTTTGTTTTTCATTTAAAACTAAGTTTAGAAGTGCTTCAGTTTCAGATATTTATTTTAGTTTACCATACATATCTAGGAAAGGACCCAGATTAGTTAAACCACTAATGTAATTTGTAAAGAGAAAACAAAACTATAAAATTTTCTTTTGTGATTTGCATTGGCCAAAATGAATTACTGTAGCCACTAAATGCCACCTTAGAAACTTTTTTCCTTGCTTATATACTGTAATGAGTCTAAGCCTCCCGTCCCACAAACAAGCACTATGTAATAAATAATGTCTTAATTTTCATATTGTAGGCATAATTTTCACTCTAAGATTTTCTAAGTCCCATTGTATTACTGTGACATTTGAACCATGGCTAAAAGGTTTAGGTTCTAGAGCATATCCTCGAATATCCATTTAGTTTTCATAGTCTGCCTCACTATTTTTAATTGCCACCTGGTGGTTAGTAATGCCTCATCAGAGTATCATAAGGAATAGCTAGTTAGTTTTGCAATGTTCTAAGTAACTCTAAGTAAAACACTTACATGTTTAGTGTACATTTAGAAAATAATTATATATTTAGGACAATAAAAGATATAATAGATTTACTTTAGCCTAATAATGCACATTCTGCATAGCCTAAAGTGGCTACCTTATAGCAGAAATCCTATTTCCAAATATTAGTATTCTCTATCCCTCCCAGATGGTCCCAGGTTTTTTCTCAGGTTGGGTTTGATTTATTAAAGTTATTTTTGCTGTAATGCTAAATCCAAGTGTTAACAATCAATACTGCCACATCCATGTGATTTAATAGTCCTCCAATGAGAATACTCTTTCTCCAGAGGGCATTTTATCTATATCTGCATTAGTACAATTATGACTGTCAGCTTCCACTATGGGGGTATATTTTCCTCTCTATCCTTCACTAAGGCTTTCAGCTCTTGGAAACCAGAGACTGTACTATATTCGTCTGAGACCTCCACTCTTACTTCCTAACAAACAGTACTTGCATGAAGCAGGTATTAAATACATTAAATTCCTAAGACCTGACAAATTTGAGACAAAATAACACTTGATTCTATGTGAGACTCTCTTTCACTTTTTTACACGTCCTGTGAGCCGAGGCACAAACTACCTTTCTTCAAGACTATCTTTCTAAGAATGTGTATGTAACAAACAGTCTCAAAAAACAGAGACAGTGCTTTCTCCAGAGAAAAGGCTGGGTTTGTACACAATTTTGAAAAGATGAATATAGTATCTCCCTCAAGAGCAAAAGGCAGGTATGCTGATTGTCCAGCAGGATCCTTAAGCACAAATTTCCTCTCCTCTTAAACAACCACTGCATGTTCAGGGCCCAACTAGCCTCTTTTCATCACTTGTGGGAAATGGGGATCAAAACAGTATTGCAAACATGATTCTTACGCTGCTTGCTCTTCTGTGATAAACTCTCTCTCGTCTTTGACCCACGGATCTCATGTCTTCTGTACCTAACCAAGAAACTACAGCCAACTAACTTGTTAGCTGGGTAGCTCGGCAAAATAAGGGACCTTTCAAAGACGTTGATAGAATCTTAGCAAGAAAAACCAACCTAGATGCTGTTATTCTAAAACCCAAGGATTTTAGCTTTAATCAAAATTGGGCGGGAGATTTTCATTAAAATCTAAAAGTAATTTTGTGTACTGTGCCTCTCATTTTGGCGTCTTTCTGTCTATACCTCTGCACGGATACTCTACCAGCACATACCTCACATACATTTGATGAATATTTATGAAGTGGCTACTATGAAAGGGACACCTGTAACCAGCTCTGCAATGTCCTTCTTGTTTTCAGTCTCTAATACATCATTTGAGAGTTACCCTGTCTGATCTGATAATTTTCCTACTCAGAATCTTTTGCTGATTTCTCATTGTATTCACAATCAAATTCTAACCGTCAACTTTTCTCCAAAACTTTCCATGAAATTATCCTAATCTACTTCTGAAAGCTGATATTTTACAAACGAATCTCGTCAAAAAACGCACAGTCACAACAACCCTCATTTACTTTTCTGTGCTTTCTTACTTCCATGTCTTTGTTCAAACTTTCTGGAAGTCATGTCTCATATCTATATATTAATTTGTCCAAACCCTTTATAACCTTCAAAGCCCATCTCTTCTGGAAAGCACCTACAGACTCTACCCCACCAGAATGTCTATCCTTCTCTCCTACAATCTTTGCACTGATGTCATTATGCCTATACTACAGTTATTTAGAAATCTATGTAACTCTCCTAAGAGTGTATGTTCCTAAAGGATTTATCCATCTTTGTATTAACTAAATTTTACATTTAATAGAATGCCAAGTACAAGTACAGAGTAGACATTCAATATGTTTTAATTAAACTAAATTATTAATAATTCTATAACTGGAAATTGCCATCTCTATGTAACATCTGGATGTTTATGTGTCTTTAAAGTATGAATCGAGAAGAATGGGCCTCTGCTTCTTACCTGCCTAATGCCAGATAGGAATTATCTAGCTAATGTCATGACAGAGGAGAATAACTCAGTAGGCTGGCTGAATTGCCCCTAAATATGTGTTAGGACTTAAAGTATTTGGACTTACTTATAAAGCGGAATAAAAATTTACTTTACAAATACAATTATGTACTTGGTTAAAAAGTATTATTTTAGTTGTCATCAAAACTTTTAGAGAGAGAACTTTATTCAGGAAAATACTTGGAATATGGAACATGAGACCCTAATAGTATGACTTCGAAGGACAGGAAAAAATATATTACATGGGCTGGGCAACATTCCAAGAAGCCCACCTACTAAGGATGGTGTTCACTGACGAATTACCAGTGGAGAATGGCTGAAGATCTTTTATTAACAAAAATAATGTAATAATAAATAGCAGGTAACACTGTTTACTATGGGTCAGGTTCTCATCTAAATCTTGCTTATATGTGTATGCATTTATCTGAAGGTGGGACCATTATTAGCTGCATATTAAAAACGAGGAAACTGTGTCACTGTAAATTTAAAATAGTGTTCAAGATCATCCACTACATTAGCTGGATGTAATGGAGTTGCAGTTTGATCCCAGGCAGACCAATTTCAAGTCTATTTCTAAATTGGTTGTGTTGCTGTGATATAAATTCCCCTGATTTAAAATCTTCACAAGAACATGAAATGCCCATACCGAAATATAGTACTGGCACTACAGGGAATATGAATATATGTAGAATGACCCTAATTTTCCCTTTCCTGACTGACTGACTAGAGAAGGCAGCAGCATCGGATCAAGAAAAAACTACATCTAAACATCCTAGGAAGTGATCTGTGCTAATGCGTAGACCATCGCTGAAGTCTGAGCCATTGCTTCAGGGTAAAACTAACTCAGGAGCAAATGAAAACCAGTTTTTAAATTTTATTTATTTTATTTTCCTAAAAATTCTGTTAGTAGCTATATGAAAAAGATCATAAGTTGATATCTAGGTTACCACTGTAGCTCCTGAGTTGGTATTTCAACAATAGTTCTAGATGCATGTTCCTATTTCCCAGAACTCTGGAGAATTTCAGAAACACAAAACATAAATACTCCTATGACACAGTTATGTTAATACACACAAAAAATTCTGTGTTTAATTCTATTAAACAGTAAGTGTACAGCTTCCGTACAGATTCTGGAAAATCCTGGTCAACTTTCCAAGGTCAAGAGAGATCTAGAAATGTGTTTGATTTTCTGCTAAGTTTTGTAGCTTTTTTTGGATTCCAATCCACATTATTATTCATTTTCCGGACCCAGACTTAGGTTGGATAAATATTCCCTAGAGCAAAGAATCACCTTCTTCCCCGCACCTGGACATAGCCCCACACAGGATATGGGAGGTGGCCTCTCAGATTTGAATAGCTGAATGGTAATTTCTCAACTGCACTGCTGTTAACTCTTTCTTCCATTAGCTTACAGTGTAGCTTTTTTTCTTCCCTTCTTCTAAGAATTTTCTAAACTAGACACTAGAGTAATGTTGTGGTCCTAGATTACTTTCTTACCCAGGTGCACTTATTCCAGGAACCCTCTGGAACTATCAGGTAGAAAAAATAAAAACTTTAATTCATTTTGTTTCTCTTGTCATTATCTTGTTTCTTTGACCCCAAATTGTTACCTGGATTTACTAAACGTTTTTGGTCATCCTGTGTTATTTTCACATCTTTTTTCTCAAACCAATCAGCAAATTATTTTCTAAGCAACATTTTCCACAATCCCCAAATTTCTCTTTCTGGTTATAAGTTATTGTAGTAATATCAGTACTATTGGTTATTTAGTTTGCTCTGATTCCCAAATAGAAAAATAATTTTATTTCTGAAATGCAAATTGCTATCAGCAATCACTATCTTTTCTGCTTTCATGATTACCACAGAAGTACCATTCTTTCAATTCTGAGAACACACCGAATGTTGTTAAATCCTGTGGCCCCAACTTCTTCCTACTTTGGCCATAAGTTGTCAAAAGGGCAACTGAAAAGGCTACAGCAGAATGCCTTCCCCAAACCCTGTCCCTATACATATGAAGAGCTGAAATTGCAGTATAAATTCATATTAGGAAAATTGATATTAACATCTTTGTTTAATTTCCATGTCTCTAAATGAATTTTCCTCACTAATATGGCCTGCATTTTTAAAAAGTTAACATACACCACTGGTCATCATATCATAATTGTATATAATTAGCAAAGTTCAACTAATTTAAATGATTGCAACTGATTAAAATGAAATGAAGAAATCAAGAATCCAGGATTAACATATCATCCTTAACTTGGTTCTTTTAGAAAAGGACTGAAGAATCAGAAATATATTTCTCTTATTACTCATACCATATGAGTTCTGTATGTAATGTGAAATTTATGGGGAAAACCCCCCAAAACACAATAACTGAAAGTGATGAGGCAATCCGTAGAAGTGAGGCTATTTTAAGAAGAAAAGTAGAACTTTAAACCAATTACTGTACTTTTAATATTTTTAAAGAGAGAGGTAGGAATGGAGCAGCGACGCTTGTTTGGAAGAGTAAAATTCCGCGTGGAATGTTACAAATGAATAGAAATTCA
Organism: Chlorocebus sabaeus; assembly: GCF_047675955.1. Classification (NCBI taxonomy): domain Eukaryota; kingdom Metazoa; phylum Chordata; class Mammalia; order Primates; family Cercopithecidae; genus Chlorocebus; species Chlorocebus sabaeus. The sequence goes on from NC_132918.1 coordinate 14,507,636, forward strand.
GCAAGAGGGGAGAACATAGCCTCCTCTGCCCTTTCTGTTGAACTTGCTCTTTACAAGTGGGTTTGTTTTGTTTGTTTTGTTATTGTTTGTAAATGTGATGGCCAAAACCAAATAAATTAGTAAAGAAACAGCTCTATAGCATTCAGCGAAGTTAAGAGGTGGGGCAGGCTCTGCCAGCCAGTGAGTTGCCAGGTAATCCTAGAATCTCTGAAGAGGCGAAGAGGGGCTGATCCACCATCATAGAGCACGGTGTTCATTTGAAGTTGAACTGACCACTTCATCCCAAATAATCACCTAGATACCTTTGCAAACTATATTTCTTCCCTCTTTCTTTCCCTCCCTCCTTTCTTTCCTTCCTTTATTCCTATAACAATGAGTAATTTTGTGTCATTGTGTTTTGTTTATATAAACAAGTATGTTCCTATTGTCTAGGTTTGACCAATGGGAACATAAATACCATAAATGCAGGTATCTCGTGTATTTTATTCAGTGCTTTGTCTGTAGTACCTAGCTCAGTACCCATCACTCAGTAGGCCCTCAGTAAATATTTGTTAACATGAATAAATATATTGGCATTAAATGGGGCCTTTCATGTGTCTTGTGATGATAGGATATTAGGTGTTATTTTTAAACTGGAATGTAAATTTGATTAAGAACAGCATAAATCATTAAATTAGAAAGCTGAGGTGTCTACTTTCCCCCATAACAGTTTATAGCTTTGACCTTGCCTCTAACTCCCTTGCACTGTTCTACATAGACAGATAATTTGCTTATGGTTGTATGTGATTTTAATTATTTGATTGAAATATAATTTAAAAATTAAACCATCAAAAACAGATCTTATAGGAATTTGTTCTCTACGTAAAATAAGAAAGTGGAGGGAAGGCTTAGATCTGGACCACATGTTATACCCAGCAGCAAGTGACTCAGATCTAGCTACCGTGAACACGAACAGGATGAAGAAAAAAAAAATCTGCCCAGGCCACCCCAAGAGAAAAACCTTCAGGAATCACAAGAAATAACCGCTTATAAAAACCTGACACAATATTTCTTGGCTGCCCCAATGGACTAAAATAAATATTTGTCTATCTTTGCTCTTTACCCATATGAAATAGCAACACACATTTTGAAATATCCAGTTAAATTAAAATATACCTTCCAGATAAGCCTAAGGAAGTTACAACAAGGGAACATCTGATGTGTTTCATCAAATTACAAAAATTATCAGGCTAATAAATTAGAGATTTTAAATCTATGTAGCAGCTTGAACTACAATATTGGTACAAGCTGATCTTACAAGTTGTTCCCTACAGAATAGAGTTAATATGATGAAACCAAGCGAAGAAATAGAGAGAAAACGCCCACACTTGTCTTATTTTTATTGAAGGTAAAATCACCTGCACACATTTCTGTTCAAAGAAAAATGTTCAGCTTCATTTTATTCTCACAGATACAAATGTACTCCATAGAATTGGAACTGCTTCTTTTGTTTCTTGTTCTATCAGAATTAGATTTGCATATTTCAGGACATGTTAAGGTACTCTCTGTGATTTAGAGAGTTTATAAAAAGATAATTTGATTTCAAATCATAGTTTTCTTTCTTTATTTCTAATACTGAAAGCTGCATACCCTTCTGAGAAGTGAGCCATGAGAGGAAGACATTAGCTTGCCTTGTATTAGATAATAAAAAAGTTCCACAGGGGATGAGTTACATATTATGACATTGTGAATATAAGGCTCATTTGGATTTAATTCATTACTACATCATGTTGCACAGGAAAGCAATTTTTAAGCAATAGAAGTGCACTTCATTTGTAAAAGACCCAGATATAACACACAATCAGTTATTGAAGACAGAAACTGATTTCCCAAATCAGGCATATAAAATTTAATATATTTTCTTCAGTTATAATGAAAGGAAAGAGAACTTCAATACCATTTTTTTTATAGATAAGAATGACATTTTGTGAAATTTGGAAAGTGAATTTTTGCTTAGGGAGTTGACTACATCTTGATGCCACAAACCGAATAAGCTGAAGAAAATGGTTAAGCATTTTTAGTAATATATTTGAAGTATTTGTTAGATACATAGAATATAATTTCAAATTCTGTGCTTTCGTAGACTTAATATTACCACATTAAAAATAATATGAAATGTTTTAATGAAAAAGAGATAATGAACATTGGTAATTTCTAAAAATTTCAATATCAATTTTTCATATTATTAGTTAAATCTTAAGGACTGATTAAATCATTCTAGAATTTTAAAACTGCAACCATATGACATTGGTTTATTTCAGTTATCTAAATCTGTATGTATAAAACAGGGTTCTCCTGAGAAACAGAACATATAGGATGTAGGGGTGTGTGTGTGTGTGTGCGCGCTTGTGTATGAAGAGAGCCAGATTGGTTTATTTTAAAGAGTTGACTCACACAATTGTGAATGCTTGGCAAGTCAAAAATTTGCAGGATGGGTAGCAGGCTAAAGACCCAGGCAAGAACACAGTTTCAGTCAAAAGGCAGTCTGCTGGTTGAATTACCTCTTTTCTGGGAAGGTCAGTCTTTACCTGTTAAAGCTTGCAATGGGTTAGATGAGCCTTACCCACATTATGGATGATAATCAGCTTTATTCAAAGCCTACTAATTTATATCTTAATCTCATCTTAAAAATGCCTCCACAGAAACATCTAAAATAATATTTGACCAAACATCTGGGTACCATGTATTAGCCTAGTTGCTACATAAAATTAAACATTACACTGGTTATATAAGCATCTACAATTTGCAAAAATAAAATTACCTATCCATTCAGTGATGGTTTCCCAGGAAGGGGACAGTAGAGTGGGGTTGTTCATCATCTGTTTTTGGTATCTGAATTACTCAGCAACTTTACTTTCTCTCTCATTAGCTAGAAATATCCACTGGAAAAAAAAATTAAGTGACTGCAATAAAGTATTGAATTGATTCAATACATTTGGCATAAATAATCTATTTTAAAATATATTTTAATTTAAATGTTCCCCTGTAAATTACTCCTATGAGATTATGGAATTAATGGTTTCAGCTGAAATTCTCAAATATCTTGCTTAATTTCTAAAGCATGGATTAGGATTTTCAAATTGCAAATCTCAAAGGACCATGTCTGCCACTTGAATCTTGATTTCATTGACATTAAACAGGAACGTGAAAGAGAGAAGCATGCAAACAGTTCGCAACCTTTCCATGTTTCACTTACACCACACTCTACTAAATGTGATCATTACCAACTTTTCTATAGCATGAGGGTGGGGAAATCAAATGAATCCAGAGGAAATTGACATATCTGATCCTCAAAGTAAAAGGTTTGTTATTCCCCTGTACTACAATTGACTGATCTTGTTCCTTTTTGAAACCAATAAGATCAAGAAGTGGATGGATGGAAAAGCATATTATAGTCAATGCAGGAAAAAGATACAAGAAAAATGTGACTAGTCCTAAGGCTGATCAATTTTCAGAACAGGCAGCCAGTATCACAGATGATCCTGATACATCTGATGGAAATAGTTCATTGACAGTACAAGATAATCCCTGCAATTATGTAAAATAGATCCTGCTAATTAATAATACAACATAAATTAGAAACATTAATGGTTCCAACATTTTGATCCTTAACACTCTAACTTGGTCCTGATGCTTTACATCAGACAGACTCAATAAAAAAGATTAAGAAAAGGACAATTGCTTACCAGGAAAGTAACTAGCCTAATTTCAGTCTGTAACCAAATGGATAAAATAATTTTGTGCATGTGTGAGTGCATGGGGGCTGAGGAAGAGAGAGAGACAGAATCCTTGAACCTGACCATTGAGAGTAAAAAAGCAAACCTTTAGGCAGAAATGGCCCAGACTGAGACAACCTCTTCCTGAAGTTGAAATTAGCAGAATATAAAAAGACCTGTGAGGGGATCCACTTTGTACCTCCTGAAAACCTGTGATCAGGGAAATGTCTTTTGTGAAATCTTTATTTTAATTTCTTCTTTATAGAAAAAGAATGCTCTCAATATTGAACAGAATGTCATTAAAAACTATAGAGTGAATAGCCAAGTGCTTGGAATATAGTAGACACCCAGCTCATGTTTATGTAAGAAAAATAAAAATCTTCTCTCTTCAAAATCAACTTTTTTAGTACATGCTATGAGTACATACATAAAATTTGTTTAAAAATCAAAGGGGTATGTGTGTGTGTATTCTCAAATATCTTGCTTAACTTCTAAAGCATGGATTAGGATGTGTGTGTGTGTGTATATATAAATCAATAAATATATATATACACACACATATCCCATACATATATAAAAACACACACACACAGCCATTTTTATATATATGAATCATATATATGTATGATTAAAATTTCAATAAGAGGTACAAATAACCAGAAGTATACATTATTTTCATCTTCAAAAAAAGTGATAATCCACATGGAAATGAAGGTTTATCAAGAAGATCTGCATTCTGGTTCATTTTCTCATGCAGTAAAGATTTACTGAGTGCCTACATGCTATTTAAACTCTGCCAGACCCATAGTTCTTTCTCCACCATGAAACAAAGTGATTCATGCCAACAAAATGAAAGGAAATGAAGTACTGTGGGCTGCAAAGGGAAATAGAAAATTCAGCTGATGGGATATCAGTGAAATTTCCATGAAGGAGTGGGCACTTAAGCCAGATCTCAAACAGTATTTTACCATATTTTAATAGGCTAAGATGGAGAAGCTTATGCAGTCAAAGGCTCTACTGTCAACAATCTTTATTCTTCCCATTGGTGGGTGCTGCTCTAGCCAAATACCTAAGGATTGTGAGGGTCATAAGCTTGTATCTGTGAGTTGAATCCAGTGAAGACAATTAATGCCATTCTGCATAACACTGAGAAACTCTGAATTAAGAAGTTGCCTTATTTAAGGTTCAGAGCAATGAAACTCTATGGATAATTAAATCAGTCTTATCCTATGTATTCCTTTTCTGATTAAACTTAAGACAATGTACATTTGTTATCTGGAGAGATCAATAATAGGATAGTTAATTACTTCCTTTAGGAGCCATCACTCTATTACTGTTAAATTCACTCTGTTATTGTTTGCATACACTGAATTATGTGCATACATTTACATGTTTTTCTCCAATTAAAATAGCAGTTGCTTTATTGCTTTCTTCATTTCTCCCAATCTTCCTACTCTCATTCATTTTAATACTGAAATTAGAGAGAGATTAAAAAAACGAAGAACAGAGAAGACAAAGTACAAAATAACGATAATAATAATAACAATAATAATGTGAAGAGGGGCCAAAAAATGATTGGAAAGTAAGGCTGGAGAGTAGAAGAGAACAGTTGCTGATGACATCACCATCATCAAACAACAGTAAAATCTTGTGTTTGTACAAAAGCATGTCAGTGAAAAATATATTCCTGTGGGGACAGAGAAGAGACAGATCACTATTTTATATTAGCCTTTCTAGTGGCCTGAAAACCATAAAAACACTCTATGGGTCTTCATGGATTCCACAGCCAGTTTATCTTTAGGTAAGGACTACTTTGCCTCCCTCATTTAAGACCGGAGGTAATGTATAACTGGTCAGCTTTCTTGAACAGGAAACTTGCTCAATTATACATTCTTTGGTAAATGAAGTACAGTGGTTCTCGAATGGAAGGAAGTTAACATGGGTGGCAGGTGTGGAAAGGGAGAGATAAAAAAATGAGAAAACTGTTTGCACAGGAAAGACACCAATATTGTAACAAGTAAACAAACTTAATGCCTGGGTTAAAACAAGGGGACAGGAAAACGGCCCAGGTGCTTATTTTCTTATGTCACAGGATGATAAATTAGTGCTGGTGAGAAAGATATGGGTGAAAAAGTAAATTATATGTATTTTGTTTCTAGATAGCTTGGACAGAGATTTTCTCCTTTCAGGAGATCAACTTTGTCTGGAAAGACCATAAAAATATATTGAATGTTAAAATGCAGGGTTCTAAGATTTTGAACTCTTAGGCACTGTGGAGTGGTCATAAGTTGTGTTTCTTGACTGTAGATAGTTGACCCGGTAAAATTATGGAATTTATCTTTTCAGAAGAGAAAAATTCATCCTTGTAAGTTAAATGAACTTATTTATATCTTTTGATCCAGCATAGCTAGATCATAGGATAAGAATGGAAAATTCCCTCTTGTGTACTTCTGATCAAATAATAAGGGCTTTCAAGAATGTTGGATGGAGAAGAATTCTGAGGCAAGGTCTGAGTGCAGTGATAAAGAGTGCTGTGATTCATGGACACAGAGCATGATACAGGAAGTGGCAGTGTATATGCAGTGAATCTGTCATTCCTTTGGTTCAATGACATTAAAGCCAGGTAACCTAACCAAATAGTGTCAATGGTAAAGTTCAATTAGTACTACAAAATGCACCACCCATATTACATATAACTAAATATACTAATTAGTTGCTGAAAGGGAATAATGGAAGAGGAAGAGGAGAAAGAAGAAAGAGAAAAGGGAGTAGAAGATTATCTGTAAAAGTACATTCAGAAGAACAGAAAACAAGTGAGACTTAGGAATCCACTTCAATTTATTATATTAAGTAATTACTAAAATATGCCTATATCTGAAGCAGCATTTAAACTAGGTTTCCAGACAAGATGCTATTCATTATGGTATTGTTGAAGATAATTTATAACATTTTCTTTCCTTCCTTCCTTCCTTCCTTCCTTCCTTCCTTCCTTCCTTCCTTCCTTCCTTTCTTTCTTTCTTTCTTTTCTTTCTCTCTCTCTCTCTCTCTCTCTCTCTCTCTCTCTCTCTCTCTCTCTCTCTTTCTTTCTCTCTCTCTCTCTCTCTTTTTTTTTTTTTTGATACAGAGTTTCGCTCTTTCACTAGGCTGGAGTGCAGTGGCGCAATCTCAGCTCATTGCAACCTCTGCCTCCTAGGTTCAAGCAATTCTCCTGCCTCAGCCTCCCAAGTAGATGGGACTACAGGCCCATGCCACCACGCCTGGCTAATGTTTGTATTTTTTAGCAGAGACAGGGTTTTACCATGTTGGCCAGGATAGTCTCAATCTCTTGACCTCATAATCTGCCTGCCTCGGCCTCCCAAAGTGCTGGGATTACAGGCATGAGCCACCGCGCCCAGCCAATTTATAACATTTTCAAACGTTTTTAAGAGTTAACCCTCAGCTAAGAAAATATGGTGTTTTATTTTGCTTATAAAGATCATTTCACAGTATAAATTAATTCATGCTTGCTTACTTGTATCAATGATGAAAAACATTGCCCTGTCCAAATAATGCAAACATTTAAAAATAGATACATCTCTAGAGATTGTATTTTATTATTTATTCATCTTATTTGTGAAGTTAGAAAGTCAAATGTGTTTAGCAAAATAAATCCAAAGAGATGGGGTACCATACATACTGTGACTGACTATTTTACTATTATGACATTTTAGTTTCTGAACCTATAAACACCATGGGAAAGAACCAATAAAAGCCAAGGGGAAACTCCTTTAAAAAGTAACTCATATATGAAAAATGAAATGCACAAGGTCAATTCACATAGAAAACCTTTATCAACATTATTTTTGGCCTATCAAAAGCAAATAAAAAATAAGAACCTGGACGGCTAGTGGCTCTGGAAGACAATTTGGTGACACAAAGCAAACAACTACACAAATGTGGACTCCATGAAGCTGTGATTTGTTTCCAGGAATTTATCGGAAGGGAATAATTAAATTGGCACACTTGGATTTGTGTACAAGAATGTTTGCAGAGGAAACCGAAAGGTCCCTTTATAAGAAATAGGTTAAATTACATGGCATCCATATAATGGAATACCAGGTAGTATTTTATGTAGTGATTTAAATCCATATTTATTGGCTTGAAAAGTGATTCTAATATTTTAATTAAAAAAATTCTACAGCAGGTGTCAAAGGAATACATGGCTTAATACAATTTTTTCTGATTCATAGGGAATGATAGAAGGAAATAACAATGATTTTTTTAAAGACGTAGGATTATGGATGGTGTTTACTTTTTTCTTTATAATTTTCCGTACATGTTGCACTTAGAACCATAATGCCCTTTCCATTAAGAAAAAGAAACTATATTAGCCATAATTAGAATACAACACATTTTTCTCCTTTTTGTCTCAACATTTCACAGCATCTACAGCTGTCAAAGGTAAACACCTTCCTGCATTCAAAAATAAACTAAACCTCATTAATTTATTCAAATATCTTATTATTACAATATTATATTTTCAAACTATGTTTTGAAGTTTTCAACATACTTACTCTGCTCAGAAATATGCTTATGATCTTCAGAATTTATTAGGTTGGTGCAAAAGTAATTGCTGCTTTTGCCATTACTTTCAATGGCAAAACAACAATTATATATGTATGTCTGTATATGTCATTTCTTTAAATAAAAAATACATTATTAAAGGCTTGGTGGCTTTATTATATAATGGAAATGAACTATTGCACCTGTGACATTCAAGCTTCTTCTAAGTTAAAGAGCTTTCTCAACAGTCATAGGTAAACATGGTTTATACAAGATAACCAGCATCTCAACTGACTTAAGCTGATTAGATTAGGGACAAGCACTTGACACAGAGTCACAAATATCTCTGGTCCACAAAAGGATAACAATGACATTTCATTCTGGAGAATAGGAATAAAAGAATAATGTATTGGAGAATATAGCAATTAGCATTGGGAAAAGATGCAAAAATAAAAACAAAAACTAGTATAAATTGCAAAAGAATTAAATCACTTTGGTGATCAACACTTCAGTGAGACTCAGAGAACGTGTTTACTCAGGAAGAGTTCTCAGCTGAAACTTTTCTGGTGTACGCTTTGTGTGTTTTTTGGAGACTCTTTATTTTACACTGGAGACTTCTCATTTTCCTTTGACATGAGTAATAATGTACCCTCCTGCAGCTCCTGGCTTACAGCCCCCAGGGATCTGAACACACCTCAAGCTTCTTCCCTCTCCAAGCTTCCTGCTATCTCCCTCTCAGCCCAGACAGAAATAACATTTGCCATACTCCACCTAAAACAACTACCTCTTCTGCAATTTTTATTTTATTTTATTTTATTTTATTTTATTTTATTTTATTTTATTTTACTTTATTTTATTTTGGGACAGAGTCTCACTCTGTTGCCTAGGCTGGAGTGCAATGGTGCAATCTTAGCTCACTGAAACCTCCTTCTCCCAGGTTCAAGTGATTCTCCTTGCCTCAGCCTCCCAAGTAGCTGGGATTATAGGCGCCTGCCACTATGCCTAGCTAATTTTTCTTTTTCTTTTTTTTTTTTTTTTGTATTTTTAGTAGAGACGGAGTTTCCCTATCTTGGCCAGGCTGGTCTCGAACTCCTGACCTCAGGCAATCCATCCTCCTTGGCCTCCCAAAGTGCTGGGATTATAGGCGTGACCCACCATGCCTGGCCTTCTTTTGCACTTTTATCAGCAACTAGCCAGTGAATCTCTTACCACTTAGATATGGGAGGTAAGAGGCTGAATTCTCTGAATAAGAAAGACATCAAGTTATTCTAAGTAGTTTTGCCACCTCTACATCTTCCAAATAGTTCTGTTAAACTTTTTCCACTGGATTTGAGACTCGTTTCTTGAGAAGAGACAGAGACTTAAAGCACATCAGCAGCTTTTTAAAAACTGCTTCACTTTCTCCATTCTACCTAACCTTTGTTTCTCCAAACTCTCATAAGTCAAAAATGGATAATCATCTCTGGGCCCATACTATCATTTTTTCAAAGCTCTACATGCTACATGCTAGTCTTAGAAATGTAGCATCAACTGTCTTTATGCCTCAGCTGGAACTGAAGCATCAGTAGTGATACTTCAATATTTTTACAGTATGTGATTTTGATATAAATTGCCACTTCTTTAAAATTAGAACATAGGCTATCCTCTGAGTAATCATAATATAATTATATAACTTAAAATAATTATATCATATAATATAAATACTATGTTCATAATATTTTGTATATATATTTATAATATAATGAAAAATCTAAATGATAAAATAATTTAAAAATATATAATATAATTGATAAACAGATGTTTCTCATTTATTCCTGCATTCATTTCATTCTTTAAAAAATAATTTCTCAATGTCTATTAGATGATGGCATTTTAATGGTGCACAAACAAGTGTAGTCCATTCTCTCATTGAGTCTGCAGTCTATTATAAAAAGAACATATTTTGTATTGTACAACTTTTAGGCTATTTGATCAGAACTGACACAGGTTTAGAGCATGTCCAGGAAAAGAGAACCAATAGAAAAGAGATATAGCAATTGAACAAAATAGTGGACCAGTAAGAGCACAAAATTGGTAATGAATTCATGAAAAGTAATAGCAGGAATCTACTACTACTAGGAGGCACAGAATTAAGGCTAAGATTGCTTAGTAAACAGAGATTCATAATGACATGTGGTTAGGACGACTACTGAGGGAGAAGTTATTTTTGGATGAGGAGCTGTTATGTTTGTAAAGATATTTGTACAAAAATACAATTGTTTTGAAGAAGAAAGTACGTTATTGCAATAAAGAAAAAAAAATATGGCTACTTGATGGGCCCATAATTGTGAATCTGTGTCTAATCACAGAGTACTACCTGGGAGTGTAATTGCTAGTGGTTATGCTTTCATAGCTAGCTTTGACACATATGTTATTTTGTTGATTTTGTAGTCTAAGATTGGAATATAATCCTTACCATCTTGCAGCTTCCGTTCTGAGAGAAATAATGAATATTTTAATGTAATTATTATATATTTTAAATTTTATAATCAGTTGCCTATTTGCAAAGAGGACATAAGTCAGCTTTTAAAGATGACTACAGTGCTGAAAAATGAATTAAAACAAGACAAGGAAAGCCAAAGTTATATAAGGAGGGAAAATAAATATGTAGCTTAGTTTGTAAACAAAATTGCATGTCATAAAGTTCCTTATAAACCTACAAATACAAATTTGACTCCAAATTTACTAAGAGTCAAAGTAAAGGAAGCAGACTAGGTTATGGTATTCATTTCATCAATAAATTAAAAACTAACCAGCTGCTCAGGAAAAACAAACCAACAGAAAACATACACATAATTGTCCTTAACATTAAAAAGAAATTAATGCTATGGATCTTTTTCCAGAAGATATTTTGTAATAGAACAGATGTCCATAACGAAGTTAAAGTAAAAACAGTTTTATAGAGTCTTTCTATTTTCTTGGTTTGTTTTCTAATAACACCCTGAGCCAGTTAGATTTATCTGCAACTTTCCCTTTTTCTGCTCCATCCTATGTTGCAGGCAGTGGATCCCTTCAGAATGAGTTTTCTCAAGTTGTAAGTCAGCAGTCTCTTGCTGGTTTCAGCCAATAGGACAATTGCTAGGACACTTAGTGGCAGGAGGAAAAGAGAAGCTGGGGTATTTCCCTCTCTCTATCTTCAGTGGTGTCTCCAGCTGAGGTTATGTCCCTCATCTGCACTTGTATGCACAGAATGCACAGACATTCCAGTCCCATTGCTTTCTCCCTCTAGTCTAGGTTTAGTAATGGCTCCATTTTGTGAATCTCTGGGCTACCTGAGTATCCCCTGATTGGCTCATAAGTTCCTGATCACTGATGGAAGCATTTCTCTACTTTAAATGCCTTTTACTTTAAATATTCAGGAAATTTTCCGATGTCTTCATTGGGTCCTGATAAATACAATCATTCATTATAAGATAACAGCGTATCTTTCAGCTCAATGTAAACAATTTTACATTGGGAAGTCTCATGAAAAGTGTTATTATCCACATATTAAATATCCAGGGATGCTTATACAAAAGGGAATAGTAGACACAGAAGGATATAGGGAACACATCCCTGTCAGTCACTGAGGCTCAATCTTCAGGAAGAGGATTAGAATCCACCAACACCAATACACCTGGTATTTCAGCACATGAATTAAGTGACACATCTTCAGTGGCCATGCTTCTCTGAGAAAATTCCTGGAAATGCACACCTGCCAACATCTTAGCTGTAACAAATCAGCATAACCCAGAAAGAATATCCCGGAGAAGTAGTACCTCACTACTCTATCTACCTACAAACAACATACATGATTCACCTAGGACTATTCTTTTTCTGCAAATATAGAAGATATATGTGGAAGGTAATACCTCATCTTGCATATCCAGTTCTTCACTTCACTAAATATGTAAACTAGAAAACCTTTTACAACTCAACATGTTTGCTAATAAAATAACAAACAGCTTTTCCAAGTTATCCACTAGTTATATGACATCACTGAAGTTTTTGAAGACAGTTACTTCAGCCCATAAAGCAGGTTTATTTTACTCTGATGTCATTAAAGTCTTTAATCATATGGCTAACATCCTAGTTTTTATTACCTGTATATCTGGCAATCTTTGCATCCCAATTTGGTCTAATGAGGCTCCCCAAGAGGGAGAAAATACAGTGGCTGGAGACTTTTAGTCTCCATAGTAGTTATGATTCTTACTAGTAATTAATAAAACTGCATCACAAATTTATATTGCAGTACCATAAATCTGAAAATCTGTGCCCCCGCTTTGCAGTTTCTATTCTTGTTGTGGTGGTAAGTTATGTTTCTCAGCTTGCAAAACTGACTTGAACCACGGAAAAATCATTAGTTCAATACCCCCCGTGAGACATTTTTCCCAAGAAATGCATTCAAACATCTGTTTCTTCTTACCTACCTGAAAGACTTCTTAATATCTTCTGCCTGGATTGTCTTGAGAATCTCTTGGTATAACTGAGGATCGACTGTTCCTGAAGATGGAGTATCTGAAGGGCAATTTGTATGTACATAATAACCTATCAAAATCCCAAAAATAAATAAAATGGTGGCTATGCAAAGTATTTTTAAGAGGTGACAAAAGTTGCAGCGATTGCTCTTTGGTGCAGATCGTGTATAATGGGTAATGTAGTCAGATTCTTCTTGAAGTCTCTGGAACCTTCCTTTGGGTGAAGTTGCTGGTTGCATGGAATCAAGATTGAGATCTATAGTCTCTGAATGCCCTAGGTTCTGATTCTCAGCACTGTCTAGCTGGAATTGGTCAAAACCAGACTCCTCTAGTTCCTTCTCCATGTCCCACTCTAAGTCAAGGGCAGTGGCTTGAAGATCATCATTGTCTAAGTACTCTGAGTGTCCTGAAGGTCTTTGATCTGCATTGACCTTTTGATAGGCCATCTTTTTACCTGTGAAAATAAGAAAAATATATTTTAACAAAATAAACACACAATTAAAAAAACTAACAAGGTGAAAACAAAACAGTAAGCCATATTGGGCATCCATAAAATTTTAATGATTATAATACAGGGAATTAAATTCTCCCTATAGAAACTCGTATTTTATTTAATTAATCTTATAATTTTCTGTTGATGTCATTATAGGAAAGGAAGACAAAAGAAAAACGAAAGTAGAAGGTATTTAGTGGAAAAGCTATGAGGAAACAAAATTACACACACACACACACACAAACACACACACCCCCCATTAATCTTTGAAGCTCAGGAGAATAACAACAGTCATGAATACGCAATTATATTGAAGAATGACGCAATGTAGAAGGCAAAATTAAACCTTCATGGTTACAAAATAACTTTTAAAAATCGAAGACAGAAGTAATAAAGCTGTTATTTGGTAAGTTAAAGGGAAAAAATAATAAAAGCCCTGGAATGATTACATTGCCAGAGCTAGTCTTAAAAACACAAATTCATTATAAGAATAGGCAGAACAACTAAATGAAGTATGAATTCTACAAGAAGCAAAATCTGTTATGTTACAGATTCATAACTTACCAAAAAGATTACAAAACTTTAAGACTATGAGAGAGGACTGAGATGTCCCAAGAAATTAGTGACATGAATTGGCCTGGCTCAGTGAACTTTAAATAAAAATCTGGGATGGCATCAATCCAAAGAGGAAAGCCTTTTGCCAGCCTAGGAGAGTGTGGTTTCATAACCTTGCTACAGGAGTGGCAGATGGAGGTTCTTCTCCCCTGCACAGCTTTGGATGACAGCTTGTTGTATCCTGCTGAGATGTATTAGGAAAACTGGGCGAATTAACTGCAAGTGATCTTAAGCCTGTATTCAGTAACCCACTGGTGTATTATGGCTTCAGATTAAGAGTATTTATACTTAAATATTCTGCGTATTAGATTTGTCACCCCAGCTGGATCTTAGGTCCCTCACAATGTTTTATGATTTTTCTGTGTGTCCTACTGTGGTGGGCAAAGAACACAGCTCAACTGATAATTGATTAGCTAATTGCCTTAGGAATCGTGGTGGACAAGTAAATTCCTATGAAAAAGATAAAACAAGGATTTCACGAAGGGAGTGGCACTTATGCACAGAGTTATGGCCATACATACCTCCAATCTTGGCTAGCTGAGGCCCATATAATTAAAATTTCCTAAATTTTTAAGAAAGTTCAAATATAACCAAATATTACATTTTATAAAATAAAAACTGTAATTCTGACTAGAATTTTCATATGCTACCCTAAAATCTAGGAATCATTCTTACCCAGCATTGACTCAGTAAAGATGATTATCTAATGCATGCCAGGCAGAGATAAGTAATGAAGAGAGAAATAAATAGGACCGTATTCCACAAATAGGGAACCATCAAATCAGAGAGACAATGCACAAACAAACAAAAAAGTGAGATAAAATATGCAAAGTGTCAGTGAAACTCAGGGGTGATTGATTCTATCAGAAAATACAAGAAATAATTATTTTTAAAAAGTGACCTCTAAGTTGCTTTTGCAAGAGAGGAGGGTGTGAGAGGAGAATACCCAGAAAGGGGAAAATTTACAAACACAAAGGGAGAATAAGAATGCCCCACTTGAAAACCCTAGAGTGGTATGCTATGACTGAGCATAGTGCACAAGGGCCAAAGATACTGAGGAAAAAACTAGGAGAAGGTGGCACTGGACAAAAAACTTAACTTTCCTACAACACAGGGTCGTCGTATATGAAATGGGTATAATATTAATATAAACTTTGTAGTGTTGTCATCAGGATTCATTCACATAGTGAACCCAAAGCATCTATTGAGTAGTGGATAGGTTATATGAGTTAGAAGGAACATTTCTAGTCTTAGAGGAGATAGAACTGTCAAGGATTGGTAGGGAGTTAATAATTATATAATTCTGCAAGACATTGTGGAGATGGAGAGGAGGATGTATAATATTCACACACACACACACACACACAATAGTGTTTGGTTTTTTTTTTTTTAACATTTAGTCTGTATGTAGAGATTAAAATACAAATATCACCACATAATATACTAAATGTTCTCATGGATCTACACTGATTTTCTTTTTCCCTCCCTCCCTCCATCCCTTCTCGTTTGGCCTTATTTCCAAAATGATTCAAGGAAGTGTAGCATTTGAATTCTGTCTTTGGTAAAATCAAGACAAGCAGAGGAAGGAAGTAATGTTTGAAGTTAATAATGACTATTCAGATAGGTTAGGTGATGGCTGATTAACTTATAGAGGAAGAAACTGAATCTTACTGGGTTTAAAGAAAATGTCAAAATAAAATACCAGAGGATAGAAAAAAATCTGAAGAAAGTAGAATAAAGACTCTCTAAACACTTTAGAAACCAATTTATTTTAATGTGCTTTATAAACTGCAATTTCCTACCACTAGTCAATTATTTCCCCTTTGGCCTAAACATCAGTAAATTGCTGGTATCTTGATATGATATCATATTTACTTCTTTAACTGTTCAGCTTATGCATTATAGATTAACTTACACAGATATTTCTCCATGCAGTTCTCTAGATTTTTTTCTCCCTTTTTAATCAATCAGTCTCTCTCTCTCTCTCTCTCTCTCTCTCTCTCTCTCTCTCTCTCTCTCTCTCTCTCTCAAGTTGAATCATAGAGCTTGGTTTATGCTCATAAAAGACTTGGCACATGAGAGTTACTACAGAAATGTGAGATCTCTAATTCTGACCTCTAATACAAACATTCAAAGTCACCTCTCTATAAATCATTTAAAAGCCAACTGCAATGGTGAGGCAGAGTTTTCATCTCTAGCCTGACAATAGGCATTCCATCACATGTACATCAGCAATTTAACGCTCTTCAAACATCAGACAGAACCATCAATTAGAATGTAATGCAGATAGAGATATTAACTCCTCACCATGATGGATATCTGTCTGACACCCTTACTACCACTTTTAGATTCATTACACATTATTAAATTTTCACTAAATTCTACCTTCCAGCAGAGTCACATCTGGGATAAAGGTAGATGAAGTCACTTGATGTAACAAACTCCAAAGTATTTCAGGAAAATTACTATGGAAATGAGCATGCAATGACATTCATGATAAAGCATTTTAATCACTAACTTGGTAAAATCAATTATATATGTCTTATATATTTTATATATCAAATATATGTATATGTAGTATATATAAATGTATTATATACATTTATAAAATTAGTAACTATTTCTATAAAATTATTTTGCCTTAAAAATAGTATAGACATGTTGCAAAAATAAACATAAATCTCTGCCCTGATAGTTTTGTTTGCTTCCCTTAAAACATATATATGTTTTATATATATATTTGTTATATATATATGTTGAGATATATATATATCTCTCTCTCTCAACAAAAAAGAAACTATCAAATAAATAAAACTTTAGTAACATATTCAGCTTGGAGATAGCATAAATTATTCTATGGTTCCTACCGAGAATGTATCTATCTTAAAAACACCTCTACCCTCTGAGACAAAAACATATCACATTTCTTTTTATCAAAGCTTCACATTCTCTAGTAATATGAAAATTTTATATTTAAAGACAAATACTCAACAAAATCAGCATGTCTTAGACATAATCACATAATAATGGCATTCAATTTTTTATTACTGATGCACATGATTTGGTTAGTTTGTATTGTCATGATACTTTAAGATTACCCCATGTGAGTGATTTTTAAAAAGTACATGTAGTAGATTTTATAATCTGCATGAATAATTACCTAAAAGAGATATACTTTAGTATAGAGGAGGTTATAGAAACTTGTGACATTTCTATGAATGGAAATATCTGTAACACCCTTACATGTTATATTGCACTACATGGTCTGTTTTATAAAATGCAATTTTATGAAAAGTATAATATATTTTCCGTATTTTCAACAGATCTTATTCACTTAGGTGACATCTCTTTCCACCCAGGCCTACAACCAAAGACTAGTTTTTAAAATTCAACATACTGAGACATTTATCTTTTACATACACTTATCCCTCTATTATAAAAATGAAGCAGATACAAGTTGAACTGAACGGTATTTTTCTGGACTGTGACAGACTTAGATTCATAATAATGACTATCCATCTATATTCAAAATGTGATAGTTTAAAATAAACTGATTATTCTGAATGCTATTTCTTTCACAAATACTGGCTTAAACAATGTAAATTATATGAAAATAAAGGTAAGCATGGAAATAAAATGAAAATTTAATATGTAAAATATAATCTCTGGTTGCTGCCGAACTAGTCTAACACAGTGTCTGGCAAATATTTTAGATAATAAATACAGATTAGACAAAAGGTTTTTTTAAATGTTACATGTTACTTATGCCACTTAGGAATATGATCACAGCAGTATTTCTTTCTTGTTCAGCAGTCATAATGAGAGAATTTATCACATGAATGCTCTGACCTTGTAAATCTCTAAATGAGTGGACTTCACAGTGAGACTATCTGGTTCAAATCCCAGCTTTGCTATGTAATTTAAGCCAGATAATATATTTGTGCTTAAATTTCACATTTGTCAAACAGAAATAATAACTACCACATTTTTGAAGTTATTATAAGGAGTAAATGAGATAAATTATTTAATGTGCTCAAAACATAGTCTAACACACTGTAAGTGATACACTAATAATTATAGTGATTCACTCTTTTTTTCCATAAATTCTATAGAGCTAAGAAAATAGAAATATTTGGAGTTTACAACTTTAAAATGCAGGGTAAATTAAATCAAACTATGACCTGAGACCTTAGACTTTAATAACAAGGACCTGGAGATGTGGAGAAATAAAGCTGTGTATCCAAATGCCTTTGAAAACTGGAAGCATCCTGTTAATCATTAGCTACTGTTCAGATATATAAAAGAGAAGTTTGGCTAATATTTATATAAAAGTCATTATTACATTTTACTATATCTTATTACAGCATTTATTTTTGGTCTATTTACTCAAAGAACAACAGAGCTTTTCCATGTTAAAGAATTCTGTTTGATAGTTCCAGGAATTGGTGATGTGTAATTGTAATTCTGAGTTACAAATGTTGTTGTAGAACACCATGTTTATCATAGAAGTTTGAGTTGATTCATTGACTATGATGTTACTGATAATAATTTTAAATCCAACAGTATAAAAGACTGTACAGATCTTATTAGAATTAAGAACACATATAAAGGCTTTCCTACTTGTAAAAGTTATTTTACAAGTAAAATAGATGAATGACTCTAGCACATTAGCTTTAAAACATAAGGCAGGATCTCAGTTTCCTATGATAATCCACGATTGAATCTTTATTGTACAATGAGAAAAAATATTCATATAGTGTTTCCTGAAGCTTTCAATGTCAAATCATTTACTGGTTTGAGTGGATTGGTTTGAGGCAAAGGCATTTCTTAGAAATATCAGCACATCATCAAAAGACATTCATTATGCATCTTTGTGGAGCATTACTTTAGGTACTTTAACAGTGAACTACATAGTACTCACAGGAATTTTTAAATCTAAGTTTAAGAATATTCTTTATAGGCAAAAAACATTTGACATAAATTTTTCAGTATAAACCTACTTTATACAAATAAAGTCCATGTTTGTGGAATAAATTTTTGTTGTTGAAAGCTTTAATGGTGTCAACTTGAAAGCAAGGCAAAAGATAAAATTATAAAAATAGTAATTCAGAAGACTCTGTTCCCTGACTTAATTCTTCAGTATAATGAGATTTTTTTTTTTTTTTTCCATTTGTGGTTTTATTGAAATGGCCTTGGCAACTGCTATAGTGTATGTAAATGCATCAAGAACTCTTTATTTAATTGCAGTTTTGTATATCAACCACATAAAAGAAATGACAATAATTATTTGTTGCTCATGCTTCACTAATAGATTAAATAGGACATATAAAGTAAAGGAAATTATTATTTGTGCTTTATTTTAGAAAAAATAAATCAGTCAAGGCCGGGCTTGGTGGTTTACGCCTGTAATCCCAGCACTTTGGGAGGCTGAGGTGGGTGGATCATGAGGTCAGAAGATTGAGACCATCCTGGCTAACACAGTGAAACCCCATTTCTATTTAAAATAAATAAATAAATAAATAACCGGGCGTGGTTGGGGGCACCTGTAGTCCCAGCTACTCTGGAGGCTGAGGCAGGAGAATGGCCTGAACCCGGGAAGCGGAGCTTGCAGTGAGCTGAGACTGCGCCACTGCACTCCAGCCTGGGCGACAGAGTGAGACTCCGTCTCAAAAATAAATGAATAAATAAATAAATAAATAAATAAATAAATAAATATACATTAGTCAAAGCCTACTCTAAAATGAGTAGTACACTGAATTTAGACACAGTGGATAATCAAGTTGGATAACATAAACTAAAATTTCACCCTGAAGCCTGAGTTACGTTGATCACTAAATGACATGTAAAAGGTATGCTTATAGAATGTCAAATTAATGAGCTATAAATTGTAAAATGCAGTCAAAACCATTTGAAAAAAAAAAAATTAGTTGGTGAAACCCAGTCGGTTCATGCAAATTTGTTTTAGACACTTGCATATGCATGAGCACCTGCTAGTTCCCTGAGTAGGCCAGCCTTTGGAGCCCTGTGTGCAACTGCAATTTGTGTAACATACCCTAAATGGGTGCTTAGTTAGGCCCACCTGAGTTCCTATATTTATGGTAAACTTTTTAAATATCGGAATTATATAATTCAATTCAGGATTTGGCAAATAGAAGAGCTGATTAGTATCAACCAAAACAATAAATTTTATGGGTGTCCTGAACTGGTAGTGTGAACACTTAGTATTATTTAGGATATCTACCACATAACTTTAAGTATCACTAATATCACAAAACTCTTTTTCTCAAGGGAGTGTAAATCCTGTTCTGCCATGGGCTCCTTCTTTCTTGGTCCTTTTTGATGTCCAATTCCACCTCCCCCTAGATTCCAGAGTATCTTTTCCTGCTTGTTTCCAGAAATA
The DNA here is from genome assembly GCF_047675955.1 of Chlorocebus sabaeus. NCBI lineage: Eukaryota > Metazoa > Chordata > Mammalia > Primates > Cercopithecidae > Chlorocebus > Chlorocebus sabaeus. Next base: position 14,527,937 of record NC_132918.1, read on the forward strand.
TTTACTTCTTACTTCTATCAAATTTACATGCTTTCTACCTTCAGAGTGTATGAAGTGGCTTACATTAGAAACACACAAACGTGAGATAAATACATCCACAAACTTACAAAATAAAAAAGAGTGGAGGAGAAAAAATGTTCATATTCTGGCTAAAAGAAAGCCACTGTAATTGAGTTTTAATGTAGTTCTGAGCTTCCCTACAGGCATAGCAAAGAGGGTTGTCTACAGGGTCTTCTCGAGTTCCATCAGCATTTTCCTGATCTCAGTTGTTAATGCACGAGGCTGTCAGTCTTAGCTGAAGGGTTTGTTTTTAATCTTACTTTTTTCTGTTATCTTTTTCTGCAGTTGCAGATTTCTGTATTGAGAATATACTTTTCTGTATCTAGTCAGATAAATCTATGAATGTCCTTTTATCTTTTGCACTTAGATTTTGATGTACAGAATAACAATATCCCCATGATATATCATCCAAAATAATATGCTAATACACAATTCACTGAACTCTTAAGTCAAGAGTTACTATAAAGTTAGATCTTTACCTCTATTATGTCATTTAATGAAACAATCCTATATGTTAAGTGCTATTATTATGCCCATTTTATAGATGAGGTTATCTGAGACTTAGCAATTATTTTCCCAAGTTCTCACAGCTAGTAAGTTGGCATGTTAAATTTCAAAACCTACTCTTTTAAACGTTACAACATCCAGGCTTTCTAAGAGTTCCTGGAGTTAGCATAATGTTAACAAATGCAGAGATCTTATTGGCTTATTAATCACTGATTATGGCACCAAAGTGACAATAAGCACCAGGAGTCTCCATGACCCTTCAATCTTAATAGTCCTATCTGGATCCCCAGATCCTTGGATCTGCTCTGACTACATTCAGGACCTAACAGATCTTTTTGTTTTCCCTCCACAGCACTGGGGTTTCGAATAAGAAAGAATTGCTTCCAAGCACAGCACTCTGAGAAAAGACCACAACCTCTACTTTATTGTCTCTTCTTAACAACACTTATAATTTTTTTTTTTTTTTCTCCTGCTGCCAAGGGACAAAGAGAAAAGTAACTCTGCTAAGAATTTGACAGTTACAGTTCACATTCAACCTGCTGCTGACCTGCTTTCCGACATTAAAACCCTTTGGCTCATCCTGTCCACTCCCTACTATGTGTAGTTTACACTGGAAAAAGAAGGCTTCAAGTGTGTCAAGAGTTAACACCTCAAGACAATCACCACTTGGCTCTTTGAGAGCTATCTGCCAGGAGGAGCCTCATAGCTTGATAGATACACTGCAATTTTTTATCTTTTCAGCCAGTGTGAATGATCTTAAATTGCTGCTTTTTGACTATGACTTTTGGATTTCCAAGAACAGAGAGTTGAAGCTTGTATCTACACAAGGCTACTAAAGCACTCTATTTTCCAGATGTTTCAAAGGTACTTTATTGATATAATTCTTAAATATCTTTACTTTCAAAAAGTAACAGGTTTCTACAAACTAGAAGTGCTTTATTCTAAAATTATGTATATTCCTCTGTTTCCTACAATCATAACACACAAAGACTATTTAAGGCCCACAGTGGTAATTCAGTACACCTAGCATCTGTACTTTTTATTTTCTGAAATAGCTTTTCTCATACTTGTTCTTTTAGAAAGCAATGGTAATATATCATGATACTGTGGTTAAGTGGTGGGAAAGAAGGAGGCAGCTCGGAGAAACACATTAGTATAGTATGTCTATGTTCATTTAAAATTTTGTTAGTAACAAAATTATGTTGACTTCCCACATCTATATTGGGTAAATTCTGAAAATCTATTCTTTAAGGATCCAAGAGTAAGATCCAAATCTAAAATTTTAGTATTCAGCTTACACACTGTTAGGCTACAATCTAAAGAAAATTAGAATTGGTAATTTAACTCAAAATACTACCATTATACGATTTAGTTCTAGGTTAACTGCATAGTGTGTTCCTTATAAACTAAAAATCATGTATATTAATCTTATATCTAAAAAATAGTTTAAGTGAATTATTATATTTTCCTATGTAGTAGCAATATATTAATGGAAAGAAAACCAAGAATTGTGAAGTTCACTCATTACTAAGAAAATATAAAACTTAACTTGCAATTAACTGATGACAAAGTGAAGATTAAACTACTTTTCAATAATTATCTAAGCAGCATATGAAAAGGGAGAAACAAATTGTCCAAGATTTTGCTATTCTTTCTTACTTCTAACAAGTCACATCCATAAATATACCTATGTCTCAAGCTAAACAAGGATATGTTTTTCCTTTAATATTTCACATCAATATTTTTTTCTAGGCCTCCCATTGATATAAAACATAGAATTTTATCTTAAAAAAGTAACAAAATTATTCTTTTAATAATAAAAAATTCAAGTTTTTTCTATAAGTAAACTTTATATATGATAGTACTAATTATCGTTAGCATTTTTAATAAAAATGGATGTTTAGTTAAAAAGAAAGGATGAGTAATACTCTAGAAATATGTTTTATCTTCATGACAGCTGGACATTGAGAGGTTAATTTTTATTACAAATTTATAGACATGTCTACTAATAGTTTTGGGTAAATTCAAGCTACTAAACAATTTACTAAAGACCATATTGAGCAATTATTATGTCACTTATATTTTATTTATGAACAGGAATATAAAAAATGAAAGACCTCCAATGGCACATAAAAGTAATGCTGGTACGAAACTAAATGTCAGGCAAAAGGCATGAAAATGTAAGAGCCACAAAGACATTAAATATAAAACATTTAACAGAACTTTTATATAACTGACACCATTGAAAAGTCATTTGTTATAATATTGTATGCAAAATTTTTAGAATTCACCTAATCTTTAATTTAAAATGTCAAATATTATTACTTTATCAACATGAATTTTAGCTTCTTTTTCCACTTCATTTTTTTATTTCTGTAATGCACTCTCTATTTTTAAATTTATATATGTTTTCATCCCTTCAGTCTTTCTCATTATTTCATTTTTACCTTTCTATTCTTAATAATTTCACTGTTGATATCTAAGGCATCTATTTTAAAATAATAAAATAACTGACCATAAAAAGTTCATTTCATTTTTTCCTATGTATTGAGAATGATATATTTTAAACTATAAAGAACCAGTGGATGTTTTCTTAGAAATGACTGTCAAAACAAAGACTATGTTTTCCTCTATCATTCCAAATACATCAGATCTTTATTTTTCAAAATGATAGTAAAGTTTGACTTATCCATAACCTGCTGTTTGGAGTCATAGTCTCTGACCCGCCGTATGAAAAACGAAACAAAAGACTCTCTTCCCTAATGCTTTCACAAATACTCCCTTCAGCTATTGCAACTGGTGAGACTTCTGATTTCAATCATCCTTTATAATTATAACCTGTTATCCCCAAATAAAATATCTATATCTTTTGAGACAGAGTCTCACTCTGTCACCAGGCTGGAGTGTAGTGGCACGATCTCCGCTCATTGCAACCTCCGCCTCCTGGGTTCAGGTGATTCTCCTGCCTCAGCCTCCCGAGTAACTGGGACTACAGGCACGTGCCACCACGCCCAGTTAATTTTTGTATGTTTAGTAGAGACTGAGTTTCACCATGTTGTCCAGGATGGTCTAGATCTCTTGACCTTGTGATCTGCTCAGCCTCCCAAACTGCTGGGATTACAGGCGTGAGCCACCGCGCCTGGCAAAAATATCTATATCTTAACCACATGTCTTAGGAACCAAAATATATCCATTGTCTTTTCTCTCTTTCCTTATTTTTATTTTCATAATCCTGTAAAGGGTTTAAAATTAAAATTACTCAGGTCTCTTTGTTTCCTGAGTAATTTATAACACTTGAGAGCCCCCACAATGGAAATATCTCGGTTTCTGCAGAAAATAGGAGCATAATATTTAAGGATGAAGAAAACAAAAATTATGATAACAATAAAAATAGGAGCATGCATTGCAACACGAGTTATAAGCAGTAATGACCTTAACTAGTTTCACTATGGTAAAGAGTGTAGTATTAACAGGAAAAACAGCACACAATTATTTAGCACTATATGCCCTCCACTTATAGTAAGTAATTTAACATCAGAACAACACCATGAAGTTACTATTAAGAGAGAGAGTTGAAGTAACTTGCCCTCAATCATGCAAGTTTTGAACACAAGGCAGCCTGGTTCCAGAATCCGTGTTCTTAACCACTCTTCCATGATTACAGAAAGGAATCCCATGAAGGCATATTGGGAATTGCACCAAAAATAAAATACACAGAAGAACATAACTCAACTTCCCCAAAATCAAGCCCTAACAAAATTGTGTAGTATGACATTTTCCCATAGGCTCCATCAGTATGTAGCCCCCTTAGAGTCTTTTGGGGAAAAAGTAGGGAGAAGATAGGAACTCACACATTCACACAAACATAGAGTGTCTATACTCTGTCCTCGCGTACTGCTAGTGGCTCCCCCAAACACATTTTGCATCCGACCACATGGCTACCAGCTGCCTATGTTTGTGATTTTTATTTTAATTACCTTTCATTTTTTTCACAATTGACTTTTTCATTTCGGTTCCACCTCCAAGAATTATATCTTATTCATATTTGTATTGTCTGTAGTTTCATAATTCTTTGACAATAGAAATGTTTGACTAAATCCATAACTTTGAAAAAACCCCAAATAATTCAATAATTTCCTCCCATTTTTATCTATGCTCTTTTAAGAACAGATATATACCTTAAGAGAAATCGTTTAATTTAAATGTGACAGTTCTTAAGCAGATGGACAGTGAGACATATATTTGCTGAGGTGTCTTATGAACACTGTAATTAAGGCATGGATAACTTACAAAGAAGGAATTCTTATAGCCCTGAGTACCAAGAAATTAAACTACCTTGTTGGAGAGACCATATGGAGAGGCCCTGAGACCACGAGGAGAAGCAGAGCTAGACACCCAAACCAACGTTCCAGGCATACGAATGAAGCTATCTCGGCCCTTTAGACCTGACTTGCCAGCAGGTGAGTGCTACCAAGTGACAAGCAGTCAATGCCATGTGGAGCAGAAAAACAGGCCAGCTGAGACCTGCCTGTATTCCTTATCAAATGAGACATAATTAAATGACTGCTGGTCAAAGCCACAAAATTTGGGGGATAGTTTTTTTTACTCAGCAATAAATGACCAGAACACCACTCAAGCTATTTTTATCAAAACACAAACCTGATCACATCACTTGGCTGCTTAAAATCCTATTCTCCACCAACATAAAATTGCAGATTCCTTTCCAAAGCATATAAGACCTTCATTTCCTGGTCTACACTTCCGTTTTGAACCTTCCCACTACTCCCTGCTTTCAAGTCTCTTCTAGGCATACACAGTGCATGTTATTCCTCAGCCTGATTTGCCCTCAGCTTCAGTTCTTAATTATAGTTAATTTATTGAGTTATCTTTTATCTTTGAAGCTTAGTGCTGTTTCTTGAACCTGGTAGTTGCTCAAAAATAATAGTTTCCAAATAGGTATAGCATCTTAAAGAAAGTATAGAATTTAGGATTAGATAATTGTCATTTTACCAGCAACACGTTTGGTGGTAGGTATATTACTTCATTCAGTCTTCAGAATAGGATAGTAATACCTCCTCTATATACTTTTGAAAATTAATTGATGAATAAAGTTAAATGTTATAAAGGCACTTGATAAACTGCAAAACTCTGTGTAACTATTATTGTTTTAATTACAAAATAATTATAAACTATCAGGAATCAAGACAGCTAGGTTTGAAATCTGCATCCACAATTACTAGGTATGAACTCCAGAAAAAGTCACTGTTCTTCATAGGTAAAACTAGATTTTTTTGGTGAAAACTAAATGAAATCATTTTATAAATGTATGTTTTAAGTACTATTTATTAATATTTTATTACTGAAAGGTCACAACTAATAAACATTGGTTAACATTAATTAAATGAATCATTATTTCACATGTATGCACACACCCAGACACCCCAAATTCTGAACACTGCAGATGTAGGGAGATAAACATGCACCATGAGTGCTTGAATTTCTCCAATCCCTGAAAAAGAAAACAAAGCCTGGAAGGAAAGGATGAACTTCCAGGCTGTGTGTCAGATGTGAAGGTTGTTGCTGGGGGAACAGGGGTCAGAAGATGAGAAGGAAGAAAGAAGGAAGCGGCTTCTGGAGGGTGGTTCCTGGAAAATCCATCCTAGAGTTTACCAACGTCCAGTTCCTTAAACACATTATAAAGTTTTTATTTGCATATGTCTTTCAGAACTGGTGTTTGTTATGTGGACAATGCAGAGTTAAAAACTAAACCAGGTCCTGTATCTTACATCTCAAGGGGGATAATGTGAAGAGATCTATGGGAAAAGATTAATCCAACTCCCCTCCTGTACATAATACATTTTGAAAGGAATTTATCCAGAAAAATCCATTTAGCTATGCCCAAAACAATCAAGACTGACTGTGTAGAGATTGAAGAGCCTCAGTCCATCTGCTGATAATATTTATTGCTTTTTGGCACCTTCTACATATTTACCAAGCCTATGTAAAAGAAAGCTATGCCTATTTCTAGGACAAAAACAGATGGTGTTCCAGCAGGTAATAATTTAATTAAATAGCTCCTAAAGCATGAACAAATTGTTCAAAAAAAGAAATTTTTTTAAAATTTATTCTTTAAAAATAGAGAGGGATTCAACTTCTTCCTGGTTTAGTCTTGGAAGAGTGTAAGTGTCCAGGAAATTATCCATTTCTTCTAGATTTTCTAGTTTATTTGCGTAGAGGTGTTTATAGTATTCTCTGATGGTAGTTTGCATTTCTGTGGGGTCAGTGGTGATATCCCCTTTATCATTCTTTATTGCATCTATTTGATTCTTCTCTCTTTTCTTCTTTATTAGTCTTGCTAGCTGTCTGTCAATTTTGTTGATCTTTTCAAAAAACCAACTCCTGGATTCATTGATTTTTTGGAGGGCTTTTTGTGTCTCTATCTCCTTCAGTTCTGCTCTGATCTTAGTTAACTATTTCTTGCCTTCTGCTAGCTTTCAAATGTGTTTGCTCTTGCTTCTCTAGTTCTTTTAATTGTGATGTTAGAGTGTCAATTTTAGATCTTTCCTGCTTTCTCTTGTGGGCATTTAGTGCTATAAATTTCCCTCTACACACTGCTTTAAATGTGTCCCAGAGATTCTGGTATGTTGTATCTTTGTTCTCATTGGTTTCAAAGAACATCTTTATTTCTGCCTTCATTTCGTTATGTACCCAGTAGTCATTCAGGAGCAGGTTGTTCAGTTTCCATGTAGTTGAGTGGTTTTGATTGAGTTTCTTAGTCCTGAGTTCTAGTTTGATTGCACTGTGGTTTGAGAGACAGTTTGTGATAATTTCTGTTCTTGTACATTTGCTGAGGAGTGCTTTACTTCCAATTATGTGGTCAATTTTGGAATAAGTGGAATGTGGTGCTGAGAAGAATGTATATTCTGTTGATTTGGGGTGGAGAGTTCTATAGATGTCTATTAGGTCTGCTTGCTGCAGAGATGAGTTCAATTCCTGGATATCCTTGTTAACTTTCTGTCTCGTTGATCTGTCTAATGTTGACAGTGGAGTGTTGAAGTCTCCCATTATTATTGTATGGGAGCATAAGTCTCTTTGTAAGTCTCTAAGGACTTGCTTTACAGACCAATAGCAGGCTCTGAAATTGAGGCAATAATTAATAGCCTACCAACCAAAAAAAGTCCAGGACCAGATGGATTCACAGCTGAATTCTACCAGAGGTACAAGGAGGAGCTGGTACCATTCCTTCTGAAACTATTCCAATCAAAAGAAAAAGAGGGAATGCTCCCTAACTCATTTTATGAGGCCAACATCATCCTGATACCAAAGCCTGGCAGAGACACAACAAAAAAAGAGAATTTTAGACCAATATCCCTGATGAACATCGATGCAAAAATCCTCAATAAAATACTGGCAAACCAGATTCAGCAGCACATCAAAAAGCTTATCCACCATGATCAAGTGGGCTTCATCCCTGGGATGCAAGGCTGGTTCAACATTCGCAAATCAATAAACATAATCCAGCATATAAACAGAACCAAAGACAAGAACCACATCATTATCTCAATAGATGCAGAAAAGGCTTTTGACAAAATTCAACAGCCCTTCATGCTAAAAACGCTCAATAAATTCGGTATTGATGGAACGTACCTCAAAATAATAAGAGCTATTTATGACAAACCCACAGCCAATATCATACTGAATGGGCAAAAACTGGAAAAATTCCCTTTGAAAACTGGCACAAGACAGGAATGCCCTCTCTCACCACTCCTATTCAACATAGTGTTGGAAGTTCTGGCTAGGGCAATCAGGCAAGAGAAAGAAATCAAGGGTATTCAGTTGGGAAAAGAAGCAGTCAAATTGTCCCTGTTTGCAGATGACATGATTGTATATTTAGAAAACCCCATTGTCTCAGCCCAAAATCTCCTTAAGCTGATAAGCAACTTCAGCAAAGTGTCAGGATACAAAATTAATGTGCAAAAATAACAAGCATTCTTATACACCAGTAACAGACAAAGAGCCAAATCATGAATGAACTTCTATTCACAATCGCTTCAAAGAGAATAAAATATCTAGGAATCCAACTTACAAGGGATGTAAAGGACCTCTTCAAGGAGAACTACAAACCACTGCTCAGTGAAATAAAAGAGGACACAAACAAATGGAAGAACATACTGTGCTCATGGATAGGAAGAATCAATATCGTGAAAATGGCCATACTGCCCAAGGTAATTTATAGATTCAATGCCATCCCCATCAAGCTACCAATGACTTTCTTCACAGAATTGGAAAAAACTGCTTTAAAGTTCACATGGAACCAAAAAAGAGCCCGCATCTCCAAGACAATCCTAAGTCAAAAGAACAAAGCTGGAGGCATCATGCTACCTGACTTCAAACTATACTACAAGGCTACAGTAACCAAAACAGCATGGTACTGGTACCAAAACAGAGATATAGACCAATGGAACAGAACAGAGTCCTCAGAAATAATAACACACATCTACAGCCATCTGATCTTTGACAAACCTGACAAAAACAAGAAAGGGGGAAGGAAAGGATTCCCTATTAAAAATGGTGCTGGGAAAATTGGCTAGCCATAAGTAGAAAGCTGAAACTGGATCCTTTCCTTACTCCTTATACGAAAATTAATTCAAGATGGATTAGAGACTTAAATGTTAGACCTAATACCATAAACACCCTAGAAGAAAACCTAGGTAGTACCATTCAGGACATAGGCATGGGCAAAGACTTCATGTCTAAAACACCAAAAGCAACGGCAGCAAAAGCCAAAATTGACAAATGGGATCTAATTAAACTAAAGAGCTTCTGCACAGCAAAAGAAACTACCATCAGAGTGAACAGGCAACCTACAGAATGGGAGAAAATTTTTGCAATCTACTCATCTGACAAAGGGCTAATATCCAGAACCTACAAAGAACTCAAACAAATTTACCAGAAAAAAACAAACAACCCCATCAAAAAGTGGGCAAAGGATATGAACAGACATTTCTCAAAAGAAGACATTCATACAGCCAACAGACACATGAAAAAATGCTCATCATCACTGGCCATCATAGAAATGCAGATCAAAACCACAATGAGATACCATCTCACACCAGTTAGAATGGCGATCATTAAAAAGTCAGGAAACAACAGGTGCTGGAGCGGATGTGGAGAAATAGGAACACTTTTACACTGTTGGTGGGATTGTAAACTAGTTCAACCATTAAGGAAAACAGTATGGCGATTCCTCAAAGATCTAGAACTAGATGTACCATATGACCCAGCCATTCCATTACTGGGTATATACCCAAAGGATTATAAATCATGCTGCTATAAAGACACATGCACACGTATGTTGATTGCGGCACTATTCACAATAGCAAAGACTTGGAATCAACCCAAATGTCCATCAGTGACAGACTGGATTAAGAAAATGTGGCACATATACACCATGGAATACTATGCAGCCATAAAAAAGGATGAGTTTGTGTCCTTTGTAGGGACATGGATGCAGCTGGAAGCCATCATTCTTAGCAAACTATCACAAGAACACAAAACCAAACACCGCATGTTCTCACTCATAGGTGGGAACTGAACAATGAGATCACTTGGACTCAGGAAGAGGAACATCACACACCGGGGCCTATCATGGGTAGGGGGGAGTGGGGAGGGATTGCATTGGTAGTTATACCTGATGTAAATGACGAGATGATGGGTGCTGACGAGTTGATGGGTGCAGCACACCAACATGGCACAAGTATACATATGTAACAAACCTGCACGTTATGCACATGTACCCTAGAACTTAAAGTATAATAATAATAAAAAAGAAACATAAATGCAAACTCATCTAAATTTAATTTACTTTAGCTAAAATCTACATACATGTTTGAATATTGAATTTTAATGATGTAAATATTTTAAGGAGAAAGCAGGAATTTGAGAATAAACATAATATATTAATTATAAGTTTCTAAAAAAAATAAAAAAATAATAAAAAAATAAAAATAGAGAGGGAAAGAAAAAAGTAAATCCCGTTTGACTTTTGTTAATGCAGTAAAGTAAGGTTTCACTGAATCTCCTCTTCTTAAAAAATAAAGTGCTTCTCCCTGTCTGCCCTCCTCCTATATTGAAATCAAAATTGCCATAAATAAAACTGATATTGTTCATCCAGCATACTTTATCACCTCTAAGAATTAATTTCAAGTTAAACATATTTTGATAAGGTTGAATTCATATATTCTTAGAAAAGAATGCATTTTATGATATCCAAATTAGCTGCATAATGCACTTTATGAATAAAACAGGATAGAAATAATAAACTACATATTTATAATAAACTTCAGACTCTAATAACCAAAACCAGTCTTCCATTCCAGTTAAATCCACAAGGCCCTTTTAAAGCCCCTGTTATACATGGATTAAAGATGTCATTATTAGTAGAAAACTATAACAGTTTTGCATTGTAACTTAGTAAAGATTGTGTACTGGGTGTAAGACAGAAATGGGTATGAATCCCCAAATTACCACTGATTGTGTGGCCTTAGGCCAGAAATTGATGCCTTGAAGATTCCGTCACTTATTGTGTTTTCATAAACACACATACACACACAGACACACACACACACACACACATGGAGGGGGAGAGAGAGAGAGAGAATGACAGTGGTTACAGGGCATTGTGAGACTTCAGTGGAAAAATTTCAATTACTTAGCACAGCTCTTAAGACAGAGTATGTGTTCTACAAATGACTCCAAATCATTATTGCCTTTAAGATTATTAAGCAATAACAATATGTGTACAATATTAGAGCCATGGAAATATAAACCAAAAAGGTACAATAAATGGTTCCAAGTAAATTACAATCTATCAATAAAGAAAAAACTAACTTATATAAACACTTTAAAATCCAATTAGGAAGTAAATTGTGGGGTCTATTGTTAAGAAATCAGAAACGGTTAGGTTAAAGAGGGCTTCAACAAGAACCAAAGCTGTTCTTTTTTAAAATGGATAAGCTTTAAACAAAGAGATAATAAAGATGAGCTGGTGGGAATATGCATCGGTATGTAGGAGTCAGTGAGGGGATCTCCCTTAATGTAGAAAAAGGTACATATTAGAAGCCAGTAGGAAAGAAATTTAGATTTGTGGGATAAGAAGGGAGTCTTCATATGTCATTCCAGATTCTTCCAGGATAAAGACACCATGAGAGCTGAGTTTCACAAAATAATATAGATCAAGGAGAAGCTGGTATTAAAGACATTATTACAGTGAGGCAGGATAACTGGATTACCCCAGAAAGATATACAGATAGATACCAGTGAACACCAAAATCATTTACACTAAACGCTGAGGAATTAGTACTCAAAGTGGATACACTTGACTTAATCATTTTATGATCATTTATAATTATACTGTGTTATATTTATCATGTTATATTTGATAACATAATTATACTTATATAAATTTTATCTTGTTTTGCTTCAGATAATGATGACAGCAATACATTTTCTACATTCATATCCTCAATCATATGTTTCCGAAGGTTTACTGGAAAATTGGTTTGAAAGAAAGGTGACTAGTTATTGGTCTTGCTCTGACAGCTGTGGAAACCATTTGCTGATGGCCAGTGTCTCATTTACAACCTATAGCAGTGGGCCCTTGGGGAAGAGCTGAGGGATAAAGGGATATGAAATATGCTCCAGGCTCTTCTGTTGCCCTTACATACCTAATATCGGGTCCTGAATGATTCAACACTACTGACAGTAACTCCAAAGACATCTTTCTAAAGGCAAAATTCAATCTTATATTTTTCTCTTTAAAATTACACAACATAGTTAAGTGGTTTTATGAATCTAAATTGTTTTAAATTCTAATGATAGGAGTTAGCAGATTTATTGCATAGAAGATATTTACTAGGCATTGGGCCAAATTAGGTCCTGGTTAAAAAACACTAAATATAGGATGTCCAAGGTATCGAATCCCATTTTGATTTGTTCTTTCCACCCAGATAAGTAATGATACAAATGTTTCAGTGTGCAAAATGTTTAGGAAAACTAATACTCTCATTTCCTGGAACCAGTCATGTGTAAGATTCCAATGCTTTGTATATAAAACTCATACTACCAAGCAGCTGCAATTCTGCTTGGATAGGCTTATATTATGATATATGAGCAAATCTTGCTAACTCTGGGAGAGTAGATACTTTATAAAGACACATATTTTAGTTGTCTGATTGACACAGTAGACTCTCACCAACTTGGAAAATTCGGTTTAGAATTAAGGTAAAGTTGGAAACCTGAAAACTACTTTGATTGTATAATTGGGCAGTTTAAGAATTTCAGAACTGAAAGTAGAAATAAGTTATGTTGACTGTGATATCCACAGAAATAATCTCTTAATAGTTATTCTAAAAATAGTGTATATTTCTGGAATACATGAAATACCACCCTTAGAATATGGCAATTCCTATATTTGCTAGGAATCAAAAATGAAAGACAGAAAGCTAAACTGAGGGCATATCAAGGGCATCCTGAATGATTTAGATGAATAATAGTTTGAGTGTGTGTTTACATACATGTGTGCACGTGCAGTTAGCTCTCTCTTTGCTCTCTCTTAGCTCTCTCTTTGCTCCTTCAGGGATCCTTCCTATTGAGTTTAAAAAAAAAGCTTGCATATTCATTTTACCTTGAACCAGAAGATATGCACATAAAGAGTCATTTTCCCTAGTCTATATCTTAGTCCAAAAATTAAAAAGCATTCTTTGATATGGAGTTGTTTATGTCAATATCTCAAATCTCTTGCTTTAGACCCAGATAGTTAGTAATTTGGATGCCTCTATCCAAAAAACATGTTAGAAAACTTTTTCAAAATATGTACTTAAGATCTAGCATACTTATTCAACATTTCTGTCTCTTAAAACTTCATTGCAGAAAGCACAAGCAACAACAACAAGAAAAGATGAATAAACTGGATTTCAACAAAAACACATTTGTGCTTCAGAGAACATAATCAAGAAAGTGAAAAGGCAACCCACCAATGTGAGAACACAGTTTCAAAACATATGTCTAATAAAATATTTGAGTCCAAATTATCTAAAGAACCCTTGCAACTTGATAATACAAAGACAATTTAAAAAATGACAAATGATCTGAAAATAAATTTCTCAAAAGAAGATATACAAGTGACTAATGAGCACATGAAAAGACACTAAATAGCACTAATCATTAGGAAAACACAAGTAAAAACCACAATAAAAGATCAATTCACACTCACTAAGGTAGTAATAACCAAAAAGACAGATGATAAGTGTTGGAAAGGATATTAGAGAAATTAGAACCCCATACATTGCTGTTGGAAATGTATAATGGTGCAGCTGCTTTGGAAAATAGTCTCAGGTTTCCTCAAAAAGTTAAACATTATGTTACTATGTGATCCAATATTCTACTTCTAGGTATATACCCAAGAGAAATGAAAATATAACACAAACACTTGTACACAAATGTTTTAGAGCAACATTATTCATAGTAGCCAAATAGTTGAAACAACTGAAATATCCATAAACTGATGGAAGGATAAGTAAAATGTGATATATCCATATAAGGAGATATTCAGCAATAAAAATGAATTAAGTACTGATACATAGTAAAAAATGGATGAATCTCAAAAACATCTTCCTAAGTGAAAGAAGTCAGTCAAAAAGACCATGTATTGGATACTTCTATTTACATTTAAGTCCAGAATAGGCAGATATATAGAGACAGAAAGATTACTGGTTGCATGGGGCTGGGGCAGGAAAACTGGAGAAAATGGGGAGTGACGGTATAACTGCTAATGAATGGGGACTTTATTTTTGGTGTGATGAAATGTTCTACAACTGATTGGATCACGGTGATGGTTTTATAACTGAATAACTTAAAAATCATCAAATTGCACGTTTCATATGAGTGAATTTTATGGTTTGTAATTTATATCTAAATAATTTTTTTTTAATTATTACATAATCTTACTATTGTTGCGCTGCATTTTGCTACACCTTTCTTTGTAGCTTCTTCATTTGGCTGGGTGCAGTGGCTCAAGCCTGTAATTCCAGCAATACTTGGAAGGACAATGAGGGTGGATCACTTGAGGTTAGGAGTTTGAAAACAGCCTAGGCAACATGGCAAAACCTCGTCTGTAATAAAAATAAAAAAATTAACCAAGCATGGTGGCGCACGCCTGTAATTCCACCTACTCAGGAGGCTGAGGCAGGAGAATTGCTTGAACCTGGGAGGCAGAGGTTGCAGTGATCAGAGATTGTGCCAGTACACATCAGCCTGGGTGACGGACTGAGGCTGTCTCAAAAATAAATAAATAAAAATAAATAAATAAATAAATAAATAAACTCCTTCATTTAATCATTATTCTCATTAAGAGTGTAGGTAGTCTATATAGGCTAAAGCAAAAACGGTGTACAGAGGTAAAACTGTGTATTCCAGTCTTACACAAGGAAACTTTGAGGTAAGGAAACGTTTTGCTTTCACTTTCTGTAGTGCATTGGTAAGGATTCCTCCCTTCCTTTTCTGTATACATGCATTTCCTAATAGAAGAACCATACACACCCATAATGAATATATTTTTTAAAAAGTAAAGTATTATATATAGGATATCAGAATCACAAGCAACTTTTTAAAAAATTTTATTTATTTATTTATTTATTTATTTATTTATTTATTTATTTGAGATGGAGTCTCGCTTTGTTGCCCAGGCTGGAGTGCAGTGGCATGATCTTGGCGCACTGCAAGCTCCGCCTCCTGGGTTCACGCCATTCTCCTGCCTCAGCCTCTGAGTAGTTGGGACTACAGGCGCCCGCCACTACACCCGGCTAATTTTTTGTATTTTTAGTAGAGACGGGGTTTCACCGTGTTAGCCAGGATGGTCTCCATCTCCTGACCTCGTGATCTGCCCGCCTTGGCCTCCCAAAGTGCTGGGATTACAGGCCTGAGCCACTGAGTCTGGTGGCAACTTTTTTTAAAAAGTGTAGTTGCCTCTATTAGTAAATAGTCACATGCCACTTATAGTATATTTATAATATTACTATATAAATAGCATTGTCCTTATGCTTCTGTTTAATAATGCTAATGGAATGGTAAATATATAAAAAAGCTCAAAGTCATTACATTTTAAATATTTTAAATGCTTTTTTGACAGCTTTATGAATAAGAATCAAAGTTAGAAATCTTTCTGTCTGTGATTTTTTTCTGATTTCCCGTACATATTTTCAAACACAAGACTTTAAGTTTAAATGGTGGGCTAGCATACACGGAAAAAATGCTGGGTGCTCCAGATGTTTTGTTTAACTTCACTATGTATGTTATTGTTTTCTTTTCCCTTCGACAGACTAGAACGTCAAACAAAGTCACGCTAAAGGTCACTTTGATGTAAAAACAGCCAAATCTCTAGGCTCTCTCCAATCGTTTTACACATTTAAAGTTTGAACTATTAAATAAGCTGAAATAAATGCTCATTTTTTAAATTTCCTAAAACACTTCAAGTACTTCAGACTAGGCTTGTCATTTGAAAAAATACTGAAGAGTAGATCTGAATAAAACTCATTTAACTTCACAGTACATCTGCCATTTGAAAACATTTTTTTTCTTCTGAACACAGCTTAATGAATCTTTAATTTACCTTTCATTCAGTATCCACTGAGGGTCGTTAAAAGACAAAGTCTAAGTCACTGCACTTAATTATAGGCATTATATGTTATTATGTATTATTATAGAATACCATATGCCAATTATCATGGGACTTTAATAGATACTGAAAAACTACAAAACTGCACAAACATATCACTTGTACTATAGAACTACATTTGAACAATATCTTTGCACATAAACAGTACCTTTAAAGTATTTGCATTTGAGTGTATATGCTTTATAGATTTCAAAACTAAGTATTTTAATTAGTATAGTTGTGTCGTTTCCTAATTATATCTAGATATTGGACTACATTCCAACATATAACCAGAAACTCTAAAATAAACAGAATTATCATTATATTTAGATATCAAAACACATTGAGATCTAACAATGTTTTATACATTTGACTTCTAGAAAGTTGAAGTAAGTAACAAGTCAAGATATGTCCATATTTATTCATGAAATATTAGCGGAGGTTGTCATTTTCCCAGTCCCACTGTTGATAGCCAACCAACTTCCCCTTTTCTTTTGTTCCTTCTGTGGTTTTCTTAGTTCTTAATGTTGTGTGCAGCCAGAAATAGTCCATATTACACAGTGCTATCAGAGTTATATTTTAAAATTGAGCATATTTGGTTTTGTCTCTGCCCCTTTTAAGAACTGTCTTTAGATACCCATTCTTCTCTAGAATAAAGAAAAAAAAAATAGCATGAAATACAGGGTTTGGCAGAAGCAAGACCCGACATATCTTTCACATCTCATATAATCTTTTGTTATGACATTTTTCATTTTCATTGTTTTGAGACAGAGTCCCTGTCACCTGTCACCTGGGATGGAGTACAGTGGTGCAATCTCAGCTCATTGCAACTTCCAACTCTAAGGCTCAATCTATTCTTGTGCCTCAGCTTCCCAAGTAGCTGAGACTACAGGCATGCAGCATCACACCTGGTTAATTTTTGTATCTTTAGTAGAGACAGAATTTCACCATGTTGCCCAGGCTGGTCTTGAAGTCCTGGCCTCAAGTGATTCCCCCTACCTCAGCCTCCCAAAGTACTGGGATTAGAGGTGTGAACCACTCACTATGTCTGGCCCGTTATGACATATTTTATACACATTAGTTAGCACCTGTGTACCTACTACCCAGCTAATCAATCTACCTTATCTATTTTTAGACTTTTTTTCTATTTTAATATCTGTGTGTTCATAGTGAGTTTTTAACAGTTATCACAATTCAGGTGTCAATTGTGACACAATTTTACTTGTTTGTGCATGTGTTAACTTGGTTTTTATTCTGGGACTGACTAGACAACTCTCGTCCCTCAGGTTTCGAGTTATTGAACCATTTTAGGATCATTTTAGGAAGAATGAGCAGTCCTGTTTGTTGTTGAAAACGTTCCATTGATATCTTTTGGTAAGTTCAGAAAATGGTTAGCATCAAAACTTGCAGAATCGGCATCACTGGCTTGGAAGAAAGTCCCAGAGACTAAAATGAAGCATTGTTTTAATGAACATTGTATCACTATTTCATTAATAGCACAGAGGGTGACATTACATGGAGAAATGCAGGCATTAATAACTCTGAGTCAAAAAGATTTGAATGAGTCAGCCTCTGGATGAAAAATGTTTTAGAAAGAGCTTAATTTACTTTGTATTTTCCTTTTTGTATATAAACAAGAGTGATATATAACAATAAAGCAGACTAAAAGAGATCTTATAATAAGCATAAAATAAAAATTCTAAGTTTCTCTCTCTTGGAAACAAAATAATAGCATACCTTACAGTGGTGTCTTAGGTTCAGTGACAGTTTGACAGCTTCACCACTTATATTTTGGACAAGTTGCTTAGCCACTCTGAAATTCAATTTTCTCATCTGAAAAATGGTGGTAATAATAAAATCCAGCTCATAGGTTTATTGCTAAGATTACAGGAGGTAGAACAGTGCTTGGCATATATTAGTATTCAATGATGTTAACTGTCCCTGTCTCATCCATTGTTTTATATGGAATTGCTTACATATCTCTCTAATACCTACTTTATTTTTTCATAAATATTTTTGTCTTCTTCTACTTTTCTACTCTCCTCCTCCTCCTCCTTCTCCTTCTCTGCTCTTCCTCTTCTTACTCCTCCTTTTTCTCTTATTATGAAGAATACTTAATTAACGTAATAGTAGAAAGAATAATATATAAACAAACAAGTCACCCCAGTACTCATCCCTAGCACCACTGATCATCAGTCTACTCCCATGCACATTCCCATCCACTCTCCCCTCAGACTGAAAAAAAAAAAAAATCCCTCAGACATATCATTTTATGTATAGTTATTTCAGTATGTAATTTTAAAAGATAAAGACTATTTTTAATATACCTATAATGTTATTATCCACCTAAAATAATTAACAGTAACTCCCTAATATAGTCAAATATCTAGGGAAGGTTCAAACCACAATTTTTTTGAATAAATAATACTTGATGTACTCCAGTTGCAAAGACTGGAAAGTTAATGTATTTATTTCAAAAAATTCAGTAGCAACAATTTAAATTATTGAATAAAAGGAGGAAATACAAAACAGTAGTACCCAGAATGCTATATTTTCTTAACTTCAATGTCTTATATTTACCAGCTATTAAAAATTTGGCTTTGAGAATATTTTTGATAAATAAAGTAAATCTGAACTAAAATACCTTACATATATCCTCACATGTGAATAGCTTTTGATTACCATTATGTTAGATTGCTATATCTGAGATATGTGAGTCAAAAGTTAAACACAGGTTAATAATTATTCTAAAAAATCTAATCATATCTGCTTCATCTTGTCCTTCGATGCATTTTCTAGAAACATAATTTTTGGTACATTCATTCATTAATTTAACAGCTTCTGAGAACCTACTATGTGCTGCCAGTCACTTCTAGACATGGGGAGTAGAGCAGTGAAAAAAAGCTAAAATCCCCACCCTTATGGAACTCACTTCTAGTAGAATGAGAGAAACAAAAAACAAACAAACAGGAACATTTAATATGTACAGTGTGTGAGATGGTGCATGGAAAGAAAAAGTCTGGATAGGAAGTGGGGTGCAAATGGTAGGGGAGGGGGCTTGCAGTTTTAAATAAGTAGTGAAAGAAGTCCTAACTGAGGTTTTCTTTTTATGACTGTCATTCCATTCGAATTACTGTCTTTTATAAGGAATATATCAAACTAATAATAAAATAATGAGTATTTAGCACCACAATAACCATTAGTTTCTATTCCATTCCTCTCTTGAGTAACACTGAACACAAACACCAAAATTTAGCTGTAGGTCATGCATGTTACAAAGGATTTAGCTGACATAAAACTGTAGAACTGACTTGAAATACATTCTTCACAATACTTCAGAAAAAATGAAAATATAATTCATGCCAGTAACAAGGTTAAAAAAATAACACTCGAACATTTTCACTTCAATTCAGACAAGTAATTGTATTAGTACAATGAGCCTAGGAACAAACCTCCTGTCTGATGTTCCGGGTAACCGTGGTAACCTCTCTTTGGAGCTATTGAATTACACTGTCTACATGACTACTTTCTACATAACTTAGGATGATGATTTAGAAGAGAAATGTAGAGCTGCTCTGTATTCCCACAACTGATCTCAAAGTTGTAAGATCACCACTTTTGCAATCACTTCTTTGTTACAGGACCAAATAAAAATTTTTCGAGGCAACTCTAATAACAAACAATATAAACTTTGATCCTGTTTAACCCTTTCAGATATAAAACAAACAAATCTGATATTAGCATTGGAAAAAGAATCACTATCAAATAATATCTCATTAATAACTGAGGACAGAAGGCAATTGTGGTATTCAATTTATACATTTGACCTAAAAATTCCTTTATGATATTTTAAAACATCACTGACTGCCAACAAATTTGTGACAAGGCTGGCACTCTCTAAACACTGAGTATGAATGGGCACAACACTTTAGGAACACACACCAAAGTTCTTAAAATGTCTATATTTATAGTTCATTTCTATAATCTAGCCTAAGAAATTAAAAGAAAATAGAACAAAATTGCATGCATACAAATTTTCATTGCAATTATTCATAAAAAAGCAGAGTGACTTTTTTTGCCTCTTTAAATATTTATTAACTTTTCCAATTTTCAGTAATTAACCTAGGATATAGTTATAATCAGCAGAAACAAAAGTAATTGGAGGCCTCTTAACAATACATGTAACAATGAGAAGTCTAGTAGCAATGTTTGCTTGAGATGGATAAGCCACAATCCATTTTAAATTGCAAAGGTAACTCATATAATGATATAGAATAAAGAGAAGGTATAAAATTCTTGCCAAACATATTTAAAGTATGACTCTTTTCATTTTAGACTTGCTTAGATAATTTCACATGTCCTCAAATGTTCATATTCAAATATTTGGTGTCTAATTTTAAAAAAAGATGATAACTATAAAATGTTGTTATACAACCAACATTTATTGAGAATTTACATCATGACTTTAAATCTAAATACAACTTTTGAAAGTGGTTATTTAATGAAACCCATTTTCAGATAAAGAAACTAAGATTTTGAAAGGTTATGTCACTTGCCTACGGCAGGATAAATATGCGAATTCAGGATACATGGCTCCCCAGTTCCTAATCACAACACCAGCCTGTCCTTTTCTGTGTAAAGATTGCAGAACTCTTTCCACAGTCCTGAAAGCAACTAATGTAAAGACTCCATGGCAAACTCTAGAGCTTATTTTGATATTCTGGGTTTTACTCTGTGACCATATTTTCTGAACTACAAAATGTACACATATTCTGATAAGGTCAAATATGCTTATAGGGAAAAAAAGAATATGTGAATTGGAAACAATCCTAGAAAAGACAGACTATATGACTGCCACACCATATAGTTGAAAACATAGCAGTTGATATGAAAAAAATACCAGAAAGTTAATACTGAAACTCTGGTGAGGACCAGACTTAAGAAGTCACTAGGGAATTAAATAACTAGTTATTTCATCTCTTTTCATGTGTTTCATTGCTCAAATTTGCCCATGATTTTTCTTTATCATCCTTTTGTTTCTGCTTCTCTAATTTTTCTTTCAAATGTTTTACAATATCATTTCCTTCAAACAAATACCCTAACCTGTTTTGCTACAAGGCATTGGTGGCTGGGTGCATTTGACCTGATAACATTCCACAGTCAACTGATACAACCAATTAATTAGAGAAGGTACACAATCTCACACACCAAACCTTTCAAGCATGTTCAGCATGAGATAACATGTTTTAATATAACATTTTATACAGGAGTGTTACAAATGTGCTACTCTCTCCCAGAGGTATGTAAGGGTAATACCTGTAAATATATAAATATATGAACACAACTGCACACAACTGACATAACAAAAAAAGAATGACTTCCATATTAACTTATAATTTAATAGAAGCAAATGGAGACAACTTAGTAAAGTAGCCTTTGAAAATCCAATGATAAGGTTATGTTTCCAAAAATTTGTGTAAAGGAATACATGACCTATAATAGCACATATTTAAAATACCTTAGCATAGTCAGAAATAAAAACAGAGCTGAAAAATATTGTTTACACTAAAACAAGTCAGACTCGCTTTGTGGCATTAATTGGTATGTGTTATTTATTGACTGAGAACTTTAGGAGACACTCGCACTTACCTAGAAAGTGAGTCGGTGTTTGTGTGTGTTTGTGCTTGCCCCTGCAGTGCACTAACTGGCACACAAGTGACCTAAGGGGCTTCTTTCTGGTACTGTTGTAACATCAAGAGAAGCTAGCTAAGTCCACAGTACAGGAAGCTCACCGTTTTTAGACACATCTTCAACCTACTAATAGAACATCTTCTTGGATGACATCTATTTTATAATACTGAGATTGTATATCTTCAAAAGGGTCTAGAGCAATAGGTCGACAAATTCACAAACATAGGAAAGCACAGTTACTGCAGAAATTATTCACTCACATACATAATATATGTTATACGATTAATACATATACTATGTGCTTTTATTTTTCAGATAAATATTAGTGATATATTAATACATATGTATTTACTTTAAACTGGTACTGAATTCATACCAAAGCAATTTGTTCAAAGTAATTCACCATGCTTTCTCAATCAACAAACAGTAAAAGGTCAACTAAAATAATATGTCTACTAAAAAGTATCTGCATATTTGACATGTTGGGATTCACTGCACCATAGCATAATTTTCCTTTGATGGGCAGTGACTCATTCAAACACCTTAGGCAAACAGAATGTGCTGCACTTTAGCAATTATAATAAGGTTATCAATTTTTAAAAGCCAGCCACTTTACTTCATCAATGAGCTGAAGCAATACTAGAAGATTAGGAAGGCTTATCAGTTCAAGACACTTTGAGACAAGTCCAGAAGTTATACAATTAATTTTTAATGATTTCTACATCATCTAGGAGATTCTCATTATATGCAATAAAAGCTAACCTAATAGTGTCTTAAAATTCCTTATTTCACTGAATCACCACAAGGTCTAATAATTCTGTGTTTGAATCCTAATAATACAAATTTATACTTTTGCAGAGAATTACATAAAATGTCTAAGATAGTATTTTGAAAAGTGATAGATTTAAGATTTTTTAAAATACAGTTTTTGGAAATCTCTCCTCCCCCAAACAATTAAAACATAAGTGGTATATAGGGAATTTAACCAACATATAATTGCTGGCAATTTTCTTAATGTTTGATCCATTTTAGAGGAGCCCAAGCTCCCAATTGAATTTTCCATGGAAGATACCAAGCGCATACTTTTTCAAAGGTATTCTGATTGTAAATTTTCTGCGTCCCAGATGGTTATTCATTGAGTTAAAATATAACTAGACCAATGTTTACAAATGAAGAAATTATAAATATTATCTCCAGGACTATTTTCTTCATAAGTTTTCATTTTCATTTTCACTACCAGAGTTTGCTGTCTTTGATGCTAAATTTTTCACTTTGTTACCAAGTGAACTTGACAGCAAGAACTAAGTTAAACTTTGAGCTCATCTTCAGTCACAGAGAGCCCCAAGAGACATCGTCTCAAGTTTGGGGGAGAGAACACTGAATGGAAGAATCTCCTTGTCTCTCAAAACGTTCACAAATGCCTTTCTTTTGATGTGGTCCATCACTACATTCAATGTTTGGTTTTGTTTTCATTTCTCTTGAGTCTTTGAATATTATTCATATACTTTAGAAAGTTCTGAAATTTCTTCTCTCATATTACCCTTTATGTCTATAATTTTTAAATTATTTCAAATGATGTCCAAATATAACTTTTAAAAATCATTCATTCTGTGAGGAGTAAGAAGTGTAAAAACACATTTTTATTCTATTGTTTTACAAGCTCAGCTTTCATTTTACATTCAGGGGTACATGGTTTGTTACACAGGTACATTGCATGATGCTAAGGTTTTCAGGTTGGAAAGACCCCATCACCCAGGGAGTGAACACGGTACCCAAAAGGTAGTTTTTCAGCCTTTGCCCCACCTCCCTTTCCCCCCGCTGTAGTAGTTCCTAGTGTCCATCATTTCCATCTTTATGTTCAGGAGTACCCAATGTTTAGCTCCCACTTATAAATGAGGACATGTGGTATATGGTTTTCTATTCCTATGTTAATTCACTTAGGATTATGACCTCCAGCTTCATTCATGTTGTTTCAAATACTTCTTTTCATTATTTTTTTAGCTGCATTGTATTTCATGGTGTATATATACCACATTTTCTTTATCCTATCTACCATTGATAGACACATGGGTGGATTCCATGTCCTTGCTATTTTGAATGGTGCTGTGATGAACATATGAGTTGCTGTGTCTTTCTGGTATAATAATGTACTTTCCTTTGGATATATATCTAGTAGGGATTGCTGGGTCAAATGGTAGTTCTGTTTTTAGTTCTATGAGACATCTCCAGAATGCTTTCCACTGTAACTAAACTAATTTACATTCCCACCAACAGTGCATAAGCATTCCTTTTTCTCTGCACTCCTGCAGCATCTGTTATTTTTTGTCTTTTTAATAATAACCATTCTGACTAATGTGAGATGGTATCTTATTGTGGTTTTATTTTACATTTCTCTGATAATCAGTGATGTTGAGCATTTTTTTCATATGTTTGTAGGCCTCTGGTATGTTTTGTTTTGAGGAGTGTCTGTGTCCTTTGCCAACCTTTTAATGTCTATTTTTTGTTAAGTTTGCTTGTTAAGTTTCTTATGAAATCTAGATATTAGTCCTGTGTTGGACGCATAGTTTGCAAATATATTCTCCCATTCTGTAGGCTGTCTGATTACTCTGCTAATAGCTTCTTTTGCTGTGCCAAAGCTCTTCAGTTTAATTAGGTCCCACTAGTCAATTTTTGTTTTTGTTGAAATTGCTTTCGAGAACCTAGTCATAAATTCTTTTCCAAGGCCCATGTCCAGAATGGTGTTTCCTATGTTTTCTTCTAGGATTTTTATAGTTTGAAGTCTTATATTTAACTCTTTAAGCGATCCATTTTACAAGGTAAGAAAACTCAGCATATCTCTATCTTGATCAAAAATAGGAATCCACAACCTTCTTTTAGCAAACTGAGGATTTAGTATTGAGTGCTTAGGCAATTAACTTTAAAAATTAAAAGAGAAATAATTAGATAGGCCTTGACATTTACAAAGATTTACAGGATCCCTCCAAATTTCCTTTTAATTTATTGATTCTTGGTTAAATGACAACATGGGTACCAGGAAAGCTGGTGTCTCTGTTGTGGGCAAATACTAGATTGCCTACATGTGTGTTCACAAGAGACATCTCACTTGTTTTTGGATGATTGCAGCCAGATACTGAAAAGCCTGACAAGGTCTTGGATAGGGGCAAGCATTAAGGATAATCCAGAGTGAATATTCTTCCTTCCTGTCAGATTAAACTCTAAATGCAAGAGTTCGTTTTTTGAACAAGAATTTATTAACAATATCTTCAGGAAAAGCACCCAAACTAACCAAGAAACAATCCCATCTCACCATAAGTCATTCAGGGTAAAAGGGCAGTCATATAACAGACACAAGGGTTTTCCCTCTTTTACAGTTATAAGCACTTTTGGTTGTTTCTGCTGCTGAAAAAGCAGGTACTGAGCATCTACTTTGTTGCAGTCTCAGTGCAAGGTGCTGGATAGAGCACTGAAGAGACAGTCCCTGCCCTCATGGAACTTCCAGTCTGGTATACAATTTATTTAAGCAACTACATACAGCATTACATGATAGTGTTATGGAGGTCCAGCAGCACTTGAGAAAGCTGCCCAACCCAGGCTTGGAGGGTTAGGAAAGGCTCCTCAGAGAAGGTGACAGGTAATCCAACTATTTCTGTCCTCATAGTGAGTGCAATGTCATTTTCTGTTTGTGGTTACTATAATTTGTGTCTTTCCCTGAAATGTGGATATCCTCTCATCAACCTCTCCTTTCACACACCTAGTCCTGGACAGTGGTGGAATAGTCATCCTGTTTCAGTGATTGCAGGGTGGCTCCATTTCAGGATTTCCACTTGTTCTCTGAAGTGCTGTGAATACAGACACTGAAGGGGCTAACTGGTTGAATCTCAACGTGCATTCTGTTACACTGGTCCCTGTTATATATCCTTTCACTTGTACCTGGAGCTTGATAGCAATAAGAATAGAGCAAATACCATTATGTGAGAGGGTCTCTGACCTTCTTAATTCAATTCTCTATTTCTCTCTTGCTCACAGCTACGTGGAAACTTACATACCTAAATTCAAAATCAGCTTTCAATTCACTCTACATTATTGATAAAAGGGCTAGGTTTTTCTCTAGTTCAGTGAACGCGGTTTATAACAGTGCAGTTTTCTGAATGTGCTTTTAAAGCTCATAGTGACTTCTGACTCTCTGTCTTTTTTTTTTTTCTCGATGACCTTTGACAAGGATTGCAGCCAGCTGCAATGGAAGAGCTTACCATATGTTGAAAATGGTATTCTGACATCTGCTCTAACATTCCTTGTTTCAAACATAAACATGTGTCTAAAATGACTTGAATTACACAGGCTTGGTTCTCTTCACTGGTGACAGGGATGGGACTGGTAGGAAATCATCCATTTAAACTGGGATTACTGTACCTTGTATGTCTTTTGACATGGTTTAACAAGATCATTAATTCTGGTTATAACTATCTAATAAAGACTATCCCCTTGCAAACTCTATGTAGAATCAGCTCACTTTGTTTTTTACTCTGAAAGAATCTAATAACAGGCATTAACAGTTTTAGAGCAAGGTTACAAAGCTCTGCAGCATACTAAAATAAGTATCATTTGTTTTCCCAGTGATTTATAGTAAGACTTCAGCAAGGGAGTCTTGATAACAATAGAAACACTAGGTTGTTAAGCATCTCCTACCTGTGGGTCCATCACGCAGCACAGTGCCCAGGTAAGTAAATTACATAAAGTCTCAATAGTAATGTCCCATCCAGGATTCAAACTCAGCTCTGACATCAAAGGCAATTGAATTTCCAGGTCTCCTAGCTGCCTTCATAGTGACTCTTCCTTCTTTTAAAATGTTGGTTAGAAGATTTACAATTTTCTTCTCATATTTTACTCTGATATATTATTAATATATTTAATTGTTGAAAATGAATTTTTAAATCAATAAGTGATTAGATGAAGTACTTTTCAAACTAAGTATTATTAAATCATATCTTAAGGTAACAAAAAAAAGCTTCCTTCTACTTAAAGCCAAGCCGATTTAGTTGGAGTTTTGATTAAAACCAAGCCAATTTTGTTGGAGTTTTACAAACAGCTCCACCAGGAAGGATTTCTATGCAGAGAGTTTTCATTGGCCTCTCCAGATCAGCTCCACCCTTCTTCAGGCTGCTTTGTTCCCAGAGAAGCTAATAAGTATGAGCTAATTAGATCACTTGAGCTAATAAGATCACTTTCTCTCTGGCTGCTAGTTGGATTTGGCCAATGAAGGGGGGCAAGAGTTGGAGATAACTGGTCAGGAGGAGAGTGAGGTCAGAGTGTGTGTTCCCCAAGCTTCCTCCTTGATAAGTCATAGCAAGTTGACCCTGTCCCTTACTCAAGGCCAGCTACTCCAGCAATGTCTTCTACCTCTCTCCTTTCAGACTGTTGCATCTGCCACTTCCCCTTTAGGGAGAAGGCAGTCAAGGCTCCCTGGTTGCTAGCCCTGAGGCGCTTTGCCTAAACTTGCCTACATCTTTACTCCACTTGAGTACATGATCTGTTTCCTGACTGATACAATCCCAAATAAGTAACATATCCTGGACTTGGACCTTAGAGAAATGAGCATCATCACTTGATTTCTTAAGAAACTACATTGTTGGAACCTGTTGTCTTGGTGGTTTTGTTGTTGTTTTTTTCTTCTTTTCCCCAAGATTAAACTATTTTCTTCATGGCGAATCTCTATCCTAACCCAAACAATAACACTATCTTCACAATGCAACTTCATAAACTGATTTGCTTTTGATTCCTGCCTCTAAAGAGAGCCTATGTAAGATCTAGACGACAGGTTGAAGAGACCTGGAATAAATTCCTGGGATGGACCTGGTTCCCGGTATACAGGACTTCTGAACTTCACATTGCTTTACCCATCATGGAATTTTGACTATTAAGTGACAGCTGAATTATTGCAATGTCACAGAATAACTCAGCAGGATTTAGGATTATGAAAATATTTGTATCACTTATTAGTTAAACAGTATTTAAAAATTAAACTTCTGATTTGATAAATATGAATGTAGTTG
Organism: Chlorocebus sabaeus; assembly: GCF_047675955.1. Taxonomy (NCBI): domain Eukaryota; kingdom Metazoa; phylum Chordata; class Mammalia; order Primates; family Cercopithecidae; genus Chlorocebus; species Chlorocebus sabaeus. Next base: position 14,555,957 of record NC_132918.1, read on the forward strand.
CCTAATATAGATAATCTTAAAGTGCTATTTTAAACTGCTAAAATGCTTGATAAACAAATCCTTCAAAAAACAGACTGGGCCGGGTTCAATGGTTCATGCCTGTCATCTCAGAACTTTAGGAGGCAAAGGTAAGAGCACTGGTTTAGCCCAAGAGTTTGAGACTAGCCTGGGGAATGTAGGGAGATCCATCTCTATAAAAAATAAAAGTGAAAAAAAAAATAATGGGGGCATAGTGGTACATTCCTGTGGCCTCAACCACTGGAGAGGCTAAGGCAAGAGGATTGCTTGGGCCCAGAAGGTGGAGGCTACAGTGAGCTGTGATCACAATACTGCATTCCAGTCTGAGTGACAGAACAAGACTGTGTCTCAAAAACAGGCTGTTTATTTTTATTTTACTCTGCCTCCTAAAGTGTTGAGATTATAGGCATGAACCATTGCACCCGGCCCAGTCTATTTTTTGAAGTATTTGTTCCTCAAGCTTTTTAGTAGTTAACAATAACGCTTAAAAATTATCTATATTAGGCAGCTACATTCATATTTATCAAATCAGTTGTTTAATTTTAAAATGCTTTTTAATTAATAAGTGATACAAATGTTTTCATAATCCTAAATCCTGCTGAGTTACTCTGTGACATTGCAATAATTCAGCTGTCACTTAAAGGTGAACAGACTGTTTACCTTTGCATTATAATTATTTTATCTCCTTTTCCTGAACTTTTACCTACTAGTTGACTTTCTCAAAACTGTATACTTATATTGTTTTCACAAACAAAAAACATAGGCAGCTCCATTTTACAAAAATATGCGTAGAAAAAATATGTTAAGTATGAAATACATTTTTATCACAAAGTTTCCAAGTAAAAAATTTCTTTATTAAATAAACCAAAGTTTCTTCAGTTCTTTCTCCACAGATATACTTACAAGTGAAATAGGAAGGGGAGTTTAATATATTGAAATTCAAGCATGGTTTCCCTGGCAGCCTATGAGCACTTTCATCTCTCTCTTGAAAAGAGAGTCTGTGAGAGCTTGCTAAATACAGTGAGGGTTTGTTTTCTTTCTGTGTGTCTTTGGATTTTCACAAACCAAAACAGATTAAAACATATATATGATAGTTAAATAGTTCTTGCTAAATGATTGGTTAAGATTAAGTTTATAAAATCAAATGAAAAAATTAGCCCCGTTATAGTTAGAGACAAATGGATCAATAGCATTTTCTTGCCCTAAATAATATAAGTGCATTTATAGTTCAATGATAGTAGTAATTCCTAACCACCACTTTGGAAGAAATAGCTGGGGATTTCCAATGTCATTCACAGTTGGAAAAACAACCACACATATAGCCAAACTTCCTGCCCTACAAACAGGACGGAGAGGCACTGATAACAATCATTATTACAAGTTAAGTGGTGTCACAAGCCCAAGTTCAAATTTATCTTCCCAGCATCTAGCAAAGAACTAGCTGAGCCAACAATCTCCAAAAATAAGTTTACCGTAGAATGAGGAAAATATCAAGGCCTGTGACCTTGAGTTTCTTTCTCTATCAATAATCCTGTCAGGATGGCAAAAGTACATTGTTTAACCAAAACAAGCTCCTGCAGATTTCCTTCAAGATTAAGTTGCTGTCTCTATTACCTCACCCAAATAATAATGCTAAATTAGAAAAGATTCAAAGCACTAGACTTTTATTCTCTCTTCATTCAACGTTAACACATCATCTCCTTCCACTGTTCTAACAGTAATTAAATGGGTTTTGTTCATGTTAAATAGAAGAAAATAAAGACTCCTTTCCCCCTTTTCTTTCTTAAACTTACCAAGAAACTTCTGGGTTTCCCTTGCACCTGTGATCCAGTTTTCCTGCTACCATAATGTATGAGTTCCAGTTGTGGTTAAATACCATCTGTTTTAATCCAGTTGGAGACTTCTATATTTACCCAAGTGCATCTTTATATCTCCTTTAATGCAAGGCTTTCATTGGTACAACTTAGGAATGGCTAATACAGGCAAAATTACATGGGCACAAGCTCATGGGTTTACTACAATATACAATTTTGTGGTGTATAAAACTATATATATTTGTGCAAGTGAGCAGGCGAAACTAAATAACTGATTTTATTCCTTATATTTGGAAAATGAATGGAAGACAAGAGAAATAATCTAAGTTTCCTAAGACTGAGGAAAGGAATATCTAAAGTTTAGATATTTTTTATTCAAATTTGGGCACTGCTATATCCTTTTTTCCACTTACATTCTCCCTCCCCATCCATGGAACAGTCTAGAGTACTTGTTTTCTTTTGCCATCGCTTTAGCCAGCCCTAGCAGAAGGCTATGAAGTTGTATATTGGAAGTGTCTGTGAATGAAGACTGTAAACAGGAAAACATACAGCACATGTAACAGCAACAGATGTAATATACATAATATTTCCGTTTAAAATTCCAGTGTAGATTTATTTTCTCTTACTTTATTTTCACTGAATAATAAAACCGGCTGATCAGAATTCTGCTTATAACATGCTTTCCTTGCTGCTTAAAATTATTATTGACTTGTGAAAGACCATTAGCTTTTTCATCTGCACATGAACTAATTCCAATTTATTTAGGCTTTTCTCACTGGTAATATTTTCTGGCATTTTAATGAGGTTGTTGCCCTGCTCTACTCTTAAATACCTCCTATTCCAATATTTTAAGAAAAGAAAGAAAAATGCATGACTACATTACTATGTCTTTAAATAATTTCAAAAATATTGTGCCTTTTTGAAGAATTTTTTTTTTTTTTTTTTTTTTTTTGATATGGAGTTTCGCTCTTGTTACCCAGGCTGGAGCGTAATGGCGCGATCTCGACTCACTGCAACCTACACCTCCCGGGTTCAAGCCATTCTCCTGCCTCAGCCCCCTGAGTAGCTGGGATTACAGGCATGTGCCATCATGCCTGGCTAATCTTGTATTTTTAGTAGAGACAGGGTTTCTCCATGTTGGTCAGGCTGGTCTCGAACTCCTGACCTCAGGTGATCTGCCCTCCTTGGCCTCCCAAAGTGCTGGGATTACAGGTGTGAGCCACTGTGCCCAGTCTGAAGAATTTCTTTATAAACTCACAATCAGCTTGTGGTCCACCCTGAGTCCCAGATCTTGTCCTACTATGTATAACCTGTAGCTAACACAGTGAAATAGCTAATATAGTATGGCTATTAGCTTCAATGCCCAGATATTAAAGATCATTTTGAGTTATATTTGTAAAGTTACTTGTATAAATGTTAACAATGTTCAATATTAATAATTAAACACAACATACTATTCATACAATTAAGATTAATTTTAAAGAACTATCCAGACCAAAGGCATTAATTGAAAATATTTAAAACAATGCCTATCCATCAAATGTAGCACTTACCATTTGTGGAATATTTGACAGATTGCTCATACTCTGTAACCTTTTTTATAAGTGAAGTCTATAAAACAGAAATCACATCACAGCACTTTGGGAACATGTGGATGAAATTCTATTTGTATTTACGAACTTTTCTTCCTTTCTTTCTCCACAGATATGTTTATAAGTGAAATAGGAAGGGGAGTTTTATATATTGAAATCCAAGTATGATTTCCCTGGCAGCCTATGAGCACTTTCATCTTTCTCTTGAAAAGAGAGTCTGTGAGAGCTTGCTAAATACAGTTGGGGTTTGTTTTCTTTCTGCGTGTCTTTGGGTTTTAACAAACCGAAACTAGCTTTTTTTCCCTCTCTTAGCAGGGGCGCCCATAATTTGTGCTCTTTCATTTTGCTGCTACCCAACTCTCAGATATAGCTGACATCATGGGTTTCAGAGACCTGAAAAGCCCTGCTGGCCTCCACGTGCTCAATAATTACCTGGCAGACAAGAGCTACATCGAGGGTTATGTGCCACCATAAGCAGATGTGGCAGTATTGGAAGCAGTCACCGGCCCGTTGCCTGTGAACTTGTGTCTTGCCCTGTGTTGGTATAGTCACATCAAGTCTCATGAAAAGAAAAGGCCAGCCTGCCAGGAGTGAAGAAACCTTTGGGCAAATATGCTCCTGCTAATGTTGAAGACACTACAGGAAGCAGAGCTACAAGTAGTAAAGACGATGATGATATTGATCTCCTTGGCTCTGATAAGGAGGATGAAAGTGAAGCAGCAAAGAGGCTAATGGAAGAATGGCTTGCCCAGAACGAATCAAAGAAAGCCCAAAAATGTCCACTTGTTGCCATTTTCAATTGTGCTAGATGTGAAACAGTGGGATGATGTGGCAGATATGGCAAAGCTAGAGGAATGTGTTAGAAGCATTCAAGCAAACGGCTTAGTCTAGGGCTCCTCTAAACTAGTTCTGATGGCAAATGGAATTTAAATACTTCAAATCCAGTGAAGATGATAAAGTTGGAACAGATACACTGGAGGAGCAGGTCACTGCTTTTGAGGATTCTGTGTAGTCCATGGATATGGCTGCTTTCCATAAGACCTAAAATTCACCCCAGATCATTGCACTTGAAATAAAAACTTGAAAGAAAATAATAAATAAACACAGCTCAAAGTCTCCTATTGACATCTGTAAATAGCAAGAAAACAATTATTTAGAGATAACACAATATTTCACTTCCTTTGAAAAATTTGTAGGAAAAAGAGATGAATAAAATATGTTTAAAGAAAAAATAAAGAAATATGTACATACAGAAACAGGTAAAATGCTTTAAAAAGAACTGACTTCACACAAAGTGTCATTATTTTATTTAAAGGTTAATAACAATATTTCTTGGGCCAAGCATTTCCAATACACCACCGGAAGAAACCCATTATAAAGCAATGTCCCTGACAACTCCTTCTAAATTCACTATGAGGATTATACGAAGATTCATCATATTCTTTTTCAGTTAAGACTAGCATGTAGGAGGAAAAAGCAAAACTGAGTGATCTACTATTCACTCCTTTCTTTTCACCAACGCCAGGATTAGGTTTAGACAGCCCGAAGAAACAGCACAGGTCCTAATGTTAAGGATACTGCTGAAAGGTGACACTCTAGCTGCCATAGAGAAAATAGTTTAACAATCTGGGTAGACTCAGAAAGCCTTTCCTTAGACCTCACTTACCGTAATTCCACCTCTTTTCTAAAAATGAGCTTACCAGCTTTCATACAGATGTCTTGCTCCCACAGACACAGAGCGTCTGCATGTGCTTTTTCTCTTTTCAGACGGTTCTGTCTGCCTCCCTCTACCAAGTGTTGATTAGGCATCCCCCAACTTATCATTCCTCCATATTCAGCAGATTTGGCCCCTCAATTATGACATCTCATGGATGTAGGTATGTTTACTTATTGTTTCATTATACTTTGTTTTCATGATTCTTAGATGAATAACTGCCTCCCTCAGTAGAATGGAGACTTACTCATTGCCTGTACTGAGTTACTAATATATTCATAGAACTGAGCCCAGGGCCTAGCTGAGGGTGAATAATCAATAAATATTTGACACATGAATAAATTAAATAACTTAATCAGTAGATAGATGAATACTTAATCAACCAAAAGGTACTAGAATTGATTGACACCTATGGGTGATGGTTCGTCTCTGGATTTAGAAAACTCCAGGTTTCCACATTTTGCCTAATGCAGTTTTTCCTTTTCCTTCAAACTAACGATGGTTAGATAATGTTTACTCAACAGTAACCAAACCATTCAACTGAGAAGCATTTTTCTCATAGTAGAATTTTACCAAATTGCCATTGAAAAAGAAACCATTGTTTTATTTAAATCGAATATGTCTAGAGTGCTAACACTTATTAGTAATCTGTTCTCAGAGAACTTCATTAATTGGATGCATTTAATCATGGCACATAGAGTAATTTCAGTATGGGTTTGGAATGTAGTCTACAAACACTATTGACTATCTCTGACAAGAAAGCCTGAATGCCAGACACGATGGCCCAGGGGTTAGAGGATTCTCAAACAATGTAGTAGCCACAGCTGCGAATTCAGTGTGGGATAACTCAGTATCTCAATTAACTACGGAAAGTCTCCTTTAAGGTGAAGTCATTGATCACTTGGATTTTAACAGCCAACGATCTGGATTCCTTTTCTCATATTGAGTATAAGCGGGAATCTTAGTGACCTTGACATCTGAATGCATGGAGTCATGGATTTGTTACACAGCCACCTAAGGCTCTCACTGCCTGAATCCAGCTGACAGCCTAATTAAACAGCAAGAGTTCCTGGAGGGGAATGTTAATGAGTCTACTTGGCAGCCAGCAGTCTGTTCCCCAGATGGTGCAGGGGTTATAAATTGTCAATAGGGTAAGAGTAGTGAAGGAAGTTGAGGAAAATACAGAAAGACTCCTACATCACTGTAACTTTCTAAGATGCTAGGTCCATGATGAAGATATTTGGAGATATGGCAACCGGGGTGAGGGTAGAAAAGTAGCAGCACATCTATTTATCTTGAACTCTAAGAATACATCAAGAATTGCTTTGGCTTTTCAAATGGACACCACCCTGTGGTGTCTGGGTAAACTGAATGGTTATTTCAGGCACGTTTGTCAGGTTGATAGTGACTGAAAAGAATGGTAACATGATTAAAGCCCTACCATGTTTGTAGTTGGTATTTATTATTTTTCTGTCTATTTTTCCCTTATAAATAGAATCTAGAGTATGAGAGCTCTCTGCTAATTCAGTTATTATCGAATGAGTAACATCTTGACAAGAAACAGTCTCCTGTGACCTTCAAGTCGTGTGCTCCCTATACAAAGTAGTCAGTGTGAAACAACTTACATTATCTACAATTAGAAATGAAAATGCCTCTTTTGCTTTCATTAGGCTTCCTCCTTAAATGTTCAGTTGGTTCTTAATTAAGCTTTGGAGCCAAATGGATATGAGAAAGCCACAGTCACGTTTTACCTTCACTGTACTTCAGAACTCAATCCCAAGTACCATTTGTGGCAACCAGACCCTAGAGTGACTCCCAAGAATGTTCACCTCCTAAAGTCCACACCTTTGTATATCCCTTCTCCATGAGTGTAATTAGCTTCCAAATAGCAGAATATGACAAAGGATGTTGCTCCCGTGGTGAGATGATGTTATGCGAACGTCTGTCTTAGCTGACTGGATTGAGAGACTCTTCTGCTGACCTTGAAGAAGAAAGTTGCTATGATACTGACTGCCAGGGGAGAGGTTATGGAACAGGGGACTACCTGTGACCTCTAGGAGCTGAGAGGCTCAGTTCTATGACCAAAAGAAACTGAATTCTGCCAACAACCACCTCCAACAGGTCTGTGAGCTCTAGAGAGAAATGCGACCTGGCCAAACTTGAATGCTGTCTTGTGAAACCCTGGGTTTCAGGACAGGAGATCTCTCAAAGCTATGCCTTGACTCCTGACCCACGGAAACTGACATAATAAATGGGTATTGTTTAACCCACTAAGTTTATGTTCATTTGTTATGCAGCAATAGAAAACTAATACGTCATGGAAGAATTACCCATATTTGGCTGTAAGTGTAAATGAAAAGAATCTTCAAATCTTAAGGTTGGATGGGACCATATGCATCATCTATGCAAATTTCCCATCCTCAATCTACAGGACCCAGTAAATTGTTATGCCATTTCTTATTGAGCAGAAAGAGGAGTTTACATCACTAGTTCTTAAGAAATACTTTTATACTGACGCAATATCTGTCTTCCTCACTAATGCTAGCTTTATTAACCCATACTAAGTATATTTTCTTCTTCAAATATGTGTGCAGCTCTTGTGCCTCTACTAAACTTTCTTCTTCTCCAAGTAAAACAACCCTGGTTTTTTTAGCTCTTCAATACATGACATATTCTCAACACAACTCACATTCTGCTGACATGATTTTGAAGCTACATTAACTCTTAGTTCACTCAGAACTGAAGATAACACTCTCAATTAGATGTGGTCATAATAAAATATAAAGGCAATATTAATTCATTTCACCTAAGTTGATATTATTTCTATAACCTTAGTCTGTTACATCTAAAAAAAAAAAAAAAAAAAAAAAAAAAAAACTTTACCTTTATAGTATGGTAATTCCTCACTTAACATCATCAATAGGGTTTCAGAAACTGTGACTTTAAGCAAAATGTTTAATGAAACTAGTTTTCCCATGAATGAATTGATAAAAACAATAGCCCCACAGTATATTTCTGGTCAGAAAACATCATCGAACTTCGAAATGAAGACCCGAAACACTTCTAATATTAAACATTAAAATAAATGTGAACATTAAATGTATTTTTAAACATGGCGAAACATCGTTTCTACTAAAAATACAAAAATTAGCTAGGCATGGCGGTGCGCACAGTGTGTATCTGTGCTGTATATGCTACCCACCTCTTAGTCATCAATATCATCTGTTCTGATACTAAAACATCAAGAGCTTCATGGCTTGATGAGCCAGGATTACCTGAAGCAGATAATCAGGTGATCCTGGCTGATCCTAGGAAAAAAACAATACCCATTGATTATGTCAGTATCCCAGCTACTCAGGAGGCTGAGCAGGAGAATTGTTTGAACCCAGGAGATGGACGTTGCAGTGAGCCGAGATCGCGCCATTGCACTCCAGCCTAGGCAACAAGAGTGAAACTCCATCTCAAAAATATTAATAAATAAATAAAATAAAATAAATAAAGATTATTAAATCAAGTAAGACAATTATTTACCCAATTAGTCCAGCTCAGTATCACGGGTTGCCAGAGCCTATCCTGGCAGTTGGGTCACAAGGTGGAAACCACCACTGGACAGGATGCCACTTCATTCCAGGGCGCATTCACACACACACCCATGCTCACTTAGACTGGGACCATTTATACACACCAACTATCCTAACATGCACATCTTTGGAATTTGGGAGGTAATCAGAGTCCCTGGAGAAAACCCATGCAGACATGGAAAAAAAAAAAATATGCAAACTCCACACAGAGAGTGGCCCCAGCTAGGAATTATTTATTTATTTTTGTCATCAGCATTATAACAAAATAATATTGAACAAAACAACATTTGAGGACTTGTATTTAATTGCGGGCCATATTACAGATTAATCAACACCCTTTCTCAACCACTTTCTCTCTTGTCTTCCTCTATTATAGAATCCAGAAAGCTTAATGCTTGATTTTTCTGGCTCTCTTGCAGCTATGGGAGGTTATGTGACAGAATTCTGGTTAATGAGGTATAGAGAGAAGTCAGCTAGGGATCAATCCCTCTTTTTCATTAAAGGATAAAATCTCATCAGGAAGAAAATTCTGGTATTTCTTTCCCTCTGGAATGTGGACAAAACCCTTGGAGGTTTAACAGCTCTCTTGTGGCCATGGTGCTACAGTCTCAAACAGAGAGCATACAAAGGATGGAGTCCTGACAATAGCATTGGCTAGTCAGACTACTTTACACTATGGACATCCTGGCTTAGAAAAGTTGCCTCTACTTTTTAGGCCTCTATACCCAGGTTTTCTGTTACAAAAACCCTCCCTTATTTCCAATTTTACTTTCTATAGTTTCAGTTATCTACAGTCAGGTCAAATGTTATCTAAACATATACATTTCAAATAGCACACCATTCTGAAAAGCACGACGAAATTTTTATGTGTCCCACTCCATCTTACCCAGGGTGTGAATAATCCCTTAGTCTAGTGTATCCATGCTGTATATGCTACCCACCTCTTAGTCATCAATATCATCTGTTCCTATACTAAAACATCAAGATCTTCATGGCTTGATGAGCCAGGATTACCTGAAGCAGATAATCAGGTGATCCTGGCTGATCCTAGGATAAAAACAGTATCTGTAGGGTTGAGAACTATTCAAGGTTTAAGGCATCCACTGGGGGAGGGCCCTAGGGATGTATCCCCATGGATAAAGGGAGACTACTATATTTGCAGCTGAATACAACCCTAACTTATACTGTTATTTTTCTAATAGAGAAAATAAAGCTTAAGAAACTAAGTGATTTGTCTAAAGCAACATATCTAGTAAAAGAATAAAAAACTCCCTATGCAGCTTTCAGGCCACCATATGGTTGTGTGATTTCACCTAATGCAGCCACTCCCAGGGTGTATCATGAATGCTCCATTTCAAATATATTAAAAAGAGAACCTTAATGTTGCAGTTGCCAAAGAACTGATTAAGAAATCCATGCTCTGAAACCTAAAAGTGTCCACATATTAAAGTAAAACAATACTTAGCTGTAAATATATTTTAAGATATTCATTGAAAAACTCAATTCTGATCATAAAATTCAATCCTATAAATAAACCAAATGATACATAAATGGTTCCTGAGAAATGCTACTTCAAGTCTAACCAAAATAATCATCTCCTTTCCTCTTTCCATTAAATTGCTTACTTTGACTTCACCATAAAAAAAAAAAAAAATGGTTTTAGGAATTAAATCTCTACTTTCAATGATGGCTACAAATGAACAAACAATTTCAAGTTGCCACAGCAAGCACACTGAAAACATATTATCTCACTGTCATCACAAAACAAGAAAAAAAGGCTTTGGGGGCCTTTCTCAACTTTTTTGAGAATGCAGTAGAAAAAAAGAACAATTTTTGCTTTTTTGTACATAGCCATTTTCTCCCTTTCTTCCTTTCCACAATTGGTATAAACTTGCCAATTTGATTTTAACCCTAAAAGACATTTTCCTGGCAGATAATCCCTAGTTTGAACAAAAATCGTTTACCTGACATTGTTTGTCATTTTAGGGGAAAAAACCCACACACAGTGTATAGATGAAATGAAATAAAAAATGTAGCTTTCAATTATTTTTTTATTTCCAACTTATCAAAAAGCTACAGAAATTAAAGTACAAATCCCACTACCAAAGACATAGTAAAAGGTTGAAAGAATATTCTAAAGGTCACATTATCTTAATGAAGTGCCACTTCCTGACAACATGGCTATGACATTGGAGTAATATACTCCATTTAGTGGGAAATGCTCTGTGAAATCCATGCCCTCTGCACTCTAAACAAAGACATTGGTAATTTTCTTAAAAGGTTACACACAAATGTGTTATTTAAAACTAGGCATTTGCCAGTTGTGAATATATGAAAGGTGAATATCAGATGCAGGAATTCAGATAGTTTTTTTTAAATAAAATGCCAGAGTTTTTCACATATGTTTTAATAATATAAAATTGTGTCAGCTAATTTTATTCTTTGATCTGTATCAGTTTATCAAAATACTAAAGGAAAAATTAATCTGATGAGTCTAGTAAAATTTCATCTAAAACCATCTGACTCACTAAAACTTGAGAGTGAGTTTGGGTACATTTACAAAGCTTGTGCTACACTTGTCTTATTTTAGCATTTTATTGGGTAAGTTGTAATGTTTCTATGTATGTTACAACTAACTTTTAAAATACATAGTATTATTGGAAAGTGATTTCTCAATATCAGAAAATCCCCTAGTATAATATCTGTCATTTACGTGTACTATAGATAAATGCTTGAAGAATAAAATTATTACAGACCTGTCAACCAGAGAAGAAATTTAAAAATTTGTACATATCAAAGTCCATGATTAAAAAAACACATTGTCACTCTGCTATGGGAAATACATGTATTTTGTCATTTTTCACAAAGTTCATTTAGCCAGAAAGATCAAATAATAACAATTCAATGCGAATGTTAACTTTAGGGGGACTCCAAAAAAATTGTTATCCCTCCAGTTATATGACAAGGACAGAATGTTTGTATCTCTCTAAAATTCAAATGTGGAAATTCAAACCCCCAATGTGATGATGGTATTAGAACGCGGGGGCCTATGGGACATGATTGGATCATGAGAGTGGAGCCCTTGCGAATGGGATTAGTGCTCTTATAAAAGAGACTCCGTAGCATTCCCTCACCCCTTCTACCACACGAGGACACAGTAAGAAGATGGCCATCTCTGAAACAGGAATCAGGCCCTCGCCAGACACCGAATTTTCCGGCACTTTGATAGTGGATTTCTCAGCCTTCAGAACTGCAAAACATAAATTTCTGTTGTTTATGTGATACCCACTCTGTGGTATTGTGTCATAGTAGCCTGAATAGACTATGGCGGACTTCTAGGCTGGTGGCTTTCACTATGTTTGTGGGGATGATGGTTTTCAGAGATATCACAGAGCTGGGAAGAAGATGATGGAAACAGCACATTAAAATGCTATAAAGCCGGCTGTTTTTCTTGAAATGCAGCTGTTTTTCTTGAATATAGGCTCCTTGGATTGTTGCTAGCCTTTGTATATGCTGAATTCCTAAAAAGATGAATTTGACAGTTTTTGCCAGTACGCTTACTGCTGTTGCAGAGAAACAGATTGTTGGAAGTCCTTATTTCATTATCCTCTGAGAAACTTCTCTTTTCTGAGAAGGAATCCAAAACCAGTTCTCTCATGGAGAGGGCTTTGATGAAATGACTGCCACTTGTGCTTTGATAAACCAGACATTCATATTATTTGTCTGAGACCTCCACTCGGAAATATGGGCAACAATATTTTCATAAAAATGAAAAAAAAGTATGAAAAGCTAAACTAAAGTAAACAAATAGAACTGGTTCCTGAGGCAACAAAGGTAATAAATCCCTGATAGTCAAATGGCTGCCCAAAGACCAATAGCATTGCATCACTAGGATCTTATTAAAAGTTTAGAATCTCAAGCTCCATCCAAAGTCCACTAATTCAGAATCTGCATTTAAACAAATATCCAAGAAGACACATGCACAGAACATTTGATGAAGCACTGACCTAGAAAATAGAAGATAACTTTTAAAAATCAACTTAGGAATAATTACCTTAGAAATTATATTGTAATTTTCTACTTCCCCAAAATGTAGACTTGTAAAAATGAATCAAGCAGAAAGAAAGTATTGAATCCTGAAAACTAAAAAATATTATTTCCATAATTGAAAAAAAAACATAAAGTCTAGACATATTAATAGTTGGAGGTTCTTCTTGAGTGTCTCATATCTCTGAATATCTTATGAAGCAAGTCACTTATTACCTTTTGTTTCAGACTCTCTTTAAGAATATTTGAATAGTAAAAAGCCTTGGAAAATAGTGATAATGTCCCTCCACAATGAAGGGAAGGTTTGCTTAAAGCCTTAGAAGATAGACATAGTGTTTATCTCTGGAGTAGAAGGAAGGCATGCTTCCTATCCATCTTAAAATATTTTAGTTCTCTAAGCTTGGGATTTCTTGGTTGTAATTCTTGAGCAAGTATCTGGGCTCATCCTTGCCACCCTGTGTGACTCAGTGGCAACAGAATTGACCTAATAATTTGATTATCATATCGCCTGCTATACTGTGAGTAATAAATCATTTTTCTCTGATGCAAGAGTCTCGTGTCTTCTTCCAGTATTCATGAAACTATGGGAGGCTAACTTGTTACCCTGAAAGTAAACTAAAATCTCAAACCTTTCACAGATTTTGAAAATAATAAAATAGACAGTAGTAAATACCAAACTTGTAACTTAGAGGATAAATAATCAAGGAAATCTGCCTGTATTTTGAGAAAAAATAAAAGAAAAATTATAAACACAATTTAAATGACCTGGCGATCCCAGAGATAGAACAGAAACACTGTACAAGGAAATAACAAAGATAATGGAGGAGAAGAGAAAATGAACTAATAGAAATTTTCTTGAAAGGGACATTCATGTCTTCAGATGGTGTGTTCACGGAGAGTGTGATGCAGTAAGAAAGTTAGACTTAAACTTAGTTATACCACTGTGAAGTTTCAGAAGTTCAAGGAGAAAGAGAAAATCCCAAAGGCCTTTATGAAAAAACAGATTTTCCACAAAATACCAATAGTCCAACAACCATTAGATTTCTTATCAACACAGGCAAAATTTTATGTTAGAAAACAATATCTTCAGGGCTGGAATGGGATGGTGGAAATAAAATATAAACTGATAAATATATATAAACATCTAAAATATCATCCTATTATGTGTAAAGGGATAATCAAATAATTTTCAGGCATGAAAAGAATCAGACATTGTACCCCTTCACTCTCTGTGACTAGAATTAATCAAGGAGAGACTCCACCAAAATAAAAATATAATTAAGAGATTAATATGGTTAAGAAGCAGTAACAGCTGAGTAAGACTCAGAAGTGAAAGATACTAGAAAGAAATTAAAACCAATCTATAAGACCTGGATACTTTTAAGAGTCTCTTGCTAGCACATTTTCTATGGATCCAAACAACCTATGTGGCCCCACAACAAATAATTATATAAATGTAGTATTACAGTTTGATCATTATTTTTCAATGGTTGAACACTAGGCTTATCACTCTCACCTATAAAATATATCTGAACTGACAGGAGATTATATGGATGACCATAAATGTTTTAATTGTTTTATGTGGCAGCTCAAAACTTTTATGATTAATAGTTTACCAGGAAGATAACAGTTACAGAGTCTCCTTGCAATACACGAGACAGATAATGAGATGGACAGATAATAAATGTATTTATGGTCTAAATATTTCAACAAATATAATGCAACAACAGAAGCAACACAAATATCAAAATAGCAAGATGATCTCAGACTGGAGATGAGAGAGAGAAATGATCCCAATCATTCTTCTCATTTCTAACATTTGAATCCAGTTCAAGATCTGATACTAGTCCAAAAATAGAAAAATCCCTTTCTGGAGCAGCTACAAAAATATAGTATATTTTTTTTTTCAAAATTAACATAAAAAATCCACTGTTTCCACACACTAACAACAAACTATACAAAACAGAAATTAAGAGAATAATGCCATTTACAATAGCATCAAAAAGAATAAGATATTTAGGAATAATTTTAACCAAACAGGTGTGATGAAAACTATAAAACATTGATGAAAGAAATTGAAGAAGACATAAATAAATGAAAAGATATCCTATGCTCATGGATTGGAAGAATTAACATTTTCAAATATTTGTATTAAGTAAAGCAATTTATAGATTCAAAGTAATCACTATCAAAACTACAATGGCATTTATGATAAAACAGAAGAAACAATGCTAATATTCATATAGAATTACTAAAAACTCAATAGTTAAAGCAATCTTGAGCAAGTAGAGCAAATCTAGAGGCAGTAACACTTCCTGATTTCAAATTTAATTACACAGCTCTATTAATTGAAACAGCATGTTACTGACATTAATTCAGACACATAGACTAACAGAAGAGAAATGAAAGCCCAGAAATAAACCCATGCATTTATGGCCAACTAATGTGACAAGAGCATCAAAAAAACACAATGTGGAAATGATAGCCTCCTCAATAAATGGTGTTGGGAAAACAGATATCCACGTGCAAAAAAATAAAATTGGATCCTTAATCTACTTAAAATAGATTAAAGACCTAAACCGGGCCAGGTGCTGTGGCTCACGCCTGTAACCCCAGAACTTTGGGAGACTGAGGAGGGCAGATCACAAGATCAGGAGTTCAAGATAAGCCTGACAAACATGGTAAAACCCCATCTCTGCTAAAAATACAGAATTTGGCCAGGCATCGTGTCATATGCCTGTAAACCCAGCTACTCACAAGGCTGAGGCAGGAGAATCACTTAAACCCAGGTCGCAGAGGTTGCAGTGAGCCCAAACTTTGCCACTGAACTCCAACCTGGGTGACAGAGCAAGACTTGGTATCCAAAACATGCAAAGAAATCATATAGCTCAATAGCAAAAAAATCAAATCATCATATTTTAAAAATTGGCAAAGGACTTTGTGTTAGTCTGGTTTGGATTGCTATGGAGGAATATCTGAGGCTGGGTAATTTACAAAGAATAAAGAAGTTTTATTGAGCTCCTGATTCTGATGGTTGGAAAGTTCATGATTGAGGATCTGCAACTGATGAGAGCCTCAGGCTGCTTCCACTCATGGCACAAAGCAAAGGGATAGCCAGTGTGTGCAGAGATCACATGGAGAGAGAGCAAGCAAGAGGTGGGGAGGTGCCAGGCTCTTTTTAATAATCAGCTCTCATGGGTCAGAATTAATAAAGTGAACATTCACTAACTCCCTAGGCAGGGCATTAATTTATGAGGTATTCACCCCCATGACTAAAATAACTCCCTTTAGGTCCCATCTCCAACATTGGGTATCACATTTCAACATGAGGTTTGGAGGGGCAAATATCCAAACTATAGCAGAACTGAATAGACGTTTTTCAAAAGAAGACATACAAGTGATCAATAGATATAGGAAAATATGGTCAATACCACTAATAATCAGAGAAATGCATATCAAAATCTAAGCAAGATATCACCTCACATCTGTTAGAATGGCAATTATCAAAAAGTCGGAAGATAAGAAGTGATGATGAGGATGTGGAGGAAAGGAAACCCTTATTCATTGTTGAGGGGAATATAAATTGGTACAGGCACTATGGAAAAGAGTACATTAAAAGTTAAAAATAGAAGTATCATGTGATCCAACAAACCCAATTCTGTGTTATATATTAAAGTGAAATAAAATCAGTCTCTCAAAGAGACATCTGCTCTTCACTTTCACATTTATTGTACCATTATTCACAGTAGCCGAAACATGGAAACAACCTAAATGTTCATTGATGAGCAACTGGATAAAGAAAATGGGGTGTATATACAGTATTCCATAAACAGGAGATATATATACACACACATACACACACACATGCATACACACAGTATGTATGTGTGTGTGTATATATATAGTAACATATTATTTGGCTTCAAAAAAGAAGGAAATTCTGCCATTTATGATACATAAATGAACCTGGAGGACATCATATTAAGTGAAATACAAAGAAAGGCAACTACCATATGATCGCACATATGTGGAATCTAAAAAATATCTAAATCAGAAGCAAAGAATAAAATGCTGGTTTCCCTGGGTTAGGAGTTGGGAGAAATGAAGAAATGTTGGTTAAAGTGAACAAACTTACAGTTATAAATAAATTCTGAGGACCTAATGTACAGCATGGTGACTATAGTTAACAATAATGTTTTGTACACTTGAAATATAAGAGCAGGTATTTAGTGTTCCCATCATAAACACAGAAAAGGTAAGCCTATAAGGTGATAGATGTATTAATTTGCTTGATCTTGGCAATCATTTCACAATATATACATATATTAAAATATATATTGCACCTTTTGAATATGTATAATTTTTGCTTGTCAATTAGACCTCAATAAAACTGAGATATAAAAGTAAAGATACAGATATGCAGGTATAGACATACACAGTGCATCCATAATTATAAATTCATTGTTCCTCTAAAGCCTTCAACTGCATATAAAACGTAGAAGGAATGAAGGGAGCATCTTTAAGGAAATGCATGGAAACCACACTTTTAAAGATGCTCTCTTTATTTTTGCAGGATGTTTGTCTGAGTGTCACCCATGAGCAAAAAATTACTAAGATCTATTAAACAAATGAAATATAACTCTAATCCTGACACTGCCTTTCAATATCTTAAGAAAATCCCAAAGACCTCATAGTTTTGTAGTTTATAACTACCTAGAAACTGTTTAAAGAAGAAAAGAGAGGGTGCTATGAGCAAAACTTCAAGTCATTCTGCAAATAGGTATTCTCAGAAACAGCAAACTTTAAACATGGTTTCCTCCATCTCAGCTTGTAAAATATAGATTTTCTTATATATTAACATCTTCAGAGTGAAAAAGTCCTAATTATACAAAATATATTTTTAAGAACCTTGAAAATAAGAAGTGCCAAATGAAGAACACTGTACTCCAAATTTGGTTAATAATGTATTCCAGACACTAGACCTATAAAACATAGCATCAGCATGAAAAGTGACTTTTAGACTGAAAAGTGCTATATCCATGTTATGCAAAATATCGATAATAATGAATTTCAAGAGGCAGTTGCAGAAAATAAGGCTATGGCATGAATAAAAAGCAACTTTTTAAGCTGACAGAAAAATTAAGGCAGTAAGACAGGATGAATGAAAATGTATTGTAAATATGCAGTGGCATGCAAGCACCGTGTCTACAGTTACTTGTTGTGTGCTCAGGCATGAACATTTTCTGGATCCTGAGTTGATGCATTTTTTAAAATACGGGTTCTGTATATCTTAGTGCAGAATAAATATTATATATCTTGGAAGAAACAGAAGCATGAACACCCTTCACAGAGACTGAATTTGTGATGGCCTTGCCTATAAAAGTAGGATAGAGGATTTTATAAATAAACGACTTTACTTTTTATATAGCACTTCATAGTTTACAAAACACTTTCATATTTATTATCTCAATTGAGCCTTGAAGTAGTATACTATGGTAGATGGAAAAAAGATTATTAGTGTTATAGAGGTATAAAATGATACTCAGAAAAATTCACATTCAGATGGGAAGTGGAGGTCAAGATGCGGTAAAGATCAAAGCAAGTCTCTTGGCTACTAATCTGGTGCATTTGTCCCTTACATCGCATTGACACTTTATGGAAATGACCCCTGTAAGTTTTCTACCACAAGGCTAGAAATACTTCAGAATACGTTAAGTTGCATGTCTAGTCCTCTTTTACACAAATATTGACTGCTTATTTTGTGTCAGGCTCTGTGAATGGTGCACATACAATGATGAAGGGGAAAAAAAACAGATTCTGTTTTAATGGAGATTATAGACTAGTTAGGAGAGAAACAGTACTGAAATTATTCCTTTAATTAATGGATTTCTGAGGTTGGGTGTTTTGATGCCCAGTGATACCAGTTTATTAAAAAGTGGTACACTGGAAGAAAAAGAGTTTGAAAAGAATGATTACAATTTCGGGCGTGGACATGTTTATTCAGGAGTTTGAAACATCCAAATCAAGATGCTAAGTAGACAGATTGACACAAGACTGGAGCTTATAAGAGAGATCTTGGCTGGGGTTGAGTGCGTGTGTGTGCCCATATGCATGTGCGCATGTGTATACCTTTTTTATTAAGTGTAAGATCTGTACATTTTTGTGAAGAAAAGCTAAAAACTGAGTAGTGTCAGTACAGAGTGTTAGGTATAATCTTGTACAAATTTGTATATTCAATTTCAAAACTAAAGGAATGAAAGATGTGTGAATACATGAATTAAAAAGAACAAGAAGCTACATAAGTATCAAAGCCAAGTATTTTTAAAAATGAAATTGCTTTGGAAAAATGGAATATGGCTTTCCTGCTCTATACTAAACTCGTGGTACTCAGTAAACCCTTCACAGATAGAACTTCCTATATTTAGAGTAACACAAACTATTTCTACTGTTTTATCTCTCTAGTAAGTTTAAAACTAGCAGAATAATGGTAAAGAGTCAAAGCACTGCAGCACAAAGAATACGAAGTAGGACAGCATATTATCTACTTTTTATGATTCATGATGATCAACTATGAAAGAGCCTACATAAAATTACACTACATACCCCTATTGTCCAGGTCTCAGAAGACACTATCTGCCTGTGTACGAGAGAATAGCTTTGAGTAAATGTGGAAGAGCTGCATAAAGGGGGAGGGATTGTGTATGTATCCTAGTCAGTTAAAGACCTAACAGCTCTGAGGTCAGGAGTTGGAGACCAGCCTGGCTGATACGGTAAAAACCTGTCTCTACTAAGAATACAAAATATTAGCCAGGCATGGTGGCACATGCCTGTAGTTCCAGCTATTTGGGAGGCTGAAGCAGGAGAATTGCTTGAACCCGGGAGGCAGAGGTTGCAGTGAGCTGAGTTTGTGCCAATGCACTCCAGCATGGGATACAAGAGCAAAACTCCATCTCACAAACAAAAAACAAAAAACAAAACCTTAGAGCTGAAAATTTATTTTAAAAAACAAAAACAAAAACAAACAAAAAACAAGGAGACAAGGAAAGAAAACATATTTTCCTTTCTTTAAAATGAATGTTCATTGTTATATTTGGTCCAAAAATAAAAGGAGGCTATTCCTTGCCCACAACTGCATGTGATCTCACCATGTGATTAATTCCACTATCGGAGAGTTTGTTTATTTGGTTTGACTAGATAGCATATTTCAGTCACCTTTAGATAGGACGGGCATTTGTTCTTTTTTGGACAGTACCAATTTATACCTCTGGTCCCAACACAATATTAACAGCATCCTCTTTCACTTTCAAAAGCGTATACGTTTGCATGATAAATTATTTGGTCACTATATAGGCAAAGCATAAAAAGAAAAGAAAGTTCCACTTCCACATCAGCATGTAAAATTTGGATATTACATGCTAAACCCAGATATTCTGAATCAGTAGGCCATTCAGTTTGGGACCAACGACTTTATTTTAAAAGAGCCTCTGACGTATACTTTGAGTTACGCATTATTGATGTAAAGCTTCGTTAAGAATTATTGGAACTAAAAGAAAATGCTTCATGGCAAATGGCTACATTCTGAAACAACAGTCAAAAGGACAAGTAGGTGGCTGGTCTAAAAGTAAAATTTTTGTGGTGTCTTTATGAATTTAATTTTAAGCATAAGCAATGTTACCTTATCAAAGGTCTACAACCTGAAATTATGTATACTGCTCCAGGGGTGAGCAAATAAGTAGTATATTAGTCATAATCTTGTGCTTCAAAACAAAAAGTGTATGCCTTAGGTGAGTCTAATTTAAAATGTCAGTAAATTCTTTTTTTTCTTATTTTATTTATTTACTCAATGTATAGCTTTATTAAAACAATTATATGTAGGCAACATTATTGATCAAAATCTCTAAAATTTTGTGTTTTATAATAAGATTTCTTAGCAAATACACACATTTCATTTAGCATTCTTCTCATGAATCCTTAAAAAATATAAGCTTTCCATTTCATGTTTTTATTTAAAGATTTTTTCATAATATTTATTGCCTTTTACTCCAAGAAAAAACATCTAGGCTCAAGGTTTTTGGACTGTTATGACAGTAAAAAAAGTTGTCATATTTCTCTTCCTCTGTTGTAAGAATCTACAGTTTCAGTAAATCACTAGGTAACAATTAGGAGGGAGGCCAAGAAAGTCTTATTTTGTTTTTTTAATCCACACTCCCTTCCTTTAGTTTTCCCTTCTGGAAGCAGAGGCTTCATTCATTAGTACAATTTGATTCTGATGTAGTAGCTCTGTCTAGCACCTAAGGGGCATTGCAAGTACGAATGGGGATACCCTGGCCTGCTTATCCAAGCTCTTTGTAGAACTACACAAACATAACACTCCAGCCACCCCCTTAGAATTAGGATGTGTATGCCAGCATGCAGTCTAAGTGGGAATGATCTACCTAGGAAAAAGGCTCACGCAGGAGGTAGAAGCAGGCATGAGGCCATTTAGACAGAGAACACCCGGTCCAGGTACCCAGAGAGCTTGATCTTGACATAGGGGGAATGTGGAATCCAGATAGGCTCCACTCCATTATAGGGAAATCACTCTGCCATGGAACTCTGGTAACCTTGTACATCTTCACAGAGGCCATGTAGGCAAGGATTAACCCTAGCTAGTCTAAGTTCTGTTAGAACACCCTGTGATTCCCCCAAACCATGAGGAGGATTGTGAGGAGATGCTACAAAGCAATTTATCTCCCATCTCTTTATCTTTCAGGGGTGTTGTCATGAGGCAATTTCTCATCTCTTTGGTTCTCCTGAGGTATGAAGCCCTCTTTCCCCTACCCTTCTTTTAGGGTACAGCTGTAGGCTAGCAAAATGCTTGGTTGCAGCCTGGAAGCAGCACGTCAGCAAAGGGTGTTCTAATACTCATGTGACTGAGTCATATCACCAGTCCCTTTCATGTCAATATTGTCCTGGAAGACAAGTGGGAAGCTGGTACCTTTGATCATCTTGTTTTCACTCTCTATGTTTGTAATAAATTATCTGAATCTAAAAGTAGCTTGTTTCGTTACTGGCAGAATCTTTTAGCCTTGTTTGACTCCATGGGTGAGAAACGTAGTTAAAGGAGGCCCAAGCAGGGTACTCGGTCAGAACCCCTACTGTCCAGGTCTCAGAAGACACGACCTACCTGTGTATGAGACAGTAGCTCTGAGTGAATGTGGAAGAGTTGCATATAAGGGGATTGACTGTACCATATTCAGACCAAGAAGTAAAGGAATACCTCTGCTTTTGGTGAGGAGAAAACAGAAGTTATTATGTTGTTATTGTTGGGTAGCAAATATTGGAAGGCTAAAAAAACATAAATAAATAATAAAGAAAAAGAACAGATGGAAAAATATGATACTGGCCACCAGCAGGAGCATTAGGAAAACATTTACTATGATACAAGAAAATATTTTTAAAAGTAGTAAAACATCAAGCTAAAAAACAGTAAAACATCAAGTCAAAAAATCGTGTCCTATGGGCTGGGCGCAGTGGCTCACACCTGTAATCCCAGCACTTTGGGAGGCCAAGGAGGGCGGATCACGAGGTCAGGAGATCGAGACCATCCTGGCTAAACATGGTGAAACCCTGTCTCTACTCAAAATACAAAAAATTAGCCAGGTGTGGTGGCAGGTGCCTGTAGTCCCAGCTACTCAGGAGGCTGAGGCAGAAGAATGGTGTGAACCTGGGAGATGGAACTTGCAGTGAGCTGAGATCGTGCCACTGCACTCCAGCCTGGGCGACAGAAAGAGACTCAGTCTCAAAAAAAAAAAAAAAAAAAAAAAAAGAAAGAAAGAAAGAAAGAAAGAAAGAAATCAACATGGTGTTGGAAGTTCTGGCTAGGGCAATCAGGCAAGAGAAAGAAATCAAGGGTATTCAGTTAGGAAAAGAAGAAGTCAAATTGTCCTTCTTTGCAGATGACATGATTGTATATTTAGAAAATCCCATTGTCTCAGCCCAAAATCTCCTTAAGCTGATAAGCAACTTCAGTAAAGACTCAGGATACAAAATCAATGCGCAAAAATCACAAGCATTCTTATACACCAGTAACAGACAAACAGAGAGCCAAATCATGAATGAACTCCCATTCACAATTGCTTCCAAGAGAATAAAATACCTAGGAATCCAACTTACAAGGGATGAAAGGACCTCTTCAAGGAGAACTATAAACCACTGCTCAGTGAAATAAAAGAGGACACAAACAAATGGAAGAACATACCATGCTCATGGATAGGAAGAATCAATATTGTGAAAATGGCCATACTGCCCAAGGTAATTTACAGATTCAATGCCATCCCCATTAAGCTACCAATGACTTTCTTCACAGAATTGGAAAAAAAACTGCTTTAAAGTTCATATGGAACCAAAAAAGACTCCACATTGCCAAGACAATCCTAAGCCAAAAGAACAAAGCTGGAGGCATCAGGCTACCTGACTTCAAACTATACTACAAGGCTACAGTAACCAAAACAGCATGGTACTGGTACCAAAACAGAGATATAGACGAGTGCAACAGAACAGAGCCCTCAGAAATAATATCACACATCTACAGCCATCTGATATTTGACAAACCTGACAAAAACAAGAAATGGGGAAAGGATTTTCTATTTAATAAACAGTGCTGGGAAAATTGGCTAGCCATAAGTAGAAAGCTGAAACTGGATCCTTTCCTTACTTCTTATACGAAAATTAATTCAAGATGGATTAGAGACTTAAATGTTAGACCTAATACCATAAACACCCTAGAAGAAAACCTAGGTAATACCATTCAGGACATAGGCATGGGCAAGGACTTCATGTCTAAAACACCAAAAGCAATGGCAACAGAAGCCAAAATTGACAAATGGGATCTAATTAAACTAAAGAGCTTCTGCCCAGCAAAAGAAACTACTATCAGAGTAAACAGGCAACCTACAGAATGGGAGAAAATTTTTGCAAACTACTCATCTGACAAAGGGCTAATATCCGGAACCTATAAAGAACTCAATCAAATTTACAAGAAAAAAACAAACAACCCCATCAAAAAGTGGGCAAAGGATATGAACAGACACTTCTCAAAAGAAGACATTCATACAGCTAACAGATACATGAAAAAATGCTCATCATCACTAGCCATCAGAGAAATGCAAAGCAAAACCACAATGAGATACCATCTCACACCAGTTAGAATGGCAATCATTAAAAAATCAGGAAACAACAGGTGCTGGAGAGGATGTGGAGAAATAGGAACACTTTTACACTGTTGGTGGGACTGTAAACTAGTTCAACCATTGTGGAAAACGGTGTGGCGATTCCTCAAGGATCTAGAACTAGAAATACTATTTGACCCAGCCATCCCATTACTGGGGATATACCCAAATGATTATAAGTCATGTTGCTATAAAGACACATGCACGGGGCCAGGCGCGGTGGCTCAAGCCTGTAATCCCAGCACTTTGGGAGGCCGAAACGGGTGGATCATGAGGTCAGGAGATCGAGACCATCCAGGCTAACATGCTGAAACCCCGTCTCTACTAAAAAATACAAAAAACTAGGCGGGCGAGGTGGCGGGCGCCTGTAGTCCTAGCTACTCAGGAGGCTGAGGCAGGAGAACAGCGTGAACCCGGGAGGCGGAGCTAGCAGTGAGCTGAGATCCGGCCACTGCACTCCAGCCTGGGCCACAGAGCGAGACTCCGTCTCAAAAAAAAAAAAAAAAAAAAAAAAAAAAAAAAAAAAAAAAAAGACACATGCACATGTATGTTTATTGCGGCACTATTCACAATAGCAAAGACTTGGAATCAACCCAAATGTCCATCAGTGACAGACTGGATTATGAAAATGTGGCACATATACACCATGGAATACTATGCAGCCATAAAAAAAGATGAGTTCGTGTCCTTTGCAGGGACATGGATGCAGCTGGAAACCATCATTCTCAGCACAACTATTGCAAGAACAGAAAACCAAATACTGCATGTTCTCACTCTTGGTGAGGATTGAACAATGAGATCACTTGGACACCAGAAGAGGAACATCACACACTGGCTCCTATTGTGGGGAGGGGGGAGGGGAGAGGGATACCATTAGGAGATATACCTAATGTAAATGACAAGTTAATGGGTGCAGCACACCAACACGGCACATGTATACATAGGTAACAAACCTGCACGTTTATGCACACGTACCCTAGAACTTAGAGTATAATAATAAAAAAAAAAGAAAGAAAGAGTAAAAAAAGTGTGTTCTATCCTGATTTTGTAAAATAAAACATGCAAAAACGAGCAGAAATTAAAAGTCAGTATTATTTTGTTCTTTTTAAAAATATTATTGATGGTCTAAAATGACAATAATTACCTTTATAATTAGAAAAGAGATAAATATACAGAAAAATGGTTCAGAAGACACACCAGAGAAAGAAAAAGATAAACCAAGTTAATAGTTATACCAGCAAAATGTTGAAAGATAATTTTAGTGACATGTTGATTCTAATTAAGAATTTTAACATTTACTTCAATTAGTCTATCTTATCATAAATGAAGTTAAAAAAAATAAATTATGCTTTCCAAATTACTAACCTAGTAAAATTGTTGAGTATCCTTTCATCTTTAAATATCTTAACTTTTATGTAGGTCCACTGGCTTTACTTGCCTCATCTAAACAAGCTAAAAGCATTCATTCTGAATTTTAGTAAGGAAATCATATGCCAGAAGAAGACAGACAGTTTCTTAAAATTTAGGCATATCAGGTGTAACTTAGATATTCAGATTTGGTTAGTCCAGGGTTGGACTTAGGAATCTGCATTTTCAATAAACTTCCCAAATTAGTCTGATATCGCAGGTCTGGAGGACATATCTAAAATGATTTTGAATTAACAGGAATGTCCTAATTAAACATAAATATACCAATTCTATGTGTTTTGTTTAACCAAATATCTGATGTCTGAATTTTTAAAGGCCTTATGATTTTAACCAGTCTTTTCCAGTTTTTTCACATATTATATATTCATTACTATATCAATATTCAAACACAGCGTCAACCACATATGCCCCTCCTCTTACTCTAGTCTTCATGTCTACTAAGCCACTTTGACAACCATGAGAGTATTGTGCCCCTCAGGAGCACAGAGTCAGGGAAAAAGGCCCATAGCATAAAGTCGGACACCCTGTCCCTTGTCACAGACCCTCCACATTTGGTCTTAACTTATATTGCTCCCCTACTGATGGCACCCTGACCTGCTGACTGATGTAGATTGGCCTTGCATAGGACCACATTGTTTTTCATTTTTAATTATCTTCATCCTTCTGTCGCTCAGACACACATCAATGTTTATCCTCATTGGAAGCTATTTTAAGTCTATTTTATTCTTAAAACATACCTGTGAACCAATTCAAACCTCTTTTATATCTGAACTGTATTGTGTTGAATCCCAATTTTCAACATAGGCATAGGTCATGCAGAATTTACCTGCTCAACTAGATACCCACGGATCCAGTTGAGTATGGCAGGTTATAAAGAGGAGTTGTTCATGGGGTAAATTATATATCCCTCATAACCTTCATTCATTTATTATGGCCATCTTTATTATTTCTTCTTTCAACTATTCAACAAATATCTCTTGAATACCTACAATATGCCAGGAATATTTCTGGACACCGAGAATACAGCAGTGAACAAAACACTGAATGAGGTTATATTTTAATGATAGAAGACACACATTAAAGAAATATATAAAAGATAGTAATAATAATTCATATTATTATAACTAATACTTATTGAATGCTTACTGATGCCAGGTGCTGTTCTGAGTGCTTTGTGCTAACTCACAACAATTTATGAGGGAAGTACTATAATAATTCCTGTTTTATAGACGAGGAACTCAGGCACAGAAAGTTTCAAAAACTTGCCCAGAGTCATTAAGCAAGCAGTGGGAGACAAAAACTTAATTCTCAGCAATTTGGATCTAGCATTCACCCTCTTAAGTCATCAGCATGCCTTACTATCAATAATAATTAAAAAAATATGCCATGAAGAAAAATAAAACATAGTCAAGTGGGATAGATAGTAATAGAGAAAGTGTGACCATCGTATCTTTGAAAGATGCTATTTGAGTAGAGACTTGAAATAAAATAAAGGTCCTGGCCATGGAGATATAGAATGAAACAATTATAATTTGAGAAGATAACAAGTGCAAAATTTCTAGTGACAGATTGTGTTTGGCATCATGACCATTTACCATAATATGATTTATTTCAACTTGATCTCAAACAAGCTACATCCAGCTTAACTGAAGGACAATCAGAACTTGTATCTGGCTTTAAAGGTGACTATGCACATGTGCTGTACAATAAAAGGCCGGTGTGGTTAGAGTACACCAACCTTTTTAAAAAAAAAAGCAGGAGATAAATGAGGTCATCCTTTCAATAGCAAGGAGGGCTTATTAAATGCAGTGTCAAAGGTGGAGGTAGCAAGATGGAATCAGATCCTAAATATACTTGAAAAGGAAAACCAACAAGATTTTCTCATGGATTATATGTGGTATGGGTAAAAGAAGATTAAGGAGATGCCACAGTTTTAACTTGAGAATCAAGAAGCATGGATACTCTGAAATGGAGAAGACCACAAGAAAAACAGGTTTGGCTGTACGCAGTGGTGAGCCTTCATATGTTTTGTTTTAGAAATGTTTTATCTGAGATATTATTATACATTCAAGTGATAATGTCATCTAGGCAGCACTATATATGAGTCTCAAGTTCAGCAAAGAGGTTTGGAATGAAAATTCTCAGACTATAAATTCAGATGTTGTGAAATTCAAGATGGTGCTTCACGCCATGAACTGGATTAAACCATATAAGGAGTGAGTGTAAAGGGAGAAGAGTTTCAAGCATTGAGCTTGTAATATTCTAGTGTTTAAGGGTTAGAAATAAGAAATGAGCAGCCAGTGAAAATATGGTATCCAGGATATTAGGCAAATAAAGTGTTTCAAGCAAAAAGGAGAGACCACTTGTGTCAACTCTTGCTAATAGATTGAATTACATGAAGACTGAGATACAACTATGGGATCTGGCACCTGGAGATGACTGATAACCTTGACAAAAGGAATTTCACTGACACATACTAGGAATGAATTCTTCTAAGTTGCTGTGACATGATAAAATTTAGACATATGCCGAGAAGGTGTGACTTTCCAGGTGAGTGATGGTTGATGAACAAAAAAAGAGAATAGTAAATATGAAGACAAGTCTGTTGATGAGGAAGGAACAGTAAATAGAGTGGTTCTCAGCAGATTAACAGGAGATGGGACAAGGTAGCATGGTCAGAGAAGTTTATGTGGGTGGGCAAAAAAGTGCTTTCTAAACTTTTTTGGTTCCTCAGAAAATGAGGGAGCTGGAGTGAAACCACTAACAACACATTTATGGAAACCATCAAATATCATAAGAACCATTACCATCTAATGGAACCAGACCCACGGACCCCTCCCCACCCCCAAACTTGCTATCTCATTTACTCTTCCATCCCCCAATTAAGCTTTGATGAACAAAAAATGTGTCATATAGCATGATCACATTCAACAATTTTCCTTTTAAATAAACTGTGGGCCACAGTCTTCACCTGTGCTGATTGGGAAGCTATGGCATCCCTTTTAAGGGAGGATTAGAGAAAAAGCTACAGTTGAAAGCAGTGATTGGAAAAAAAAAAAAATTCTATCCACTTTATGCCCAAATGTGTTGAGACTCCTAAGTAATTTGATGACACAATTAAATTTGTAATAAGATTCCTGGTAGTGAAAGTGCTATGGTGAAAAATATGGAATTAGAGAATAGTTGAGTTGAAGGAAATTTTATATATATATATATATATATATATATATATATATATATATATATATATATATATATTTAAATTTTGTAGTCAGGAAAACCTCCGGGGAGAAGAACTTTGAGGAAAGACATTTGAACATGCAAACATCTGGAAAAGAGCCTGCCAGGTAAAAGGCAAAGGCACAGCATAAAAAAAGGCTGGCTGTTGGATGGCTAAAAAATTAAATTATATATTATTTGTTCTTGTGGTACAAATTCTATATAGGTAATGCCTGTGTATTGACACTTTAATGTGGAAATGAGGATTCTTTGGTGAACACCTGGCATGTTGTAGATATTAATAAACAATGATCAATATAATTCTTGATATAAAAATTTAAAAATCACTGAATTTACTCAAAGCCTAATAGAGCTTACCACATTGGTATCACTAGCACTAGCATTTGTAAAAAAAAAATGCTAATTTTCGGAGAATAATAAGCAATTACACAGATATATGAATAATACTGGATATTAACAATTTTGTTTAAAATTATGCTAGAAAAACTATAAAAATCCGGCCAGAAAACTAGAAATATCTATCTGGACATCAGCCCTGGAAAATGATTTATAACTAAGTATTCAAAAGCAATTGCAATAAAAATAAAAGTTGACAAGTATGATTTAATTTAACTAAAGAGCTTCTGCACACCAAAAGAAATTATCAACAAAATAAACAGACAACATACAGAATGGGAGAAATGTTTGCAAAGTATGCATCTGTCAAACGTCTAATATTCAGAATACATAAGAAGCTTAAATACATCAATAAGAAAAAACAAATAACCCCATTAAAAAGTGGGCAGAGGATATGAATAGACACTTCTCAAAAGAAGACATATAAGCAGCCAACAAACATGAAAAAAAATGCCCAACATCACTAACATCAGATAAATGCAAATCAAAACCACAATGAGATACCATCTCACACCAGTCAGAATGGTTATTATTAAAAAGTAAAAAAATAACAGATATTGGTGAGGCTGGAGAGAAAAAGGAATGCTTATACACTGTTGGTGGGAACATACATTTGTTCAGTAACTGTAGAAAGCAGTTGGAGACTTTTCAAAGGACTAAATACAGAACTACCATTTGATCCAGCAATCTCACTACTGGGTATATACTCAAAAGAAAATAGATTGTTCTGCCAAAAAGAAACATGCACTTGTATGTTTGTCTCAGCACTATTCACAGTAGCAAAGACATGGAATCAACCCAATTGCCCATCTGTGGTCGACTGTATAAAGAAAATGTGGTACATATACACCATGGAATACTACACAGCAATAAAAAAGAGTGAAATCATATCCTCTGCAGCAGCATGGATGCAAGTGAAAGCCATTATCCTAAGTGAATTAATGCAGAAACAGGTACCACATGCTCTCACTTATAAGTAGGGGTTAAACATTGAGGACACATGAATATAAAGATGGGAACGATAGATACTGGAGACTCCTAGAGTATGGAAGGAGGGAGGCAAGGGTTGAAAAACTACCTATTGGGTACCAGGCTACCTGGGTGATGAAACCAATCACACCCCAAACCGAAGCATCACACAATGTAACCGTGTAACAAACCTGCACATGTACCCCCTCAATCTAAAATTAAAGTAGAAATATGAAAAAAATTAAAAAACAAAGTTATAGTTGGTTAACATTTCGTTCTTAACGTATTTAACAGCTTTATAATATCATGGATTATTTTTAACTATTTAAAATTATAATATCAATTTCATGAAATATTGAGAAGTCACTAATATCACACTTTGGAAGAATACTGATATGGCTTGCAGGATGTAGGGTTGTCACAAACCTTCTATTTTTTAAAAAATGGAATACCTGCAAAGTGCAATAAAATCAGGCATGCCTGTGTACAAATAAATAGATACATTCCCAATTCCACTAATCATTCATAAACAATTATGTAATTCTTTGATAAAACTAAGTACATTCAACAAATACAAGAGCTTGCTAATAGTAAACTCTGCAATTTTATTCCTTACATTAAAGATTTGTACTGCTACACTTATTTTCTCTTTAATTTTCTTAAATCTGACTTACAAAAAATTATTGCCAATTTACAAACTAATTTTGCAAATTCTATGCAGTCTTAATTGTAAATCAATCCTCTTATCTTAAAGGAAGTAAAAGCAGGTTGTTTTAACTCTTGGCTGTGCTCTTGGGAATGTAGAAACTAAAATCCTACCAAATCTTCCCTAAAGACATTTAAATTTGCTTTTATTTTTGGCCCCCATTTTGCCATTTCTAGTCTACATGATACATAATGCAACTATCACAGTAAGTGCCTGTATTTCAGATAAGCTGTTTGTCTCATTGTAAAATGCATTTACAGCAATCAAAATTCAAGCTTAAAAGCACAATATTAGAAATATATTTTAATTTTCAGAAAAGTAACAAAACTCGTATATAAGCAACTTGTACACAGAAGTAATGTCTATAACAGAAAACTTAATGGGACTGAAGTACCTTTCTCTTTAAAGGCACATTGTTATATCAGAGGAAAGCATAAATAGCAGCAAACATCTTGTTTAACAACAAGTGTGCAAATGGAAACGGCAGAGGCCTTTAGGGCCATGTTAATTATCTCAGGGTCAGAGGCATTAAGAATACTGTCTGGCAGTTGCTAAGGCAGTCAGATGGCAGTGGCAACACGCAAGCATCCCCAAGGCCTTGCAGTTACAGCACTGTCATATTTCAAATGACAGGTAATACTTATGAACACACCGACGCTCACCTCCTCAATCATAGTCAATGTCAAGGTTTTACAACTGGAGGATCTGCTAATTTCTAACATATATATTGCCTGACAAAAAGTACTTTATAAAAAACAAGTATTTAAAGCACCTATTGGATGATGCTAAATAAGTCTTTGGAACACACACGGATAATGTCCTTTGAGCCATTACCTCTTGGGGAACAAAACATACACTTTCTTTGAGGATCATTTTTGTGGCATTTATGGCATAAGGAAACCTCAGAGGGGTTTAGTGTGTCTGAGTATTATTCTCCTTGCCTATAGTGACATTATACCACAAGGCATTTTCATTTAGACTTACTTCATTTTTCAACACAATCATACTAAAGTACAAATTTAATACACTTGCATAGGTGTAGTGTTATGTGGTCAAATTTTGTTTTTTCCCCTTTTAACTGGGATGCCATTTTCCATCTTTCAGTTTTTGTATATATATATGCAAACTGGTACGCTGGCTTTGCCAACACTTATCTTCCTTTTTCTTTTACTTGTAAGCCCTCTGATGGATCACAGAGAGTTATGCAGATAGCAATGTGTGTTTTTAGTAAACCTTGCATGGTGCAACTTTTGGCAAGAAAGCAGTCACGCAGGTTCAGTAGGGTCCCCCATTTGCAAATTAAAATCACACATCTAGAGGATTACATTCAAATGGAAATTTCAGCTCTACCTGAATGAACGTAAGGGAAGCAGTTGGGCACAAAAGAGATGTGAAAGAATGAGATAGAGCCATGGTCTAGCTCAGAAAGGCTGAAGTATAAAAACAAGTTTTTCAGTTTGAATTAGTAGTTTTTCCACCATACATCTTTTGTTCTTCATGTAAAATCCTTATCATGGATTTGTGGACTATTGGTTGGTTTCACAAATTTGGGACAACTTGAAATTGGATGCACGTTTTGATTATATATATATGCATAATTTCTATATATTATATATGTATAATATATATAAATACACATACATAATTTTTATATATTATACATATATGCATAATACATACATATATACATATATATTAATTATACATATATATTAAAAATAGATGTATAATTTTTTAGGGAGAGACTGCACAATATTCATCTAATTATTAAAGAAATCTATAACACTACAGTTTACACCACTAAAATATACAACTTATGGGACTTTTTATTCCAAAACAAAGTTCATTTGAAGCAAAGTACAAAGAAACACTACGAAGTGAGACTCATTTAATACTCAACTAAGATTTTTGTTTAATTTGCAAATAACAAAATTGATTTTTATTTTCCAAATTTTAGCTTCTGACAAAAAGTATTGAGAGGTGGAATAGTATTATATTCTTTTAGATCCTGAAATATATGTATTTTTTTTTGATAATTTAGCTTATGCATTTCACACTATTTA
Source organism: Chlorocebus sabaeus (assembly GCF_047675955.1). NCBI lineage: Eukaryota > Metazoa > Chordata > Mammalia > Primates > Cercopithecidae > Chlorocebus > Chlorocebus sabaeus. The sequence continues at coordinate 14,588,735 of NC_132918.1, forward strand.
GAAAATATTATCAACATTGATTTGGTAAATTTAAGAGACACTCTAACATTTAAATGTATAAAAAGTTTTAGATCATAGGGAAAACACTGAACTTCTGAGGTAAAAATAATCATGAAAGTCTTAAATATTATTATCTTATTAATTCATTTTAAATGTCTGGAACTTTGATTTGAATTGATACACATCATAAAATTACTTCTGGCCATGTGAAAAATTATGTAAAAATAACTTCTAAATTCAGTTCTGCTAAGGACATATTAGGAATCTTAATCTTTATTTTGATCCCATGACAAATGTATAACAATTGTCCTTACCCATATATTTAGAGGTTTACATATTTTAAAGTGAGTGAAAATACAACAAAATGAGAAATTGTTAAATTGTAACTGTGTATCTGTTATTTTTGTTTTAACTGTTTCTGCTATGGGGTGCACGTTTCAGAGAAACTTACTCCTCAAAGATGCTTTTAAAAGAATTTTAGTTTGTTGAAGCAGAAAGAATCAGTGACTCAAACACATCAAAAAAAACATATTAGGATCAACTAGCCTTGTTTACTTTTGACTGGCACAGGAAACCTTTTACTCCTGTTAAGTGATAGCTGCTCTACTTGCTGACGTGGAGCAGCTCACATCTGGATTGCAAAATTTCTGAAGGTTAATTTCAGCTTCAAGATAAAATGCCCTTACCTGTATTGACTTGCATTGCCTTTTCACACGTGAATAATTCCAGAGATAGCTTTAGGTCAGTTCCATCGAGATACAAGATAAAGGGTTTAAAAACAAACAAATAGAAGCCACTTTTCTTTACCTAGATGTTCAGAATAAATGCCTGATCTGACCTGAAAACTTACAAAGCAACCATTTGCCATTTCAAGGTATTGAATATGGGCCTAGGTCACTGCCAGAAATATAAAAATTCTAGGTAAGGGTAAGCAAGTTGCCCTCTACCAGTGTTTTCATCTGTGTCACATTCTTCTATTTTTTGACCTAGAAAATATACCACATTAAGGCTATGACAACTTTAAAGAGCATATATCTTCTTCTGATGAGATAGAGAAACTGTGAAATAAAAGAATTTGAGGAAGAGCTTATTGAATGCTTAAGTCATTCTAATTTGGACCTAAATGATATCACCATGGCTGTTAGAGCTAATTTTGTCACTTAAATAATCTGGTCACATAGGTCTTTTTAATTGAATTTATTGTATTACATAATAAAACCATACCGTTATGTACTATGGTACATAAATGATAATAAAATCATTGTTTTTTCTATAATGTTCTAATTTACATAACATTTGTGAGAAGATGTGTTTGCAGGTGAAACCGGGATTCAGTGTTGTATTTTATGCAGTATTTCTTCACTTATGCTGCTTCAGATCTGGGAGAATTTAAGAAGTTACTGGTGTGCAACTTCATTTTTCATTCATTGGCATTAATTCTTTTTACTAAATATATCTGCACCTTCTATGATCTGAGACAATATACATTCAATGAACAAATGAAGGTTATGTTTCTTAGAGGAGTGGTGTGTGTGTGGGTGTATACGTGTGTAGGGTAAAATGTTAATATGCTTTCCAAGGATAACACCTGAGCAAATAAAGACTATACAAATACAACCCCTCTGAATCATTCCATTCAACCTTAACTGAAACAGGTGACAGAGATAATGCCAAAGCATAGAAACTGTTATTGCTATTGTTGTATTGTTGCCACATACAGAGTATCCCAATAAGTTAGGGACAGAGGGAAGACTGCAGGCCAAATTCAGCCTGCAGAAACGTTTCTTAGATATGCTCCTGAGTTTTCAAAATAACCCATTTGAATCTCTTTAGATGTGCTCCCCAGTACAGCACAGTTGCCTTCAATCTTTAATGCCATATTCCTTACCTGGGCTTCCCTGCATCTGAAGGCATTGCAGTTTAGGATCTCTGCCGCACAGTCTTCTCCCTTTACTTTAAACCAGAGGTATTTTTTCATCTGTATCAGAAAGATATTGCTTCCCATTAGCTCACCAATTTGATTTTTTTTTTTTTTTTTTTTTTTTTTTTTCAGACGGAGTTTTGCTCTTGTGGCCCGGACTGAAGTGCAATGGCCTGATCTTGGCTCACTGCGACCTCGGCCTCCCGGGTTCAAGCAGTTCTCCTGCCTCAGCCACCTGAGTAGCTGGGATTACAGGCATGCGCCACCACGCATGGCTAATTTATTTTATTTTATTTATTTTTATTTTTCTTTTTGAGATGGAGTTTTACTCTTGTTGCCCAGGCTGGAGCGCAGTGGCGTGATCTTGGCTCACTGCAACCTTTGCCTCCAGGTTCAAGTGATTCTCCTGCCTCAGCATCCCAAATAGCTGGGATTACAGGCACCTGCCACCATGCCCGGTAAATTTTTGTATTTTTAGTAGAGACGGGTTTCACCATGTTGGTCAGTCTGGTCTCGAACTCCTGACCTCAGGTGATCCGCCTGCCTCGGCCTCCCAAAGTGCTGGGATTACAGGTGTAAGCCACCGTGCCTAGTCTGAACTTTTTAGATATATTCTCTGGCCTCCTGCTCACTTGTGGCAAAATATTTGTTTTTTCCATCCTCAAACATTTCACTAGTCTTCAAAGTGCATGAGAGTTAACTAAAATATGCCTAGAGGTGTGTATTTTCTCATTAATATTGCCTGGAACTTTATAAACCCATTAAATCTATAGAATCGAGCACTTCTTTAGTACAGAAGAATTTTCTTCTATTGTTAACTTAATAATTCATTTGTTAGAATGACTTAACAGCCAGGTGCAGTGGCTTATGCCTGTAATTCCAGCATTTTGGGAGGCCAGGGCAGGTGGATGGTTTGAGCCCAGGAGTTTGATACTAGCCTAGGCAACATAGGGAGACCCCGTATTTACAAAAATTACAAAAATTGTCTGGGCATGGTGGTGTGCACCTACAGTCCCAGCTACTAGGGAGGCTGAGGTGGGAGAATCACTTGAGCCTGAGAGGTGGAGGTTGCAGTGAGCTAAGATCACGCCACTGCACTCCAGCCTGAGCGACAAAGTGAGACCCTGTCTCAAACAAACAAACAAACAAATAAACAAAACCTGAAAAACAAATATGGCTAAACAGAGATGAAACCAAGATGGAGGGATGGTGAATACAGATTTGTATTGTTATCCAGTCTTTTCGGATTCTGTATTTTCCCCATTAAAATACTTCTAGTGTTTTATTAAAATATTTTTGGAAACTTATGTCCTCTATGTTCTTGACACTTTCACTTATAAATTTGAAGGTGTTTCATGACAAAGTCTGGAAATAAATCATTAGCAGTTTGAAGGTACTTTCTTTGATAACAACAGCAGTTGCCACAATTTTGCACTTGAAATACTTATTTTATTTACTACACACAGTCACACTATATAGTACATGCTATTATATAACTTTCCTTGATAAGGAAATAGAATCAGATGGTTCATCTAACTTGATGAAAATTACATGGTTAAAAACTGGCAGATCAAGGAATTGTACATGATTGATTTTAAAGGTGATTCTGTCAACCACCCACTATTCTGTGTCATTATTTAATAGCTTTTTAGAAGGCAGTGCTGAGCAGTTTCACCCATCTCTGATAAAATATAAAATACATACACATGAAAACTTTTTTTCAGATGCCTGCTGCTCAACTGTAAACATTAAAACCCTCATCACACCTAGATTTTAGTTCACACATTCTATTATTCTCCACTAATGTTCCTCTAACCCAATTTTTAAAAATAATCAACAGATTATACCTTGACTAAGATCAAAAGCAATCATTACTACCAAAGTGAAAAAGTAGAATTCGAGATTCAGATTCCATTTCTGATATGCAGAATTTTAGTTATCTTACTTAAATCATCTCAAAAGGTAACAGATGCTTTTAGACATCCTCATTTTCTCTCGCCTTTATATCTAATAAACATTTTATACATGAAACGCTATTTGTATGCCTGGCGTGGGTGGCGATATCAGTCTCAGACTCATCTCCCTTATTGTTGTGTATCACTTAGAAATTCAGCAACTCGATCAGATCAATAGATTCTCTAAAATGTACATGTTACTCTGACAAATGAAAGCTGCTACCCTCTGCTACAGTGCACTCAATTTTGTCAATTTCTCTTCCGCTTATTAAAAAGTAAAACTGAAAGAAAATAAGATAATTACTGCCCTTTTCACTCTAATATCCTGTTCTCCTATACTATTGAAGATAATGTCTTAGATTTATTTTAAAAATTTCTGTTTCACTATAATGCATACAATAATATTCTGAGAATAGTGAACATTTTTACGCATGCGCCATTTAGTTTTTCTCATTTCCTCTTACCTATGATTTCTAATAATGTTTACTCACTTTAAATAAGGATAATGGTTTTGTATTTTTTCTTTAAGATGTCATCCACCTAGCAGGTATCTCCTATTTCAGGTTAAGATACACAAAGCATCCGCTTTGCCCTTTTTGCATTTCAGTAGTCCACTCACAGCTGCTGCTTAGTTATTGTCTCCATTTTTTCTTGCTGTTGTTGTTGCTACTTTTCAGTACCTGAGCTTCCATTGGCTTCATACAAAGCACAAACAGACATTTATAATTATATGAATATTAATCATAGGGTACTTGGGCAGTTCAAATTTTAATATAGATTGCTCCACTTTAATGATATTAGTTTACATAATTACATAAATATAATATATAAAATAAAGGGTCATGTGATTTATAAAAATCGCATATTTCCATTATTTATCTTTAACTTCATAAAATTATATAAAAAGGAAAACTGATGTTATTATCCTTTTTTTAAGGAGAAAAAACTGAAGGATAGAAGGATGTACTAATTAAAATAAATATGATCAAAAATGGTGGAAGCAAGTGATTTCTGATATTAAAGAACTTTTCCACTGCTATCCTATAGTCCCACAGAATTGTACAGTCTCAAAACTCTGTTACCTTCACAAAGTAACCATTATATATCTAACATTTTATTACCAAGTCCTGTCAGTGAATTAGCTAAGTTATATTTAAAAGAAACAGAAAGGGATATGGAGCCCAAACAGACATCTCAGAAATCTGAGTTATGTTCCTCAGTAAAGTTGTAATGCCTGGAAGTGCCATACTCTGTACTCTGTCTATAGGAGATTGGTCTCTTGTTGAATCACATTCATTATTTTGCATTCTAGTATGAAGTGTTTCATTTTTATTACTGCTATCAAGAAATATATTTGTTATAAAATTATTTTAGCAGACAATGAGTAGTATGTCATTCAGTATCTCTGTATGGTAAGGTTTAAAGTATTTCTAGAATTTTTTTCATAGCCCCTCAAAAACATGAGAAGTTGATAAGCTTTCCCCTTTTTGACAATAAAAAATCTATAGCCAATGGTGTTTCTTATTTTCTTCTGGAAAACAGGAATGTCCAACTCAGATTAGTTTCTCAATTGAAAAAATAATATCAACTTTATGACACACACATTTTCGTTCTCCCTTTTCCTACTAGACTATTATCTGTCTCATTGAATAAATGCTATTTATGTGATAAAAAACAATGAGACATAAATTTAAATATGAATAAATTACACTTAAAATCAAGAGAAGTCCAATATGTTTAACATTTTAAAAATCTCTTACATACTATTTATCCCCAATCATTACATCTTTATGACTTGAGTGCTGATTTGGATACTTCTTAGAGTTGAGAGAGTGTATTTGTATTCTACATCTCCCTAGTGCCCAGAGTGGTATTTTGTTATTTATTTATTTAGACCTTGAAAATATTTTGACATGCAAAAGATCCTATTGGAAGACTTTCAGATGCAAATAATTACTTCAGTACAACTATCTTCTAATCAACCAATCAGAGAAAGAAAATTCCATAATATTCCTAACAGTCAAAGCAACCAACTCTGGGAAACTGGAGGTTATTAAAACAAACAAACTGCAGGGCTCTTCCAGAGCAGGGAGAGTATCACACTTATCTTTGGTATCCCCAGTGTCTGGTACCGTGTTAGACTTTAGGTAGACGCTTCACAAATTTCAAGTGGATGGATGAATTAATCATTTAAGATGGTGCAGGTGGAATATGTGCTTTGAGCAGTCTTTCTCGAGTAAGAATTATTTCTGTTGATCCATCCATATATTCCCAGTCAATTTCTCTCAGCCAAACCATGCCTTTCAGAGTTGGCAGGCAAGGATTTGGCCAGGATTAGAAAGAAAGGTAACTGGACCACAAACGGGATTAAATGATTGACCCTGGCCTTATTAACTAAGCTTTAACTGGGTTTAACCAGCCATGGCCATAGGGAGCAGCAAGGTTCATAATCTTTAATTGCACCATTCTCTCTAACTGTCTAAATATTATGGACTTGGAAGAAAGGCCAACTTGAGAAGACATAAATGGCATGACATATGCTACATTGTAGGTTTTTAATATGAGCCAAAATCAAAATCCATTTGTCAGGTAATTGTCCAATGTTTTATTCACAGAAATCAAGCAGACAATTGGAGTCCTTGAAATTTCTCTATTAGAACATATAGCCCCCAATCCAGTAATATCCCATAATAGTTACAAACTATTTATTTGTACCCTGTGTATTAGTCCATTTTGTATTAGTCCATCATGCACTACTGTAAATACCTGGGGCTGCATAATTTATAAAGAAAAGGGGTTTATTTGGGTCACCATTCTTTAGGCTATACAAGAAGCATGACACCAGTATCTGCCTCTGGTGAGGGCTTCAGGAAGCTTTCAGTTACAGTGCAAGGTGAAGGAGAGTAGGTGTGTCACGTGGCAGGAGAAGGAACAAGAGAGAAGGAGGAGGTACCAAGCTCTATTTAACAATCAGATCTCATCCGTACTAATAGAGTAAAACGTCACTCATTACCATGAGGAAGACAATAAGCCATTCATGAGTAACTCCCAATCCCATGACCTAAACACCTCCCACCAGGTCCTACTTCCAACACAGAAGATCACATTGCAACATGAGATTTGAAGGGGACAAATATCTAAACTACATCACCCTATAATATCCAAGTTCTCCAAATACAGTACTTAACAACTTTGCACTTATGGACTTTACTGCATTTAATCTATCAATTAGAAAACAATGCTTAAGTATCTGTACATGCAAAAATATAAAAACACTCCCCTCATCTCACCCCTATTAAAGAGCAATACAACAAGCAAAAATGTATAAAAGACAGGTTTGCAGATAAGAAGAGCTGGGCTATGAAGATTGCAAATAAGGGTAAGATTGTGTGGAAAAGACTTGGCAGTTTGACTTGTGCACAAGCTCAATATGAAACACTTGAGGAGCAAGAGGGTGAGGCCATTGCATTTTGTACACACCTCTATTAGTGCACTCAAATTGATTTGTGAGTTTTCATACCATGGGTGTGTTGCCCTTAATACCTTGTAAGCTATCTGAAGACCTGAGTTGTATCTTTTTTGCCTTCGTATCCCAGAGGGAGCATACAACTAGGCACTGCACTGGTTTATAAAATATTTTTTTACTCAAATATTTATTGACCATGTATACTTTGTATAGTATTATACAGGTACTAGAAACACAGTGCCTAACAGAAAAGGCATGGTCCCAGCTCTTACTGAATTTAAAGTCCTGTTTATGAAGGAACAAATGGACAAAGAAATAAATGGACAAATTGAGCATATTCAGTGAAGAGCAATTAGACCTTCGACTAAGGACAGGAGACCTTCACAACTTTATCCCCTTTTGATAGTAACTTTCTTTCAATTTCAGGGAATTCTGATATACCATCCTCCCACCAATAATCACAAAAATGCAGAAAAGTTTGTCTTCTGCTATCCTGTTTATTCCTATAGCCAAGAAGATTTTGTCATGTTTTGTGTTCTGTAGTCAGCATTCTGAAAATGACAGTCTTTCCTCCTCAGAAGACAACATGAATTATAATATTGAATACGCTATGGCAAACCAAGCTTCCCAGAGGTGCTAATATCTTTGCTGGAGACAGGCAGCCCTGGCAGGGAGTCCAAAGGCAGAGGAATTCTGGAAAGAGAATGTGAGAGACAGACAAGGAAGAGAAACCAGGGCCCAGTATAATAAATTCTAGTCGCAAGTAGTTTGGCTATTCACACCAAAGGTATTGAAGAACCTTTGCTGACTTCTGAACTGGTATGTGGCAGAATCAAAGTCATATTTTGAGATCATAGTCCAGTAGTTAGACATAGTCTATATTGTTATTGAAAAAAAGCTGAAAACAAGTAAGGCCAGTTAGGATGATACTACAATAGATCAGTCATAAATTATTAAGTTCCCAAACAGTGATGGTGCCAGTGATGCCAGAAATATAACTGAAGCTTCCAGCCTGATGAAGGGGAAAATGGTGGTGCCACGAACAGGATCAGGTTCATAACGAAAAGGAACACATTTAGAATTAAGAGAGAATAAGAGAATCTAGACAATGATATATTTTCAAATGCAATTCACTGCAGTGAGGTGGAGATTCATGATTAAAGTTTGAAGAAACATCAGTTTGAAACACAGATGTGAACTGTAAGTGTTCTTTTCATCTTAAGAAAATCCTGACAAATCACATCATTGATAGTAACTTCAGTGCCCTTTGCTAACTGGTGAACAATTGAGAAGCAACTTCTGGTTTCCCTTGAAATCATCAAGAACCAAGCCCTACCAATCTTTCCAGTATTATTTTCAGAACTTTGGGAATCTGGTAGGATTAATGTCTGGCTCAATGGCAGAAAGAGGTCTCTGAATACTAAATGCTGTGCATGCCCCCAACAGAATCTGTAGATTTCCAACATTCATTCATTCATTCTCTCATCTTTGTTAGTTGTGTGCTTATTATGTGTAACATATTGTGATGGGTTATGGTCAAAAATGGGAGAGATCTAGTCTCTGTTGTCATAAAGATCATACATTATTTCTGGAATGAAGAACAAACTCCTTCTTCCTAATAGCATATGCTTGAAGCTTCTACCTACGGATATCTCAGGCTGACGCTGAAGAATTTTATTAGGTATGTAAATTTTGGATGCAACTAAATAATTTGTATAAGAAAAATACATTTACAAATATATTGAGTGATATTTGATACTGCATAATATACTGTAAGCTTAGTATTAGGGAGAGCAGACTAATGTCATTCTTAAGTAGGTTGTAGTTATGCTCACAACTGCTTAACGGCATTTCACAGGGGAAAAGGAAGGAGGAAAGAAGCTGAAAATGGTCAATGAAGTGAAGTTAGATCACTGGTAAACTCATAACTTAGGCTTGTACCATTTGGTCAGTTTTCTAATGGCCATAACTTAATGATTCAATTAGTTTCCTGGGAGCAAGGATAAGTACATGTTCAATGTTCTGTATCATATTACTGATTAGAATCTGCCAAAGCCATGTCTAGCTGAAGCTTATGAGCAATGAAAACAAAATTACTTTATATATGTTAGAGTTCTGCTATGAATAGACAGATGAATATACAGCTGTTGACAATAAAAATAAATAATTAAAACAAAATTAGTATGTAGAGTTATTTTCTTAAAGATTAATTTCTTAGTTGATTATAATTTTCATAGTAATTTATTCAAGGCATTGAAGGGCTTACCAAGTATAGGCAGACACTGTGCTGAGCACGGTAGATGAAACAAGTATGAACTTTGGGGCTTTTACATGAACACCTTCCAGAAGAAATGTGACCCAGAAACAGCAGCATAGTCCACCTAACTTATGTAAAACTTGTTTTAGAAGTATGAATCACAAAATAAATGCCAGTCAGCTCAGCAGGAGTAGTATAATATTATGCCTACAGTAATCATCAGTAATGATTAAGGGCATGGTGGTATAATAATTAAAGATAATTAAAGTATGATATTTCACAAAATGAGGAAAGTAGGAGGTGGTCTCTTTCAAGAAGACAAAATGGCAAAAAAAGTTAAATGCTTCAGCATAAACACTTACCAAAAGAAAGTAAGCTTCCATGAAGATTCTAAAGTTTTAGTGGTCAGCCTTTATGCTGGTTTTTTTTTTTTTTTTTTTTTTTTTTTTATGTCACAGTAAAGCTACCTTTACCAATAGATATAAAACACTGGTTATGTTATTTGGAATGGAGGCACTATGTAAACTTAGCATGCTCTTTTGCCAGTGTTGTGGCTCTTCAGTGTGAAGAATCCGTTTTTTATTTACATGGAAGACCACACGGCAATGTGATACTTGTCACTTTTAATAAGTTGAATGCCATTTTAACTGTGGTAGTGTAAATATACCCCAGCTGATAAATTATTTTTGTAATCATTGCGGTAGATGTGTACATGATGAGCTGGGGGAAACTAGAATGAAGCTTGCTTAACTCCTCGTTTTCAGTTGGTCATCAACCAATAAGTATTTCACATCTGTTTACAACCAGCCTGTTATATTTACTATGTCTGAAAACCAAATGAACATTATTCTGACATTTGTAAACATTTCCAGTATAAATAAAAAATTAATAACTCAAATTTATGGACATATATAATAACATAATTTTTAGGCCATCTCTTGTTGCTTTCTCTATTTTGCTGAATGAAAAAATGGCCTGGCACCTGTTAATTTGCCTGCTTCCAGAGATGTCTGCAAGAGCCGACTAAAATCTCAAATATACAGGACTTTATGAAAGACATGACCAATTCACCTTGTGTACGTATTTGATGGATGTTTTACATATTAATTTTGACATTGGTATAAGAGCCGTGAACATGGAAGAGCCATCCCCGTACATCTTTACTGCAAATGAAAATACTGCTACTAAAAGACAAGCTTTAGTCACTCTTTAGAATGATTGATATTTTGAATATAAACATGGAGACCTCTTATCCAAAATGTGGCATGACTGTGCAGGATGCTGATATCATTTTTGACAGGTTTTATGTGACCCTAAACCAGTGAAGGATAGTGTTGCAGGGCCACCTTTCGTGTGCTCACCACTCTGATTTCCTGAAGTAATGAACTTCAGGGGCTCCGCTTAGTAGCAAAAGCCATGATACTTAAAAAATGCACATGCGTCTCAAAAGTTGCCCACAGAAGACAGAAGGGACTGGCCAATGACCTAATCTGATTTTTCCTTTACTCTGAAGAAGGGAATACTGTAGAAAACTGCTTCAGTGCCCCCCCAAAATAATATTCAGAAATATTATTTAATGATAATTGGACAATTACCCAAGGTGGGGAAACAAAAATCATGAAAAGAGAAAATTATTCTGGGAAGAGACTGGCATATTTCTATTTTTAGTCTGAGTCTTCATGCAGGGCTTTGAAATCATTTCATGTTTTTGGGAAATCAGATTACCAATCACATAAAAATAGGCCTGCTGACTCCTGAGAACTTTGGAGGATCAACTAGGACACATTGACAATATAATAAGGGTCGAGGAGGAAGGATTCCTTGTATGTACAGAATTGCACGACCTTCTCCCTGTTTATACTGACATCTAAGCAGTGCCAGAATTGGCTGGACAGATTCAAATCCCTGGTCTGCCACTTAGTGAGCAACCTTGTGCAAATAACCTCCACCCACCTTGAAGGATGGTTATGAAGATTAGCAATACAATATATAAAGTATTTAGTTTGACGCTTACAACATAACAGGAACTTAGAAAACAGTGTCTGGATATTTTATTTAGTTTAATCTCACTAGGGCACAAATCTGTATATAAGATATATGGTATAAGTTATGTATCTATGAAAAGCAATGTGAGAAAAAAAAAAAGAAAAGCAACTGGAGAAAATTATTTTAAGTCTTCCAATTGAGTTATTACTTCTACCAAACCCATTCTATGGGTAAGTAGTTGTGTTGCATTGTCAACTGAAATACTCTAAGCAAGTAGCTGATTAACTGGTATGAAAATGCAAGTAGATAGAAGAAATGAGATGTCGTGTTTGATAAAGCATTAGTGTGACTATAGTAAACAATAATCTATTGTATATTTCAAAATAGCTAGTAGAGAATAATTTGAATGTTCCCAACATAAAGAAAATGTTTATAGTCATACATATCCTGATCACCCTGAATTGATTATTACACATTATATGAATTTATCAAAACATCACCATGTATCCTGAAAGTAGGTGTATTTATTATGTATCAATAAAAGATAAAAAGAAAAGAAAATATTCTAAGGAAGAAACATAATTCCATTATGATTCCTGTGACCATTCATACAAAAGTAGTTGTTTTCCTTTTCTGGGAGATCAAATGTGGCATCTAATTATTAAAAATGCATGATTTAATAATACTAAAAATTCTACTTCTCTAATAAGATTTCTTTAATTTGCACATATGTATATATACAAATTAAATATATATATATTTTAATAAAGCACATTTCAGAAGAAACCTCAGAGATAAGCACTTTTATCGACACCTCAGTGATAACCCCTTTAGCAGGGGTTAATCTTACCATACATACTCATACAAAAAACTGGAATCTTCTGGTGTGTATTGTTTTATAATCAATATTTTTTCAGTGAGCAGCGTATCCTAAGCATCTTTTCTTGTCAATAGATATGCTACTGCTGCACTATTGTAATGAGTCATATAGTATTCTATTATATGGATATACTACATTTCATTACAAAAATTGCTATTGTTAGATATATAATTTGTGAGATAGTACTAAATCAAACTTACATATAGTAAGAACTCTATATATTTAGTAAATGAAATAACGAGTGGAAAATAGTAAAATTTGGTCTTTTTATTTATTAAAATATATAATTCATGATATAATAGTTTGCTTCAACTTAATTGAGACATACTAATGGAGTTTCAGGTGAATATTATACTATTCAGAATATCAATGTTTCCCCTCTGTAAAATGTAGATGAGTTCCTGGAAATGAGGGATTTATAAGGCAAATAAAAAGTCCCTCCCCCAAAAACAATAGAAAAATAATTAGAGGACTGATTATCAAGTATTTATGTCAACAAATTAACAACTAAGTTAAATACATGATTTTTCATATGTTTAATATTACAATGATATTTTTATATGATGTTTTAAAACACTTTGACCCTCATAAATTACTTATTTTTATAAATTTTGACACCAAAATATTTTACAAAATAATTTTATTGCAATAACATGAACAAGCTTTTCTTCAAAATAAGTTATTCTATTTAATTTACTATACTATTTACTAGTATATTAAATACTATACTATTTACTATTAAATTACTATACTATTTAATAGTAAAACTATTTTAGTATGTTACCAAAAGTTAGAAAATTTAGATCTAAGTTGACTTTTAACTGCTGCTGTGAAACTAAATGACATATTTTCAATTTTCTTCTTCTGTTTTCTGAAACACATTATATTTAATATGATTTCAATCAGACAGGAAAAGGCCAAGGCATTCCTTAGTGCTTGAACTGTGATGAACGGACACCAGCACAAGTGTTTCCTAAAATTAAGTATCTTTATGCTTTATCAGGTCTCAGGCAAGAAGATGAAAAAAGTCAGTCCTAAAGTGTGACATGAGAGTGATCAAACAGCGACTGCTTAATGCACTTCTCTAATGGCAGAACAGCCTTTTCCCTAATGTTCAAGTACTTTTATCTTGAACGGGCTTCTCCTGTTCTTTCAAGAGCTTTTCAAAAATGCATGCACACATATACATTGATTAATTGAAAAATATGGAAAAATGCCTCCACATGTTGTTGTCATGGTTTCCTTTCACATAGTAAACAGTAGAGCTAAACGTGATACTGAAGTGTTAAGTTCACCAAATGGTGTGTTTTTAAGCCTAGTCTCAAATTATAATATTACAATTTTTAAATTCAGTTTTCTTTTTGCCATGTTATGACCTTTATATGTCTACGCTTCCATGAAAGGACGCACAACTGATTTGTTTGTAATCTGACAAATGTTAGCTGAGTTGACATGTTTTTAATTGAAAAAATCTAATACACACGTAACTAATGTTAAATGAATAAAGACCTAAAAATTAGTCTTTAAAATGTGAAAGTAGCATTCCTAAGCTATATGTGAAAAGCAAGAGATCCAGTACCCTTATGAAAGAAAAGAGAGAAAGAGGGAATAAAAAAAGGAATGGAAGATGGATGAAGGGAGGAAGGGAGAAGGAAAAGAAAGAGAGAAACAGAAGGTGCAATATGAATTTTACACTTCTAGTATTGTAAGTGTTATGGATTTAAAATCTAATTAGATAGTGTTTGGGATGCAGAAATAATTTTGTAGTCCTGTAAAATACAAGTAATTTTGTAACATTAGCAATAAATGGAATAGAAAGAGTTTTAGGTGAATATTACATTCTGGTATATTATAACTTACACACATTTAATTATAGCATCCAAATCCTTTTAAAACAGTATGTGTCATTCACTCATGTCCAAATGGTTTGTATCAATTATTCATTTGTTTAACCTATATTTTATGATGAACTTTTGTTCTGGGTACTGGGGATACATTATGGAACAAAATAGTCAAAAAATTTTTGAGCTAAAAGAGGCTAATTTCTAGCAGTCAGACAATATGAAGCAGTAAAATGTATTTTATTTAACATCAAATTATGTTAAAAATGAGTAAGATTAGGCAGTAAGGATTGTGTTTAGGGATGGGGGTGGAGGTGGATGTTGTAGCTTTCAATATAGTTGCCAAGGAAGGAAGCAAGGATATGAGAGAGTAAACCATACAGATACCTAACAGAATGCATAACTGGCAGAAGTGACATCATGGGCAAAGACCTAGAGGTGACGGCATACCTGTCCTGTGTGAGGAGCAGTAGGAAGAAGAATCACAGAAGATAAGGTTGGGAAGATAATATGGACACCTGCCATTACACGTCTGTGTGTATGTTTGTAATCATGTACAGCCCTGGTGGCTACTGTAAAAGTTAAATGACTTGCTTAATAGCACCCTTGGCAAATGACAGAGGTCGGATTTCGACCTGGATGTCAGTTTCTGATCCAGTTTTTTTAGAGTGTGACCCTGTGGCTGATGTAATACACGCACCTTAAATATCATAAGATCAAGGTTTAAATGCTGCTATGCCTCAGGTTGTGACAAATTATTACTGTAAGATTGGTTCTGAGAACCAATCAAAACTTAAGGAGTGAAAATCAGCACATGTGAGAGGAAGGAATTGAAGAAAACCTCCCCTGGTCCCAAAGAGCTAGGGTCTTACGAGACCAGGAGAGTTGTATATAAAGATGGGCCACTTCTGGATGGACTAGAAAGTCAGAAAACATTCAGGGGTGTGGTTCAAATTCTTGAAGACTTTTCTCAAATGGAACATTTAATCAAGAGAGCTATCATCAGAATTAGGCAATTTATTAATTCATTTATCAAACAAATTTGTGGGCTGGTGCAGTGGTTCATGCCTATAATCCCAGCCCTTTGGGAGGCTGAGGAGGACAATCACATGAGGCCAGGACTCCGAGATCAGCCTGGACAACATGGCAAAACCTTGTCTCTACTAAAAATACAAAAATTAGCTGGGCATGGTGGCGCATCCCTACAATCCCAGCTACTTGAGAGTCTGAGGCACAAGAATCACTTGAACCTAGGAGGTGGAGGTTGCAATGAGCCGAGATCACACCATTGCACTCCAGCCTGGACAACAGAGCAAGATCTTGTCTCAAAATATATATATATATATAAAATGTATAAAATATATATATGTGTGTATATATATATACACACACAACTAGGCTATATTGGACAAAAGTAATATAAAATGTATACATCTGTTTCTACATTTACAAAGTGGTTTTGTTTCTGAAATGTTGGAGATTATACAAATATGTTTAAATGAAAATCTATTTTCTTATATTTAACAGAAAGAACATTTTTAGAATAGAGGTTGGCAAACTTTTCTGTAAAGGGCTGGGTACTTATGCTTTGAGGCTTTGCAAGGCAACTGTTTCCCGTCACAACCACTCAGTTTCCGTTGTAGTGTGAAAGCAGCCATGGACAATACTAAACGCATAGGCATGGCTGTGTTCCAACAAACTTTACTTACAAAAACAGGTGGTGGACCAGATTTGGCCTGAGGGCTGTAATTTTTCAACATTATTCTAGAAGGATAAAAAGATAATGTCCATAACACATTAATATGAAAAATAAAAAAGTTATTTTACCAAAGATAGTAACTATATAAAATGACAATTCAGGAGTAAACATTTTCATTTCTCAATTAACTCATGGGCCAGGCACGGCGGCTCACGCCTGTAATCCCAGCACTTTGGGAGGCCGAGGTAGGCGGATCACCTGAGTTTAGGAGTTCGAGACCAGACTGGCTAACATGGTGAAACCCTGTCTCCATTAAAAATAAAAAATAAAAAAATTAGCCATGCGTGGTGGCATGTGCCTGTAATCCCAGCTTCTTGGGAGGCTGAGGCAGGAGAATCCCTTGAACCCAGGAGGTGGAGGTTGTAGTGAGCCGAGATTGGGCCATTGCACTCCAACTTGGGCAACAAGAGCGAATCTCCATCTCAAATAAATAAATAAGTAAATAAATAAAATAACTCACACTGACTCAAAGAATCTTAGCTTACAATACTGTCCACATTCTCTCAATTGTCTCCTGCATAGGGAATTTTGCTTGGACAAACTCAGCATACCCAAACTTAACACATTCATTAATTTTGCTGACATTGCCATCCATTCTTTTTTTCTGTGCTTTTTCTAAAGATTAGGTTTTTACCATGAAACTGAAAACCTTCTTATTGACTATAATGGTGATAGCTTTTTACAGTTTTTCCATGCTTTAACATGTTTTCCAATTACAAGACTAATTTTACTAAAATAACAATCCTTAATAATCCCACCCTGATTCATAAAAGAGTCTTAGGATATCCAGATAGTGTGCTGGGAGAAAACTGGAGGGAACATAACTTAGTAATACACTTGAAATGGCTTGAGATTAAGGTTTCTTGGCACATATCACACGTTGGGGCCTCTGCTGTCCTCATGTATTAGTTGGGACTTTCTTGTCTACAACTACCATCAAGCCAACTCAGACGTCATAAAGCAAAAGGGAAAACTTTTAGAAGGATACTGAGGTGTTTCAATGAACAATCAAGCTGAGCTATAGGCCAGAATGGAATAAGACTTCAGATTCAAGTGGAGCTACAAACTTAAACACCATCGTTTCTCCAACTCTCTTCTCTGCTTACCTAATATTGGCTTTACTATTCTCTTTTGCTTATATCACATTTGTCTGTAGACAATAGAAAAGAAATTTGCTGAGACTGAAGTTTTACATGGAAAGTGGTCCAGTGACCAACAAGCTGGGTCAATGATTACACATTAGATTAGAATTTCAAGCTTCAAAACTTGGAATAATCAGATTTAGTCTCTCTCTCTCTCTCTCTCTCTCTCTCTCTCTCTCTCTCTCTCTCCCTCCCTCCCTCCCTCCCTCCCTCCTTCTCTCCCTCCCTCCCTCCCTCTCTCCCTCCTTCTCTGTGGCTGAATCTGTAAGATCACATTAGAAGCCCTTCTGTGGGCCCCTCAACCATGGCCAAGAGAATAGGGCTATGTACAAATATGGCTGCCCCAAATTATGGATCAAGGAGGAAAAAAGTCAGTTTCTGGAAGAATGAGAGGTGAGTTATGCAGTAAATCATAAAACAGCGCAAATCCCAAGGTCCAAGACATTTTGGTAGAAGTCAAAATCTGGTAATTCTGATAGGAGTGCCTATATTTATTTTTTAAAGATGGTAATCTCTTTATTACTTTATACCAAACATTGTGTAATCTAATTGTCCATAATTTTTTAAGTGTTGATCATGTCGATTACATGTGAGAAACAAGTAAAAAATGCAGAATCTAGTAGAATCTTATAGCTATGAATTGTCTGAGAACTATGAACTATCCTGTACAGACTATACTCTTGCTTTGTGACACTATACTATACAAGTAGACAAGGTCCTGCTAAGGCTAGAATAGACAGTTCAGATAAAGGATGCCAATGGAAGTGCAAAATCATTTCACTAAAAGACAAAGGCAAGAGGATCTCATTAGCAAAATTATTTCACGTTTCTCTTTCAGTTGGCCCAAAACTGGTTGAAAACTGATGGTGAATCCATGACTTCAAACAAACAAACAAAAAACCATTGTGTTTCTCCATTTTTATCCTGTGAGATAAACTTACCTTAAGTTCAGAGAGAAAATAGAACCACTTAACAAAGCTATATTAAGATAATTTTGCTGCCAAAACAAACATTTGGAAACAGTAACATAGAAGCAAGATGGTGATGCCAGAACCTGTTATGAGAACAGACTAGAGATGCCAAATGAAGGTCAAGTGCTTTAAGGCTCTTAGAAAGTGATGTTCTTTCAGCAAAATATTCCCCAGTGTACACTTAGCCCTTTGGAAGATGTGGTATAATTGGCTTTGAGTAAATAAAAATAAAGCTAAATACTTTTAGTCCATATGGCTGTTAATTAATTTTTACTTGATTTGGACTATAGATAGTCAAAAAGATCATTCCTTCACTCCCTTAGTTTATCTAAGGGAATGAAGATTAAAAGCAACGTTATTGGCCAGGTTAAAACTGTTTGTTATATAATATTAGATTATAATAGTATTTTGTATGGAATTAATCAAGATCCACCCCACAATTATAAACACACCAGTTCGAATCACTGCTCTTTGCCATTGGGAGTGATATTAAATTCCAGTCAATTAAACATGTTCATCCTTGTGTGATTAAACTCAAACAATGTCAAGAAACATCATAGCAAGCAAGTCAATTACTTAGGCATCATTTTGTCAACATTTATTTGTTTCATTTCTTCCTATTACATAATATTACATAAATATATTATTTTGATAAAAACCAATAAGTAAACTTGGCATAAATGTAAAAATCAAGAAATGCTGCTTATGTTGTAAACAGACCTAGATTTTGCATTTAAAAGATTAGCTAATATATATTGCTATTGAATTTTTGGCATCCATGATTAAATAACTAAGAAAGTGTTTTGTGACTATCCAGTGAGAGTCCAAATGTCTTCATCTTTCAGAAGCAAGGAAACTTAATCAAAATAACATAGACCCATGTTACTAAGCAACAGTCTAGAGGTAAATAAGAGTTAATTGATATTTTCATATATAGTCTGAAGGTATCATTTTAACTTCTTCCAAAGACAGCAGACCTTCTATAGGAAGATCAAAATAGTTACGTGGGTAATAATACATAATTTGTCAAATCAGCATATACTCTTACTGCTCAATGATTATATCACCTGGCCCTGTTTTTACTTCTTTGGATTAGAAAACATGGCTTTCATTTACAGTGGTGTGTTAACCATATTAACATTTTAATATGTATATAATGATTGTATGTGGCATTTCATCCTTTGGGAAATAGTCTCACAAAAATTAAGTATTAAATTTACTATATACTGATAAACACTAATGAAAATTGTTTCCTTCTCTGTCCTTACTCTACCCTGTAGGACAGTGGTTCTCAGATTAACATGGACCAGCAGCATTAGCATCACCAGAGAATATGTTAGAAATGTAAATTCTTACACCCTATCCCAATCTGAAACAGAAATTTGGGAATGAGGCCCAACAAGCCATATTTTAATAAGCTCTCCACGTGGTTCTGAAACAGCCACAGTTTAAAACTACTGCTCTAGAAAGATAAAATTTATCATTAGCAACTGGTCATCATCAGATTGATGTTACATATTAGATTAATATGATTGAAATGTTACATTTAGATTTGTCTTTTTTCACAAAAGACTTATTTTTAAGGAATAAAATAAACATATAGCATTTATTTAAAACAACAACAACAACAACAACCACCTTTCCTTTGCATCTTACTGAACTTAGAGTACTCATTTTGCTCACTGTATGGAATAAAATTTTCTGGCATCTCTTTATAAAAAATGATGGCTGGACCAAACATGGAACTGCAAGGAATCCTGGAAGATTGATTAGCTCCAAACCCTAGCCTAGATTGGGACCTGCCTTACCCTATAACCTTATAGGGTATATTACCGTATACCCTAGAACATAAAGCTCAAGTTCCTCAAAATGGAACACAAAGCTACCACCATGATAAGATCTGGTTTTGCCTGGGCCAGTGGTAAATTGGGAGCTTATGTGATTCTCTTTACTTAGTGTAAGAAACTTCTGCCTGAATTACTGGTCCCAAAGTTGGCCTGGGGCCCGGCCTCTTGAAATCTGAGGACTCATTACAGTAATCCCTCCTTATCCTCCGTTTTGTTTCCCACAGTTTTAGTTAAGGGTGGTAGAACACAGTCCAGAAATATTAAATGGAAAACTCTAGAAATTAATTTGTAAAATTTATTTTGATTTTTAGAAACAGGGTCTCACTCTGCGACAGGCTGAGGTGCAGTGGCCTGATCATAGCTCACTGCAGTCTCAAACTCCTGTGCTCAAGAAATCCTGCCTTAGCCTCCTGAGTAGCCAGGATGAAAGATGTGCACGACTATGGCAGGCTTATTTATTTTTCAAATTTTTTGTAGAGAAGTGTTCTCACTATGTTGGCTAGGCTGGTCTCAAACTCCTGGCCTTAATTGATCCTCTCACATCAGCTTCCCAAAATGCTGGGATTATAATCATGAGAGACTGCACCCAGGGCAACCGTTTGTAAATTTTAAATTGTGTGTTGTTCTGAATAGTGTAATGAAATCTCAAGTCATCCTGCCCCATCCTACACGGGAGATGAATCATCCCTTTGCCCAGTGTATCTACATTGTATATGCTACCCCCTCGCTAGTCACTTAGAAGCGCTCTCAGTTATTGGATTGATGGTGGCTATGGTGCAGTGCTTGTGTTCACGTAATCTTTTTAATTTAACAATGGACCCAAAGCATAAGAGTACTGATGATGGCATATTGTTATAATTATTCTATTTTATTATAGTACTGTTGTTAATCTCTTACTGTGTCTAATTTATAAATTAAAAGCCTTTTCATAGTACAAATTAAATCTTTTCGTAGGTATGCACCTGTAAGAAAAAACAGTATATATTTGGGTTCCATCCTAGCCAAGGTTTCAGGCATCCACTGGGGTCTTGGAATATATCCCACAAGGATAAGGAGGACATACGCTACTTCTCAAGTTTAGCCAATAATCTGAAACTCTTTGGGAAATGTTTTCTAAAATGAAGTTTCTCAAATTTCATCCCAGACATACTAAATCTATAGCCCCAGGGGCCTTCTTTCTGATGGTTAGCCGGAAATCATTTTTAGACACCACAAAAAATGAACTAGGATATTCACCAGAGAACTCTTTATCTTCCCAACTCCACTCCCGTGACTGAAGATAACCCGTGTGGTTGTTCTTCCTTCAGATTTTTCTACTTAAGTCAGCCTCACATATTCTCCTACAGACTATTGGTAAATCTGTTTTCAACACAACTTCTACCATTTCTCCCAGCTATTCTGGCTTGTAAAAGCCTATTTACTTCTAAAGTCTCCATCTGATACTTGTTAACTTGTAAGTTAACCCCAAATTTACTAGCACTATAATAGGTTACATACACATCACTTCTTTTTCGGGCCTTTACAGTAGCATTTTTTTAATCCTATAAAAGAAATTAATTAGGCATGTGTAATGCTTAGGAAAAGGAAGAGGCATCACAGAATGTTTAATTTGCATTCATAGATTATTTACTTACCTTTAGAATCTAGTTTTCTATTAAGATAATAAGCTACGTATAAGGTAAATTTTGCAATTATTGAGATTAAATTGAAACAGGAATTTTACAATGACAAAATTAACAGTGTCAAAAATCAAAGACTTATAAAGGAACTTGTATACTCCTCCTTACAGAGCTATATACATATAAGAATGCATAAGTCTTACGCTCACAACATCCAAAAAGAAAAGGCTTAATGAAAGTATGTCCAAATATGTTTTGGGTTTTACTGAATGTAAAATATAATAATACTTTGACAAAGGAACTTTTCAATATTTCAGAAACTACATTCCATCTTTCAGTGAAAATATCTGTTCAATTGATTTAGAGGTGACTGTTAAAAACCTCAAGGGTCCTATACACTTAGCAGAAAGACAAATTTGTTTTTTTTTGGCTTTCCTTCTACCTTGAACTCCCCCAATCACAAGAAACTATGTTGTATAAGAAGAAAAAGAAAAAGAAAAAAAAAAAAAGAAAGAAAAAAAATCCTTGCACCAGCTATAACTGCATTTAGAAGTAGGTTTAAAGAGCTTGAAAATGTTCTGGGGTAAACAATGCTCTGCATAACTTTGACAAAAGACACATAGGTACCTTTAGATAATGTTCCAATCAAATGAATCATTCAAAGAGTATTTACTGCACATCTGTTATTTGTACAGTTCTGGGTTTGGTAAGACATATAAAATACAATCGCTGCATTAAGGAAACTAAAGTATATAGAAACAAGAATTACTTACAAAGAACAAAGGGAATGACAAAAGAACACTCCATCTCCACAATAAGGCATCTGAGGTTGTGAGAATGGTGAAAGTGCCAGGCGACAGAGGAGAAAATTATCAGAATGACTGGAGTCCTCTCGGAAAGCTTCATGGTGATGGGGGGATTTTAGATGGGCCTTTGAAAGCTTCAAGGCCTCCAGCAAGCCTAGTCAAAGGAAAAGGCATTCCAGGTGGGAACCATAAGGAAGAGGTGATAATGATTAGGAGCCTGGCAAGTTTGAAGTACAGATTTCATTTCAGTGCAATAGGAGGTATTTAAGGCTGTTACCCTGCACATCTTAACCACAGTAAATATTTCAAAGTATATTGGAAACGTAGCTTACTGCTTTTAGCCAAATGCTGTGGCAACATCTTACAAATTAATTTGGGAGGCATGATTTTTAAACATTCTGAAGATGGCTGATAGAGGCAATATTATTTCCAAATAAGCCCAAAGTCTGCATTAAAGCCAAAGCAAAAAAGTGACTTTTTGATCTCTTAAATCTAAAATCAAACAAAGTATGTACACCGCAAATAATTTATTTATAACTTCTTTAAAAATCTTTTCCAAATTGCTACAATTGTCTCAGATGGATGTTTAATCAATAGATGCTATGAAAGTATCAACTCAACCTTCAGAGTCACATTTCATAATATAGGAGTGTTTTGGAAGAGAAAGGGTTTCTCTTCCTCTCTTCTATGCCCCTTATACTTTGCATTTGTACAGACTACAGACCTTACAATATTTTGTTGTTTATTTATTCCTTTAACAAATATTTACTAAGCACATAGTACATTTCGGGGACTTAAAACACAACAGGGAACCAGACAAATGTGATCCCTTTGCACAAGGAAGTTCAATATTGAGAGGAAGACAGATTGAAAGTAAAAATAAAGATAGGTTATTATAAGGTGTGGTCAACGGTATGAAAGAAACCAGCATAGGGGTGAAATACAGTCAACACTTAGTGAGGTGCTGTTTGCACTAGACCTGAATTGTTGTCATTTATATTCCTGGCTTGACCACTTTCCAGCTTATTTGACCTTGAATAAGTTATTAACCTTTATCTGCTCAGCTGCTTCACTTGAAAATTGGGGATAATAATAGTATCTACCCCATAGGATTTTTCTGAATATTAAATGATTTAAAATGTAAATTACTTAGAACAATGCTGGGCATATAGTGAAAACATACAAATAACAACTGACAGTATAATTTCTATAACCTTTTCATTACACTCAAGCAATACTTTAGTGAGAGGAAGCACCTATTCCAAATACATTTCATTTTACTCATTTTCTTTTTTTTCTGGTGTCACAGAGGAGGAATTTTGAAACAGTAATTTACAATTGTCACAATTGTATATACAGATTGAGTATCTCTTATCTGAAGTGCTTGGGGCCAAAAAGGTTTTGGATTTTGGATTTTTTTTTTGATTTTGGAATATTTGCATATATACAATAGAGACAGATGAGATTCAAGTCTAAACAAGAACTGCATCTATGTTTCACATATATCTTATAAACATAACCTGAAGGTAATGATATGCAATATTTTAAATAATTTTATGCATGAAACAAAATTATTATACATTGAACCATCAGAAATCAAAAGTATCACTATCTGAACCACTCATGTGGACAACTTGTGGTTGTTTGGCATTACCATCATTCATGATTCTGAATTCATATGCTACAGATAAACAATTATTTTCTTATACTCCCTCACACAAAAAAATATGACATACCATTAATACTAAGAAAAATAATGTGTTTGAGGTAACTAGCTCAGTAGCATCCCCACAATACCTGAATTAACTGTTAAACAAACACCATAAAAGAAAAAATATAGTAGCTTTTCAGTCTCCACCTATGATAATAGCCTCACTCTGTCACCCAGGCTGGAGTGTAGAGGCATGAACATGGCTCACTGAGACCTCGACCTCCTGAGCTCAAGCTCCTATGTGGCTGGGACTGCACGCATATATCACCACACTCAGCTATTTATTTATTTATTTATTTATTTATTTATTTATTTATTTATATACTTACTTATTTTTAATAGGGATAGCATCTCACTTTGCTTCCCAGGCTGGTCTCAAACTCCTGGGCTCAAGTGATCCTCCTGCCTTAGCCTCCCAGTGCTGGGATTACAGCCATTAGTTGCCATTCCTGGTCAATGCTATGTTTTGATTAAAAGGTTACTGTACACTCTATATGTTTTTTAGGTGAGAAGAAACATGAGAAGCAGGTGAGGGTCCTGGAAGTGGGTCTTCTAGGGAGGAGTAAATATCCTGCTGGATGGCTTTTTCAAATGTTTCCTCCAGAGTCATCTGCCTCATTGATGTTTTTTGTCTTCAAAGTCTGTTTCGGACTTTATAAGGTGACAGATGGTTTGTTCTGTTGTGAATGCACACTGCTGTAGTCCTTCAGCAAGCCCATTACACATTTTCACCATGTTGTCTATAGGCACTTCTTCTGCAGTGTTAACAATGTCATTTTCATAGTCACTATTATCATGGTAACTTTGATTCAGAACCATTTCACTACTGATTGGTGAATGAACAACTGCAGCCTAATTGCTTCTTCCATATCTATTTCTTCCAGCTTACTAAAGGACTCTGAAGGTATATTTTTTCATATGTAATGAGATCAGATACCACTTTTCTTCTTATTTAACTTATGGAATGCCTCAGAGTCACCACCTTGTTCATCATTACCGCTGAGCATAGTCGTAGGCCAGAGGTTGTACGTGGCATGTATTATACAACTGCATCTTTAGTCACTGTTGGCAATTTCATACATAACATTCTTCATGCTAAATGCCTTTTGAAAACCTCTCACGCCTATGCCTCTGTTTATTGCTGCTAGCATGCTGCTTAAGAAAGTGCTTTTATATTAAATATTTACTTTTTTGTTGTTTTTTTTTTGTAGAGACATGGTCTCACCACACAGCTCAGGCAGGTCTCAAACTCCAGGCCTCCAGTGATTCTCTTGTCTCAGCCTCCTGAAGCACAGGGATTACATGTGTGAACCACAGTGCGCAGCCTATGTCTACTCTTACTGCTCTAAATATACCCTGGACACATGGTTGAATTAATGAAGTCACATTTGGAGGAAAGTACATGGCATAAACAATTTTTAATGAGAATTTCAGCTGGAGACTGAGCAGAAAAGTGTCAAGAGATAAAAAAAAGTCTTGCAGATATCATCCAGTACAGCTTCTCTACAGTGAGCACTGGTCACTAATACAGATATTTGTGAAACTAATCAGAAAAGATGTCCCTTGTGATCTTTGCCTTTTTGTGAGCATAGCAGTAGACTCATAAAACATTCACTCCATGAAAAGAGTGAGGATGCAAGGTTTTGCCTATCATGCAAGTTTATACTTATGCATGCCTGCTGCATTAGCACATCCCAGCACAGTTATTCTGTCCTTGGCATCCTTAATTTCTGTAGGGAACTGTTTCATCAGCTGTAGTGTGTGTCTTTCCACGGCAATAATACTAAAACAGCGATGTTTATTTAGCATTATAGACAAGTTCTTGCATCACATTTTCATCAGTCATGACCCTGGCAAACTTGTCAATGAATTTCTCTGCTGCTTTATGATCAGCATATTCTTTATTAAAACAAATCTTTAAATATTTAATGCTGTGTCTTTTCTTAAATTTCTGCAACCAGCCTGTTGAATATTCACAGTTCCCTTCAATTTTCAGCTCATTGTGAGAGATATTTGCTTGTTTCATGACCAGCATACCATTAAGTGGCATGTGTTCACTGCAACGGTGATGGATTTGCTCTTTCAATACACAATAGAGATCTTTATTTTTAGCTTTAAGGAGTGTTTTTCTATTTTTCATTAACTTATCTTCATCCCTTGTATTATGGAACTTCAACAGCTCATCCTTCTGCTTTTTAGGATATATATAGTGGTCATTCAAACAATATAATCTTCCATAAGATGTTCTTGCTTGCGCCACCACTGTCCAGTTTCTGACTTTCTGTGCTATATATGAAATAAATGCTTCTTCTTTTCCTTGTCACTGTTGCCCATAGGGGTATCTGCAGGTCTTTGTGACATTTTGAACAATATCTTTACACACAGAGCAGGGAATAAGCAAAAACGACAACAACAACAAAAAATTACCTAAACAGTGGGTAATGGGCAATGCACATAGGTCTTGGTTCCACATGGGGCATCATAGGAAACCTGCCCTTAGTGCATCTGGCCTGCACACATGCCATTTTATTACCTATTTTGGGAATGATTGCATAAGGAAATTTAAGTGTGCACAGAAAAGATACTTTGTAGCTGAAGGAGACTGGAAGAGTCTATTTTTTTCTTAGCGACCCACTGAAGAAACTGTGTTGTAGGCATGTGTTTTGACTGTAACATAATACATGAGGGCAGGTGTGTAATTTTCCACTTGTAGAATCACCTTGGCACTCAAAAAGTTTTGGATTTTGGGTTTTCAGCTTAGGATGCTCAACCTGTACTATACTCTGATGAACAAATTTACAGTTGAAAATAAATTACTGAGCATCTGATTTTTTTTCACGTGGAATAATTTTCTTTTGCAGAGAAATAGGCACAGAAATGAACACCTGAGACTGAGCTTACATAATGGAGTTCAAGAAAATTCTAGGGGATTAGGAAAAATAAGGAATGAACAGATAAGTAAATGTTCAAGAAAAGAGTTATCTGGACTCCCAGAAGAATAAAACAACTCAGATTGGCAAAAGGAGTTATTCAGCTTTATCTCCATATTAGGAAAGCCCATTTAAACCAAGAAAAACACGCCCAAATGAAGCTTACTGTACACCAATCAGTAGTGGAACAGAATAGAGCTCTTTAAACATGAATGTGTGAATCACCTGGGAAATTATATTAAAATGCAGATTCTGATTCATGCGATCTGGAGTGAGCCCCAAGATTGGGCAAGGATACTTTGCTACTTAAAATGTAAACAGATGAGCAGCATTAGCATTACCTAAGAGTTTGTCAGAAAGACTGATTCTCAGGCTCCATATAGAATCAGAGTCTGAATCAGGATTTTGCTCACAAGATCTACAAGTAATTCTTATGAACATTCAAATGTGAAAAACACTGGAATCAAGGAGCTGGGGGGCTACTGACATAGTGACCAAATTGTCCTGGTTGGCCTGGAACCTTCCTCATTTTAGCACTGAAAGTCTCCTGTCTGGGAAACCCCTCACTTCCAAACAAACCAGGACAGGTTAATTGGCCACCCTAGCTATTGATCCCATGAATGAGACTGGAGTTTTCTGCGCATGTTGCAGTGTTTTAAAGGTCATTACTGTGATATAGTACAATTAATATATTGCTTCTTGTCTTCTGCCACCTGTGCAGTCTTCAACAAACCACTTGCCCTCTCTAAGGTCAACTTTCTATACATGTAAAATGAAAATAATATTTACCTCTCATGGTAGTTTTAAGGATTAAGTGAGTTATAATATACTTGAGCATGCTCTGCATACAAAAACATTTTTAAATGGTAGCTATTATTATTGATGCACAGTTCTTATAAAGTAAGTGACTGAAATCTGATTTTAGCACTTTAAACATGACTAATTAAGATTATGGATTCCAGCTTCAAATCAGCATAGGAAAGAAAAAAAGAATGAGATGAAAACAGAGAGTAGGGAAGAAAGAATAAAGTATGTGTGATAGAAAGGGTAAATAGGATAAAGGTCCAGTCCTAGTAGCAGGCACCAATTATTTGGTTGCCATACACTGTAGGTTAGTATGGATTCACCATGTTAATTCTTTTATTTATCATGCATGGCTACTCTTGAACCACAACGAAAGAGGTGAGTACTCGTGACAGAAATTGTATGGCCAAAAAAGTTGAAAACATTTACTATCTGGCCCTTTACAGAAAAGGTTGCCAACCCCTGCTCTATGGAATATTAGCAAAGCTTCAAAAAGAATCATATGGTATATTCAGGCTGAGCACAGACTTGCATATACTTCTATTGCAGTTCCACACTGTATTGACATTATGCAATTATTGATCGGTCTTTCTTTGATGAACTGAATGCTCCTCAAGGACAAGAATCACATCTTATTTATCTTTTTGTCTCCAGAGCCTAACAAAGAACCTGGTTCATAAGAGGTGGTCAATAAATGAATGCTAAATTGAACTGAGCTACAAGCTGAAGTTTGTTTACATTTTAGATTTAAGGCAGATCAGTGAACTGGAGAAGTAATTTACATTTCTTTTAATAGACACTAGATCCTTCTGATTTCTTAGTTAAAAGCTAATTTACTATTATTACTTTTTTTCAAATATACCTATTTGCCACACCAAGAAAAGGTAATTAAGTCTAAAACTAGAAGTTCTCCATTTGGAGTGAGAAAGTATTTTTGTATCTGCCTGCAAAGTCTAATAAAACCGACAAAGCAAAACTTTTATATATATATGTTCATCTGTATGTTTACAAATATATATAAAGTCTAATAATTTTAATATTGAAAAATGTCTGTGTCCAAAGGTTGAACAGTCTCAGTTAACATTACATACGCACTTTCAGTAGTTAATTAGTCAATGCTACTGCAACTACTTATCAGGTACAATTCAGGACTTCCAACTGTATTTAGCATTCCACAAACAAATCTTACCCTCAATTAAATTCTTTGCTATTTTGATAAAGGTATCATACTGTTTTAATATCGGAGAATAATGTGGACACTGGCACTAATTAAGGATTTAACCTATGAATAACTGATGCATTTATGAAAAGCACTGTAAGAGATACGCTTTCTTCAGTAAATTGGAGTACACAAAATCTAATACGATTCAAATAAATCTAATAAATGTCAAGGCCAATGCCAAGATTTCTTAAGAAAAGCATGCACATTATAGAAAGACAATTCTAAAAATAAATATTTATAGACGAAACTAAAAAATATTCACCTTTTAAACATAAAATTTTCCCCCTACTAGCTGCTGTCATTAGCCTGCTTTTAAATGTTAAAAAAGTAAACTTAATTTTGGAAAACTTTTATAATGCGAGACTAATGGACTGGGGAAAAATATTTTACATTTATGTTAAATTCCTAGATACAAAATAGAGAAGATGCATTATTAACAATGTTATTTTGTTCCACTTCTAAATAAAGAAATATTAACAGTGCCCCCTAAATACTGGAAAACCAGTAATAAATGTATCAATAACAATTGTGTTTACATTTTTATTTTTAAAATTTTAATTGCATGTTTTAGTCTTTCGCAGTCATCATAACATCTTTATATTTCTCAGCCAGGATAATGCTACAGATATGAGATTTTCTGATAAAATTTCAATATTTTTAAGGTTGATAAATAGTTTTAATTCTCCTAATAGATGATTATTCTTCACTACTGTTAACAGAAGCAGATACAATTTAATGATACTACTATAAACTGGGCCTTAGCCATGACCTACATATGCAAATAGATTAAAATATAGGTTTTGCTTGGAATGGAGCAAATCACTCTTAAAAACATAGATTTGTGCTGTCAGAAATGGGAAAAATTTTGGCCTAAGATGAGTTTCCTATGTGCTGAAACAATGACTCACTTTAAGGTACTGTAAAAGAATCTGACTCAACATGCAGATTACTTCCAGGATTCACGTGAAAATTTGAAAGCTGAAAATATGCAATGGTTGTATGGATTTGAACATTAATTTAAAATGTATCAAGGGTTGATTAAGATTCCATTGACCTGCCCCAAAATTTAGTGATGGAGGGCAATGAACTGCAGATCAGAAAACTTAAATTAAACTTCAGGATTTATTTTCCGTCAGTCTATCTACTGCAGACCCTTGAGGGAGTCTTTTCTCTTCTTGAACTTGAGTTTAAGAAGTGTTTGGCCCAGAAGACAAATAAAATCGAAAATAATGTGTTCTCTGAAATTTGAGGTTTACAATAAAACCAGTATCTGTATGTGTTTGGTGTGATGGGAATATGAGTTTCCAGTGAATAGGTCACAATGTTTGGCTGCCTCAGATTCCCCAATGGTAAAATGAGATTATAATAGGACATCCTTGTAGAATGTTGTGAGGATCAAATGAACTCATATAATGCACAAAGCGTGATGCCTAACATAGAGGTAGTGCTAAATAAATGTTAGCTATTATTATTATAGAAAATAAATTAAGTAATTTGCAATATCCAGATACCCATTCACTTTTGTAGACGATTAGAAATAACAATAAAAGAAGTGTCAGGATAATGTCATTCTCATTGACTAGAACTTTAATGATGCAACAGTAAAAAACATGAAGGAAATCTTAATCTAAGGAAACATGATTAAATAAACTGTCCCTGTTGTCACCAAACTTCACCATCTTTTTTGTTTACTCTTTTATTTCTTCTTTGGTTTATATTTATATCACCCTCATGTTGTTGTTGTTGCTGCTGCTGTTTGCTGGTTTTTGTTTTTTTGAGACAGAGTTTCGCTCTTTCACCCAGGCTGGAGTAAAGTGGAGCAATCTCAGCTCACTACAACCTCTGCTTCCCCAGGTTCAAGCGATTCTCCTGCCTCAGCCTCCTGAGTAACTGGGATTATAGGTGACCACCACCACACCTGGCTAATTTTTGTATTTCTAGTAGAGACAGAGTTTCACCATGTTGGCCAGGCTGGTCTAGAACTCCTGATCTCAGGTGATCCACCCGCCTTGGCCTCCCAAAATGCTAGGATTACAGGCATGAGCCACCGTGCCTGCCCCCTCTCTTGTCTTTTAACCTTCTTCACAATTTAGCATTTTCTCTTTTTGCTATTTTAATATCCATTTGTCTTTTTCTTTAAGGATTTGCAATCTTTATCTGTCTGCCATTAATGCTTGAGGGCACAAATCAAAACAATAAATAAAAAACACTTTGGAATGAACTCTTTTAATAATGAAGGCTCATAATTAAAAAGTCAAAAAAACAATAGATGTTGGCATGGATGTAATGAAAGGGAACACTTTTACACTGCTGGTGGGAATGTAAATTAGCACCACCGATGGGAAACAGTATGGAGATTTCTTAAAGAACTAAAAGTAGAACTACCAATCCAGCAATCCCACTACTAGATATCTATGCAAACGAAAAGAAGTCATTATATGAAAAAGACACATGCACACACATGTTTATAGCTGCACAATTCTCAATTGCAAAGCTATGAAACCAATCTAAGTGTCCATGGACCGAGTAGATAATATACATATGTGTGTATATATATTATCTTTGGATAATATATAATATTATCCAAATATTAAATGTCATATAATATATATGAGACACACTTTGGAATACTACTCAGCCATAAAAAGGAGCAAACTGCCTTTTTCAGCAACTTGGATGGAGCTGGAGGCCATTATTCTAAGCAACTTAGGAATGGAAAGCCAAATATTGTATGTTCTCACTTATAAGTGGAAGCTAAGCTATGAGGACACAAAGGCATAAGAATAACATAATAAAATTTGGGGACTTGGGGGAAAAGTTGGGAGGGTGTTGAGGGATAAAGACTACATATTGGTTACAGTGTGCACTTACTGGGTGACTGGTGCACTAAAATCTCAGAAGTCACCACAAAAGAACTTAACCATGTAACCAAAAACCACTTGAACCCCCAAAACGGTTGAAATAAAAGAAAATTATCAAGGCTCTGCTGGTTTTCAATAAGGTGGGTATTTGGTAGGAATACAACTCAAGAAGTAGGAGCAGCAGTGCTCAAGTAGGCAACTCTGAAAGCATTCAATGTGACCTGACCTTAATTCAGTCTTTTTTTTTTTTTTTTTTTTTTTTTTTTGAGACGGAGTCTCGCTCTGTCGCCCAGGCTGGAGTGCAGTGGCGCGATCTCGGCTCACTGCAAGCTCGGCCTCCAGGGTTCATGCCATTCTCCCACCTCAGCCTCCCGAGTAACTGGAACTACATGCGCCCGCCACCGCACCCAGCGAATTTTTCTATTTTTAGTAGAGACGGGTTTCCACCGTGTTAGCCAGGATGGTCTCAATCTCCTGACCTCCTGATCTGCTCGCCTCAGCCTCCCAAAGTGCTGGGATTACAGGCGTGAGCCACCGCGCCGGGTCAATTCAGTACATTTTTAGAAAAACAGTGGAACTATAGGTAAATTGAATTAGTAGATTAAAGAAAGATTTGCCATGTTGTATTTGTATACAACTTAAGTCTGTTGACAAATCTTACTTTAATCTATAATATAACATCTAGCTTTCTTAAAATTCAGTAGATCTTAACTTGAAGAAAATTACTTGCTATGTACCCTGGTGTGAGAAACAACTCCATTATCTGTGTTCCTCTTCCTTACCAATTTTTCTGACTCTCCTTATCCTTAGACATAGAGTAAGTGAAACTGTCTCCAGTTCAGTATTTTTTATACATTACTAATAATCATATATTACTGTCTCTTGTCTGGATTGCTTACCCAATCCAGAGGGAGTGTGTTATTTGTTCTTGAAACAAATCACTGAATTTCTATAATTTCATTGTCTTTTTTTTTGGTAATAGCATAAAAGTAATTCAAAGGTTAAGGTTTAAGGCATAGATTTAAGAAATTCCAATTGATATCTAACCTTGATAAATGCAAGATGTTCTGGTAGAAAATTCTATAATATATTTTTATCTCATTATTTACAAGTAACTTTAAAAGCACTATGAACAATTCCATTACTCATTACCTGTAGTATTCTGAGAAGTATAATTGAGGTCAGAAAATTATGTGATGAAAATATGGGGTCTGAAAAACCTGTAATTCATCAACACAAAAGAACAGAAAAGCAAATCCAAACAACTTTCCCTAAGTGAATGATGTGCTTGTTCAATAGGAGAAATGGTTGGCAGAAGTTTTCCTGTTTATAGAGAAAAAGGCTGAATTATTTAAAGTGATCAGCTTGATTTTTGTGCTATAAGTTTTAATTTTTTAAACTAATAAAACAAATAAATGGGTTTATG
Source organism: Chlorocebus sabaeus (assembly GCF_047675955.1). NCBI lineage: Eukaryota > Metazoa > Chordata > Mammalia > Primates > Cercopithecidae > Chlorocebus > Chlorocebus sabaeus. Next base: position 14,622,139 of record NC_132918.1, read on the forward strand.
ATATTAAGGAAATTATTTCCATTACAGCATTGGAGAAAGAAATAATAATCTACCTGATGCGTTTAGTTTTTGACCAATTGGTATAGCTGTGTAGATTAGTCTACATTGTGTAAATTACTTGAAAGTTTCTGGGAAGTAGCAATTAAAAACCAAATTTTATAGTCTCAGGTATCATGTTTTCTCATCTTTTTTTGCCATTATTTTTCTAGTTGTTTTTATTTTATATCTTCTGCCTTTTTACTGTCTCTAAATGGCCAGAATAAATAAATGAGATAACACAGGGGAAACATGGCCTTCTAAACCCTGAAGCACTAATAGGCAAAGAATCACCATTCACAATGATCTTTCTGTTTCCATGGGATTACTACAAAAACAACTTTTACATAGTGCTTACCATTGACAAGGGATGACTGTTACAAAGAAACTATGAAAAGAGCAATTGACCAACTTAAGCAGATAATAAAACAAATATGCCGTTAACAAGATAAATTGCAAATCTAATTCTTTGAAAAATATATTAAAAATAATATATACCTCTAAGTTAAAAATTTGAGAATTTCCAAACTGAAATAGACTAAGATTAGTGAAATCACAGATTTTCTTCTTTATAGAAGAAATTCTAGTTAACTGGTCTCTATTACCACTCATTTTTACTATACTCTTACATATTGCTCAGTGGTCATTTGAATTTTATTATACTGTTTTATTGACCCCTAAAAGAATAAAAGAGTTTAATTTGTAGAAGGGACAAGACATACAATGCTAATAAAATTCAGAAATTTAAGTGGTAGGAAAATACGATAAATGTGTATGAGGTAATTATTCAAAAAAATAATCATTACTGCTGACTAAAAATCAGTTATACATTTGGATTTCTGGTTGCTATATTTAAAGTGTTAAGAATCTTTAAAGATTTGAAATGCCATGGAGACGTGAATAGTAAGTGAACTGTGGCTTCTGGTTTCATGCCCAGGACATTTTTTCCCACTTTCTCGGAAAATCCTCACACTCCTCTACCACCCTTTATTAATCCATACATGATTGGAATCAAGTCTTCACAAACATCAAGCCAATACTGTTTTCAGTTATAATGACACCCAGATAACAGACTGGATACTGACCTGCTGTTTTAGCCACTTTCTGTTTCACATTGTATTGAGTTGAACAGTGTCACCTTCCCCCAGCACACCTGGAAATTCATGTCTATCCAGAAGCTGTGAATATGACTTGATTTGGAAATAGGGTCTTTGCAGATGTAAGCAAGTGAAGATGAGATCGTATTGTGGTTGGGCCCTTGATCTAAAATGACTGATGCCCTATAAGAAGAGAGAAACTGAGACATAGGCACACAGAGAGAATAGAAATGTGATGATGCATCCCAGAGACTGAAGTGTTCCAAGGAATGCCACAGATTGTACTTGTAATGCTGGAAGTTAAGAGAAAGGCATGGAAGTCTTCCCTAGAGTCTTCAAAGAGCCTGGACTCGTGAACACCTTGATTTCAGACTTCTATCCTGAAGGAGTGTGATAGAATCAATTCCTGTGTCTTAAGCCACTTAGTTTGTGGTACTGTGTTTTCATAATCCTGGAAAGCTGTTTTACTTATTATTTTTTTAATTTCTCATCTTTCTAACTTTTAATAGCAATGGCTTACATGTTTTCTATATCCTAATAATTACTTATAGAGACAAACATTTTTAGCAGAAATGTTTTTTCCACATAGGCCACTTGAGCCACTTCCCCTAAGAAGCTTCCTGGCATCTCCATGACTTGGGCAATTCCACTGTCTTAGTTTGTCATACCATGTAAACCTTCCTTTGATAATGTTTATTTTAATTACAATTTTATACTTGTTATTTATTTGGGTAAAGAATGTCTCACTCACTTGAAGAGAGACTCCATGAGTACCAGGTATTCAATCTGGTTTTGCTCACCCCTGTGTTCCCAGCATCAAACACTCTTTCTGACTCATAATGAGGGGGAACATGGTGAAGGAATGAATGAATATTATGTTTCTATGTTTCCAGTTATAAATCCTCATTTTCCCCCTTTGAATCCTTATAACTCTTTCTCTGAACTTCTCTTAATTTACTTATTGTTTCTTTTCTGCAGCTCTTACTATTCCATTTCACAGGAATTCTTACTGAGAAAGGTGAGGGAGCATTTATCTTTTCCAAAATAAGTTTGTTTAAACTACACCCTCAATGACCCCAGATATTGATTTTTCTGTAGGTAGGGAACACAGACGTTTTTATTTTGTGAAGCTCCTCCAGATTCTTGATATGCTCTATTCTTATCTCCCTCTCTGGTAGAGAGGACTAAAAGAAAGCAGAAGACAAGGTATCAAGCCCCAGAGCTCCAACACTTTATAGTCAACAGAATAAGATGGAATGGTTCACTTATTTCTTCTCTACATTTCCATCTAAAAAAAAACACTGTTATTCACACAGTTCTGTGCTTAAAAATATACTTCTCTGTAATGTGATACTTAGATGCATGGATGACTAGATTTGATATGTTTAACTGTCATTCCAAAATTGACTAATAGTTTATGCAATCTGTACATTTTATTCAGTTTTTAAACAGCAAATTATCACAAAATTCCATATTTTAATATCATTTTTTCTAAGAAAAGAGAATTTTGAAAAAATTGATTATTATTTTAGAGTCATTATAAAATTGATGAAGGTATTTATACAGTCAAGGAATAATCCAAAAGAAATGAAATAAAAATGATAAAATCAGGTCTCTGAAATAAATTCTATTTCTGCTAAAATAACTGTAAAAATATGTTGCGTTAGCATGAATGGAAATGTGGTAAATAAAAATGCAGAAAAACAGCATCTTACCTAATAATAGATATTATCTATACCCTCACAAAAGAATATTACCTTGTGAGTTTAAAATATTTACTGGACTTGGAAACAGAGAAGAAAATGTTCCTGAGAGATTCATTGTTAGTAAACTCAAGAAATTACATTGCTTCAAATCAACAATGATCTTATCACAACTGATCCTCACTTTTCTCCCAGAACTTACTCTACAACAACAGAAAATTCAGTCTTCAACTGTGTGTAGGTAAAACTCAATGAATTTAAAGGTGGTTCTCAGAGTACTAAATATAGAAACAATAAAATCCTAAATCCTGATTGTTCTTAATTTGGACCATATTCATTGCAATATCTCAGAGTCACCTGTGTATTTTATTAAACCTTCAGCTATGTTTTAATGGGTCACTAGATATCAAAAGTAATTGCTCTAATGGCTCACTACTAGGAAGCTATGTCATTTAAATCGTGGAGCTGTTGCTTAGCAGAATAAAACAGTAAACTATGATTTATTTTATAATTTGTATTTATTAATGTCAATTTTAATATTAATTGCTTTTGAATGATCCAGATCTCCTCTGAAAACTCCTATGAATTTTCAAACAATCAAGATCAGAAGATTGTATTCATACAAACATTACCTTTCCTAAAAGTTTTATTCAGTCGTGTGCTAACACATATAATAATGTTAACACATGCAACTTAAGATGAATATTAATGTTTCCAAATATAATACTAACTAATAGTAAAGATCATTATATGCACGTTCTCTCAAGCAAACAGTAAGGTTTTTGTTCCATATTCTGTTCCATATCCTCGAGGACAGCTTTTATCACTTCCATCTCCATGCAGAAGCATATTTTAATTGCTTATTCTCTTCTGGCTTCTTTCTCCTTTATCTGGAAGACAGCTTCCAGTTTTTTGTTGTTCTGTACATAGGGTGATGAATTTCAGAATAAGATGTAGGACACATCTGATTGTACTTGAATGGTAGCTAATGTTGTTATATAAAATGTAAACAAAACATAAGTCAAATGAAAAAAATTTAAATCCCTCTAAGGAATATGTTTTTATAAATCATTTATGTAACATTTCCATAATTTTGACATATCAAGATATTACCTGGATTATTAATTATTTTACATATTTTTAAAAAATCTATAGTAATATTTAAACATTTATTTTAAAAGGAATTTTCTATCATTACAGAAAATGAAAAATCAGTAGGTAACCCCCAAGAAAACAAAGAAAATGCCTCTAAAGAATATTAAAAGACAAATGAATTTTAAATCTCTACTACTAGAATGTAAGCTCCATGAAAGCAAGGAAAATTGTCTCTTTTATTTACTGCTCTACAACAGCAATAACACTAGTGCCTGGCATACAGCTGTACTCAATAATAATTTACCGAATGAATGAAGACTAAATATACAGGAATGTAAATTGAAAATATTCATCATTTTTGTGCTTCTTTGTGCCACAAAGCTAAATATCAAGGTTTTTTTTTTTTTTTCAATTAGTTTCTGTTCATTACAAGGAAAAGAAATGTTGTGTAAAATATTATAGAAAGTGGTATTTATGTATAATGCATATGTAAATGATCATATTTTTATTCACTGTAATATATGAATTTCTGACAGTGAACAGGATTCTGTAATGGCTCTAACAAAGCAATTTCAAAGTTGACAAAGCTCTAGGGGAGTGCCTTTCACCTCTGACTGCAAATCGATTCACTTCCAGAGAGGTCAACAATACCGATATCTCGGTCCCATGTACCCCAGACCAATCCAATCAAATTTACTGGAAACAGAGCCAGCCATCAGTATTGTTTTTAAAAGCTCCCCAACTGATTCAAATGTGTAGACAGTGTTGAGAGCCACTAATCTAGAACAGCAATGAAAATATATTTGTATACGCAGAATATGATACCTATTATCTGTCTCGAGCTTTAGACATTTTTCCTATGTACGACCCAGCTTTTTTTGGTTTTACCGACTTTTGAAAAATTCCTCCCAGCTTTCCATATATACACTTTTTAAAAAGCTATGCTTATTTAGAACCACCTTCAAAAACTCAATCCCTCACTTCAATCCCTCACTTCTATAAAAACCCTCCAACTATATCTAATATTTTTGGAACTGAAATCTTCTGAATTGATTTAGAAAATATTATTTCCTATGAGATGCAAGGCTTGGCTTCATTTTCTAGGCTCAGGATTGGTAATGGATACCATGTAAATTGTATACTGTATAACAGACTGATAAAATATGTTTCAGATGTGATGATGTGACAGCTGACTAGCTCACAGTAATGCCAACATGATCAGATAAGACAGTAAAAATATCCTAGGTTTCCAGTAACTTAAGAAACATTAAATCAATAGTTTCAACTTAGAACCAAAGTGAGTATGAGGACCTAATGGAGGTGTTTATCACAGGAATGTAGTGTGGCATTTGTGGAAATCTAATTCTCTAACACTATTCCAAGATACATCATATGGATAAAGCTTTGTCTATCCTCATGCATATTGATTTACTTACACAAAACACCATATTTTTTTCAACAGGAAATCTCTTTTTACGGTTTTCATAAGGAATTTATAACCAATGCTATTTATGAAGACCAAGTGAAGTAGCAAATAAATTTATTATATTAAAACAATGAGGGGAGATCCAGAAATAAAGTCAAAAATTAAAACAAAAAGTACTATCTCCTTACTGTATATGCAGATTACCATTTTGCTTAGTTGTCCATGCATGAAACTCTATCATTCCTGGTTCTTCTATATCCATATGCAATTAAAGACCAAATCTTATAAAATACATTTTTCCAAAGTGGTCTTGCCTGACTTAGGTTCACATCCTTACTATATTGCCTCTTTTGGGGCCTATAGACTCAGGCTTATATTTTATTTATAGCCTCTAAACACATCTTCTTTACAATCATTTTTTCTTTTTTTTTTTTTTTTTTGAGACGGAGTCTCGCTCTGTCGCCCAGGCTGGAGTACAGTGGCCGGATCTCAGCTCACTGCAAGCTCCGCCTCCCAGGTTTACGCCATTCTCCTGCCTCAGCCTCCCAAGTAGCTGGGACTACAGGCGCCCGCCACCTCGCCCGGCTAGTTTTTTTGTATTTTTTTTTTAGTAGAGACGGGGTTTCACCGTGTTAGCCAGGATGGTCTTGATCTCCTGACCTCGTGATCCGCCCGTCTCGGCCTCCCAAAGTGCTGGGATTACAGGCTTGAGCCACCGCACCCGGCAATCATTTTTTCTTTCCTTTAGTCCATATTGCATATTACTAGCAGTTAATGATAGTGTGATAGAGCTCACTCTATCACCTTGTCCTACTAAAGCTTATCCCTACCTACCAACAACATAAAAAGCAAAATCCCTCATTTGACATTATAAAACTTACATAATTTTTTTCCAACAAATTGTTCATTACAATATTTTCTTCCCTCCCTTTTCTAATTTATGAAAAATTGAAACACCACATTCAATGGCCTTTTACAAAACAAAATGTTTCTTTCTACCACTAAATGTAAAATGTGGAGCCATAAAAATTTACAATTAAATGCTAATTGCACTATGTTCCCCAAAAACTCCTATGTTGAAATCCTAACTGCCAGTACCTCAGAATGTGACTGCTATTGTTCGGATGTTTGTCTCCCAAATCTCATTGTGAAATTTGGTATCCAGTGTTGGAAGTGGGACCTGATGGGAGGTGTTTGAGTCATGGGAACAGGTCTTTCATGAATGGCTTGGTGCTACCCTCAAGGTCATGAGTGAGTTCTCACTGTATTAGTTCCTATGAGAGCTGGTTCTTTAAAAAGAACATGGCATCTCCCTTCCCTCTCTCCCCTACTTCTTTGGTCATGTGATGTCTGTACACATCAGTTCCTCTTCACCTTCCACTGTGAGTGAAAAGAGCTTGAGGTTCTCACTACATGCAGATGCAAGTGCCATGCTTTTTGCACAGTCTGCAGAATCATGAGCCAAATAAATCTCTTTTCTTTATAAATTACCCAGCCTCACATAGTTTTTACAGCAAAATAGACTAAGCCAGACCCTATTTTATTGGAAATAGGGTCATTACAGATATAATTAGTTAAGATGAGGTCATACTGCAAAAAGGTGAGCTCCTAATGCAATATGACTGATTTTCTTATAAGGAGGGGACATTTGGACACAAACATGCACACAGGAGATCACTATGTGGAGATCAGAGTTATGCTGTCATAAGCCAAGAAACTACCAGAAGCTAGGAGGGAGGCTTAAAATAAATCTTTCCTAGTGCCTTCAGAGGGAATATGGCTCTGCCAACACCTTGATCATGGGCTTCTACCCTCAAGAACAGTGAGAAAATAAATTTATGTTGTTTAAGGCACTCAGTTTGTGGCATGTGGTTGTGGCAGACCAGAAAATGAATACACTGGCTGAATGATTATTTTAAACTTTTAGTTCATTTTTTGTTCATTTCAAAAAATAGGGATTATGACATCTGTATCACATGGTTACCATCAGGATTCTGAAACACTATTTGTTAAGTAATATAGGTCCTGACTATAAGGTATTTTCCTTCCTCTTCATTTTTCACTGCTTCTACTGTAGATGAACTACAGGTACCTGGGCAAATTAAAGCTTAACAGGATGTTAGTTACTTCAGCTGTAAAATAGTAAAAATAAATGCTTCTCCTGACAGTGACCTATAGCAGAGAGTTTCTTGTGGCTCCTTCTAGCTCAGAGTTCCATGATTCATGAGCAGAACTCAAATCCTTGATCTTGTCTTAACTGCTGATCTCCACTGATAGTTTATTTTTCAGATCCTCAGAGATCACATAACTTGAACCATGACTGATACTACCATATTCTGTTCATCACACGTTAACTCTTAACCTATTTTACAGTTTATCAAATACATTGTTATGGTCTAAAAAAATTCTAATAGGGCCAGACACAGTGGTTCATGTAACTCCAGCACTTTGGGAGGCGAAGGTGGGAGAACCCTTTAAGGCCAAGAGTTCAAGACAAGTCTGGGCCATCTAAAGAGATTTTTCTCTACAAAATATATATACATATAAAATTAACCAGGTATGGTAGTGCATGCCTGGGCTCCTAGCTACTCAGAAGGCTGTGGGAGGAGAATCACTTGAGCCCAGGAGTTCCAGATTACAGTGAGCTATGATTGTCACTACACTCCAGACTTGGTGACAGAGTGAGACTCTGTCTCTAACTTAAAAAAAAAATAAATTCTAATAATGCTGTCTGATTAGTATTGGTTTTGATGATAGGAAAAATATAGATATTTTACAAGAATTCTAAAAGTGCAGACTTACCACTCGTATTTTATTAAGCATGTACATATTTTTGGTTACCTATTTTATCATAATCAACAGATATCCTTTAAACTCTACATTTCAGCATTTACATTGCTGAAATAAAGAACCATTAATGAATGCATTTGTATTGGTCAAAATACTCTTAACAAATTTATCCCACTCAGCCAAAATGGTCAATGGGCAGTGCATTGTAAATTTTTAACCAGATTATCAAGTGTTTGGTCTGAAAGCGTAAACTCTGTAATTCCTCTTTAAGTGTTAAAAAACTGCCAACTCCTGTCATCAGAAAACACAAAATGTATGAGTCATCACTCTCTGCAGAAACTTTAGTTTGATGTCTGCCTAGAGTGGCAAAATTTGTCCATGAAGAAATATATACCCTCCTACTGACCCTTGTCTACCACTATTCAAAAGTAATTATCACTCCATTTCATTAGGAAGTAATTTACTACTCAATATTTATGAAGTTATCATTCTAAACCATCTTGAAACACTGTAAGAGAAGCACAGTTTCAGGAATTAATCAGCAATTAGAATACATCTAGCTCAGAAAACTTTAGAGAGTCACCTTATAATACCCAAACTTTGACTGTCCATATTAATTAAGATATGCTACCTAACATTAACAAATAACTCCAACTTAAATTTGAGTACAGAATTAGTTACTTTTTAACTGTGGTCTAGTTTCCACCATTTAACGGAAGAGCTAATATGCTAATGAGAAATAATACTATGAGAAATAAATGAAACAATGTAGCTTTGCAAACTTTATTAGCAACTAAACAAAACAAAGTATAACAATAATCCTTACTGAATACATATACACACATCTACATGTTGAGCAGTGGATGTTAGGTATTTTCTAATAGTAATCACATATAATCAGAAATTTGTATATATAATGCAGAGAGGTGCAATCTTGATTGCTAATGTTGATAGCAAATGTTGACCTGCTAAGATTTCAAACATATAATTTTTATTGCCTAAAAAGGACTTAAATTAATCTAATATAGACAGTGACAAACTTATAGATGTCATCATCACCAATTATCAGCAATTCAGTACAAATACTCTTGTTTAGCACGCTACTTTTTCTTTTTCTTTTCTTTTTTTTGAGATGGAGTTTCGCTCTTGTTGCCCAGGCTGGAGTGCAATGGCGGTATCTCAGCTTACTGCAACCTCCGCCTCCCGGGTTCAAGCAATTCTCCTGCCTCAGCCTCCCGAGTAGCTGGGATTACAGGCATTCACCACCATACCCAGCTAACTTTGTATTTTTAGTGGAGACGAGGTTTCTCCATGTTGATCAGGCTGGTCTCGAACTCCTGACCGCAGGTGATCCACCCACCTCCGCCTCCCAAAGTGTTGGGGTTACAGGCGTGAGCCATTGTGCCCGGCCTACCCTTTTTAAGAACTCAGAAAATATACCTTGTTTCAAATCTCATCCTATAAAATACCACTAATGATGGTCTTCTGCTTTTATTACGGCAGCACTAAAAAAACAGCCTACTTTCATACAGACACATTACCCAGAACTTAGATAAACAGGTAGAAATGCTAAGGTCATATTTTGTGTCCAAGAGTCCAGGGAGATTGTGCCCATTTGATAGTCACAGTTCACATCTACCACAAAAGATTTTTCTTGAAACAGAGATACATTGATAGAGTAAAGAATAATTCTGACATATTCTTATATTGTCACTCAAAGATGGCCAGAGATAGTTAAAGTATGATTCCTATTCACCAACATCTGTGAATCACTTCTAAAATCATCACATTTTCACATCATTTCTGCTAAATGTCTCTACACTTCTTCAGAATCTAAGATTCTACTAGATTCAGATCTGATCAACAATGAACACATCATCTAATTCTCATAACATTATTGAGCATTTTAGTTTGAGTATGAATATCAAACACTGTTTTTGGTTTGTTTTGCTTTTACCTTACATTCCAAGTTCAATGTGCTCAGATGCCAGGACACATCTGTATGGAAATATGATCTGAACCATTGGTGTTAGGTGAGCTAGATTTCTGAAAACACTTTCATCATGACCTTAGGAAGCACCTCAGTTATACCTTATGCAAGTTTCTAACATCTTACCAAAATGCTAAGTTAAATCACATATCTAAATATTTTCTGAATATTCACAAGCTGTTGACGGTTACAGAGGTACAGGCAAAAAGATTTCTTCTTCCATTACAGTGTAGCTTGTAACTCTACAGAGGAATAATGTATGGAATCTGGTAACACTAGCCTTCACTTGGTTCTTGAACAAACTATCTTCTCCCTTCAATTGCAAGTGCTTTACCTATGATGAGTTCATTCAACTTCTTCAAGTTTACTTCAAATTTCTCAAATCCCTTATATAACATATTTTCAGGAGCTTAAAGTTCATTTGTGATTGCTTATTATATAAAAAATTGATATCGATCTATATTTCTCTTTCCCCGTTTCAGATGTGTTCAAATTTTGGCATGTATTAGAATCAGCTAAAGATTTTTAAAAACAGATTCATAGACCCTATCCTTGAGTTTCTGATCCATTGGGTTTTGGGGTGAGGCCTGAAAATTTGCACTGACAATAAGATCCCAAGTGATGCCAATGCTGCTGTTCTTAGAACCATGCTTTCAGAAACACTACTCTATTGTGTAGTGTCAGGAAAAAAAAAAAAAAAAAAAAAAAATTTAAACGAGCTACGTTCATGAATCAGTCCAAATTTGGTAGACTAGCAACCCAGTTTTGGTGCAACTAGAAGACTACCTACAAATATATACATTCAGGCAGACTTTTGCTACCATCTGATCTCTGAGCAAAAACTGTGCTACAATTTTTCAATGTAAATTGCTATAATTAAATCTAAAATATAGTTTTATATGACAGTGATTTAATACATATGGTTTTAGACCAACATATTACATTTTCATATTTTGTAATTTGTTTGTTTACAGAGGTGCATTTGAAATACATTGTTATTGTGTGTGTATTTTTTTTTGAATCTCAAGTTCTTTTTATAATTTGTTTTACTAATCATAATCATTATGGGGCATCTTATTTACAAATAAGGGTCTGAAGATGCAGATATGGATGAGAATTGAGACTAACTGTTGGGGTGAAGTGGAAAAGAAAACTATGAAGACTGTGTGATGTGGTAGTATGTATTCATCAAGTTTTTATTTTGTATACGTTTTGATATTTTGACATCTTCAGGCCTTGCTCATCTTGGAGAAACTACCCTTCTCATGGCTAGCTAATTCATGGAGATAGTGAACAACTTGTCAGCCAGTACCACTTACATATGCAAATCAGCTGCTATGGTCTAAATATTTATGTTCTCTTAAAATTCATATATGGAAGCCTGATTACCAAAGTAATGGTATTAGGAGTTGGGGCCTTTGGGAGATGATTATATCATGAGGGCAGAATCATCTTGAGTGTGATTAGTGCCCTTAAAAAGAGGTCCTCAGAGAGCTGGCCTGCCCCTTCAACTGTGTGAGGATACAGCCAGAGGGCCCCATCTATGAAGCAGAGAGCAAATATTTACTAGACTCCTAATCAGCTGGCTCCTTGATCTTGAACTTCTCAGCCTCCAGAACTATGAGAAAAGCATTTCCATTATTTATAAGGTACTCACTTGATGGTATTTTGTTGTAGCAGCCCAGTGGGACTCAGATACAACTAAGCCAACGCTCATATCCTCAACTACCTTCTTTATGTAACTTTCACATGCCAAGCCAATATTTCCCCTGCCTTAAATCACCAGGGCCAGGTATCAGAGACAACCTCTATAGCCAAGAGCTCGCCAAAATTATTCAAAATAACTCATCCTAAGCTTTTTACCCTATGGTATCTTGTATTTTTCTCAGAAACTGCAATACAGAATCTCTGAGCCATACTGTCCCCTTGTTCCTTTTACTTCCTGACCAAACCTGGTAATTTCATATGTGACCCTGTGAAGGATGGTGGGCCTCCTCTTGGAAACTAGGAGTAATAAAAGTTCTTTCAACAGCATTGACCTTGCCATGTCATCACTCACTCACTTCTGTTAATTAAACCCTGTTACTATGAAACAGCAGAAGCATTCTCTAACATGTCATCACTTTCCCTTTCCAATGGTTTTGCATATAATTTGATCATTTCTCCAACAGCAGTTATGCCAAATTCATGAAATCTTGCATTTATTGCAAGGCTTAGATGTTATACTTTTCAATTTACTTATATTATATAGTAACATGTAAATAATACTAGGCAAGGGAAATTGATAAAGGCATTACTTTGTTAAACGGAGATACAGATATTAATGTTAAACTTGGAGAAATGTTTGTGTAGGGATTAAATATATAATCAGTTCATTGATGAGTATTTTTATGGAATAATAGTTGTTTCCATATATAACTAGTGGCAAAATCTTCAATAATGAATCCTCAAATTATCAGAAGCCTCTCTCTAAAGTCTACAGTCTACATATTGAGTACTGAGTTTCTTGATTAGCCTTTTTTTTTTTTTTAAGTTATACTGCTAAAAATTGATTATAAATTCTAGAAGGTCAGAAATTATGACCTCAGTTCCCTGTTGTGTTACCAACTATCTAGCACAAGGTAGGTACTCAATAAATTGTTGTTGACCTGAAAACTGCTGATCTAGACATAGCTTTTATCTCTGGATTCAACCAGACTACCTAAAAACTGCCTCCTTCAAACACATTTGTCTCCCATGGAACTGATGTTGTTGAAGTGGATTCTGGTTTTATGTTGTAGACACTGCCAGTCACTACCGGAGCACATTCCCCCTTTCTTTTCTATTGATAAATGTTCAACTAAAAATCTAGATTTGCTAGCTTTCCTTGAAGTGAGTTGTGACCTTGTTCTTAAGTTTCAGCAAATAATGTTAAATAAAAATGCTTTTGTGACTCCAGAAAGTGTCCGTAAAGGAAGCAGGGAGGAGCCCCTCTTTTTGGCCTTTCTTTCGTCATTTTGCCTGGAAATTAGATCTGATGGCTGGTGCTCTAGTAGTCATATTGGGCTATGAGGATGAGGGCCATATCTTAGTCATGGTATGGAAAGAAATAAAAGGCATGTGAGTACTGGAAATATTTATGGAGTCACCAACCAACACTACTGCTTAACTTCAGCACCTTTTACAGATAAGAAAAAAAATATTTTAAGTCATGTTCATTGTGGGGTTTTCTGATCATGATCCTAAGTGATGCAGACTCTCAGCTTTCATTATTAAAAGCCTAAAAACTGGTAGTATATTTACATTTTATATATGTAGAGAACATTATTTATTAAACTCTATATGAACACTTCTGCAAAATACTCTTTCAGAACCAAGTACCAAATTTTGGCGGTTTGTCTTCGAGGAAATTATAGAAATTTTCCCATGTACACTACCAGAAAACATAACACAAAATCTTTGGCCCATGCATGTTTGATTTGTTACTATGAATCACATGGCCACATGCTAACTTTTTAACTGTGCTGAAGCCACTTAAAATACTTTAAAAAATGTTGGGGTTTATAAAGATTACACTCACATCCTTAATTATGGAGTATGTCTGTATTTATAATGCTCAGTGACTAAGCTTAGAGTTCTCTTCTGACTCCTGAATCACTTGAAAAATAATATGATTCATGAGTATACTTAAATGTAGCAGTATTTTAAAATAATAATGTATTAATTTAGAGGAAAAACAAGTGAATTGTGTCATCTCAATGAGTAGGGGGAAAACAAACTTAACTTTCTGTTACTATTTTAATGTTTTGAATATGTTGAATATGTTAAGTGAAAAGTAAGGCTTTATTGTCATAATTTAAGGTTTGTTTACAGAATCTAGAATTCACCCTAGGGTTTTATTTTTATCTTTTATGAGCTAATAAATACAATGTTCAAACAAATCTTCAGTTTTGAATATATTTTCATATCCGTACATTTTCCACTAAGCTGTCAGAACTGCAGCTTTTTAAAAATGCAATTTTGAAGATACAATAGATGTAATTAGAACTGTTCAAATAAATAATTTGACAATATGGGACATATATCATATTAAATCAATGATCAAGTGAGGAACAGTTATTTATAGCATATCAAACAAGTAAAATATACAGAAAAATATGTTCCTCTCAATATAATACATTTGTTAGCCCTATATATCATAATTAAAAATCTCTTATTGCATTAAACAAACATTCTAATTTAAAAAGTCATTACATTTTTCCTAAATATTAATTAGTATATTTATGAATAGACTAAATAATGATACACATATTAAAATTATACTTATAATACTTCGATCTTTCTTTTTGATTTGGAAAATATTTCATGATTCCTGAATGCTTTGGGTTACTATTAAAATTATTTTTATAGAGGCCATCTATCACTATGTTTCCCAGGATGCAGTGCAATGGGTATTCACAGGCTTGATCATAGCAGACCACAGCCTCAAACTCCTGGGTTCAAGTGATCTTCCTGCCTCAGCCTCTGCAGCAGCTGGGACTATAGCGGAATACCACTCTACCTTCCTCTATAATTACCACTTTAATATTCATGCATCCAATCAACAAATACTTATCAAATGCCTCCAATATGGGAGGCATGTATTATAGCAGGTTATGGGAATATAATGATGAATAAAATAATATCTGCCTTCAAAAATTATACAGATCTGCTGAAGAGGCAGATAATGAAATAGGAATTATAACATGAAGTAATATGTGCTATGCAAATGACATTCTAGGATAGCCAGGGAGATCAGAGGTGGCCTCTAGAAGGAGGCAGCATGTAAACGGAGAAAGAGTTGAAAAGGTGAGAGAGGCATTGTAGGCTGTGGGCTCAGGTAAGAGAGAGTAGGCCTGGCCCAAGCAACATGAGACAGTGACAATACAGAAGGTCAAAGTGGTCATAAGCAGTCAAATCATAAAGGGCTTTTGGGGATGTGAAGAGTTTAGACATTATCCTGGTGGTAACGGGAAGTCATTGAAAGATTTTCATGAAGGATGTAAAGTGATGGATACGGTTGAATATCAAAGGCAGAACATTGCTTAAGATTTATAGAATCCCAAATGCCAGAAATATTTCTATTGAATAGTAAGAGAAGCATTTCTGACAACATTATATAGATAATATTCTATAATATTATTCCTATTCAGTTAATTTGCAGTATTTTTCTCTGTTTTTTAGGTAACAAAAATATATTTAAGTTGACTAAAATTGATTACTATATAATTCTGTATTTTCGATAATTAGAAAAAACATGCTTATATAAGAAAGAAACAAAATTATACTGGATATTGGTAAGTCTTTTATTACAATACTGTGATCAGTTGAAGAATATATAGATTTGAACAAATAAGAAAAATTTGGAGGACTCCAGAAGACAGCATGAAAACTCTGAAGAAAATAAGAACTACAAGAAAAGGTTAAGAGAGTCAACACCAATTTACTAAGAAATTCTGAAGAATATTTTAGAAACTGTCTTAAAGCATTCCTTTTCTTTTTATGGATTAAATAGGCAACATCTTTTCTGAGAGACAATAATCACACTTTTCTGTCTCTTTTCACCCAAAAATAAATAAATAAAAAAAGAAAAATATTTCAGTCATCCCTATGAATTATTTCCTGTGAAATTATTTATCACCAGATATTTTCTGGTTAATATTGCTTTTTAAAATAAATTAGATATTTGCCTACATAAAATATAGTAAACACAAGTACCTCCAGGGAAACTACTATATCATTTCTTGGGCTCTTCTTAATTCTCTTGGGCTCTAAAATGTAATTTGAATTAGTTGATGTAATATGTTTAAACAATATTCTAGGACAATTTATAATTTAGTGTTTAATCACATTTGAGTATTACTAATAATTGCTCAGAGTTTTACCTCAGCCACATTTGGAAAATAAATTCACCTTCCAAAGTTTTTCATGATAATAAATATTTTGCTATTATTGGGAAAACATAAAGTAAGTATTAAAAGTGCATGGTTAATCAAAATTGTCAGATTTCTCCTGTCCATTGCCAAGTACCAAGTATATCTATAGAGTGGCAATTAGTAAATTGCATTCCATACTTTGTGATAGGCATTCTGTTAGCTGTGAATCTCTAACAGCAAACATCTCTTTCAATAAATTATATTATAAAAAAGAGTGAGGACTGAGAAAATTATTATGCTTCTGGTGAGATTCACCAACTAGCATCTAGGCCTTTCTTTAAGTCTTTCAACTATGAATACATAAATTAAAAACTGACATTAAAAATGACTAAATAACTTAAAATCATATGTACACTGAAGACAGAGGAGAGAAATTCTCAACTTAAAATGTTTCAGCTCCACCATATTTTCTAAACACATTGTCACGCTTGATGCTAAGGCATAGGATGGCATAGAGATACGAGTCCAGACTTAAGAGCAAACTTCCTGGTTAGAATCTTGACTCCCCACCTGCCAGTGTGCCCTTATCTGAGTTTATTCACCTCTCTGTGCTTCAGGTTTTTCTATGTTTGCTTCCTCGTGGTTGTGAGGTGCACATAAAGCATTTAAAACAGGGTTTAGCACACACTTAGACTGTATAACTGTCAAATAAACTGTCTTGGAACCTCAATATTTTTAGAAATCTAACATTTTGACCATATATAATAAAACGATTATAATATTCCAAAAGTAAAATCCTTGATTATAGGCAGCATTGAATTTTGGCCACTGTCCCCAATAGAGTCTTCTGGGATCTTTAGAGCTGGACATATTCTGTGTAGTCAGTGTTTATGCTCAGTTTGTGGTTAAACATTTTTAAATATCATCCCTGTTTATAGGTGATAAGTATTACTTTGTAAAACTGGATTATCCAGGGCCAGTATTTTTCGACTACCTTCCTTAGATTCCCCTGGGGTTCCATCCTGGTAGGGAGGGAAGAAAGCTGGGGCAGGTAACAGGCCTTTTATGTGAATATATTGGAGTTAACTAAAAGACATCATCTTAAAAGAGGACCTAATAGCCTTAAATCAGGCAGAAATTCTCTGCACCGGAGGTTACTTTGGAAAAGCATTTTGTACAAAATTTGTACAAATCTTTTCAACCACACTAATTTATTGATGAAGAAATTGAAGCAGAAAAAGGTGAAGTCACTTTAAAAAGGTTACACATCTAGGCCGGCTGCAGTGACTCATGCCTGTAATCGCAGCACTTTGGGAGGCCAAGGTGGGTGGATAAACTGAGGTCAAGAGTTTGAGACCAGGCTGGCCAATATGGTGCAACCCTGTCTCTACTAAAAATACAAAAATTAGCTCGCAGTGGTGTGGGGTTCCTATAATCCCTGCTACTTGAGAGGCTGAGGCAGGAGAATCCCTTGAATCTGGGAGGTGTAGGTTGCAGTGAGCCATGATCATGCCATTGCACTCCAGCCTGGGCAACAAGAGCAAAACTCCGTCTCAAAAAAAAACAACAACAAAAAAAAACAAAAAACAAAAAAACAAAAATAGATTACACATCTAGTAAGGGTTCATCTGGATCCAATCCCTATTTGAGCTCTTACTGGCCAATTATTTTTCTTACTTCTCTTGGCTACCCACTCCTGCCTTCAGATAAAGCATAGTCAAAAGTTTGCACAGACACACATTAATACAATATATGAATAGTTTGATAAGTGGTACACATGAATATAAAAATAAATGAATATAAATAACGTAGAAAGTTGGACAGTAATACCAAGGAAGATTAAGATGAAATACCTAAAAATACATAAAGGTTAATACTGATTAAAACAGGTAATAGGCTTATGGATGGTTTTAGAACTGAGGTCTTCAATGTTTTGCTAGCTGTCAGCCAGTGATTGCTCAGCAAGTAGAAGTTGCCCACGGTTTCTTACCACATGGCTCCAAGAGTCAACTCATAACATGGTTGAATGCTTTCTTCCAGGACTGAAGAAAACACTCTGTCCAGGTAATATAACACAATCACAGCGACCAGCCCATCACCATTTGTTATATACAACAATTTAATGAAAGGAATGACTGTCCAACTAAATTCACAAGTTCTGCCCACACTCACGGTGTGGGGGGTGGCGGTATTATATTAGGTTGGTGCAAAAGTAATTGTGGTTTTTGTCATTAAACGTAATGGGAAAAAACACAATTATTTTTGCATCAACCTATATAAGGTATGCACACCAGGGGATGGGAGTCTTGGGAACCACTTTAGAATTCTGCCTGCCATGACAATTCTGTCTTATTTGTAATATGACTGGAAGTAGTGTAGCTATTATGGATGTCCTTTAGGACTTCTTCCCATGAACACTTAATAGAAGTTATTAGTTCTCCTAATAACATAATTACTGTCATAGTCAAGAATCATTATTAATCTAATATAGCCAAGGGAATGACAGAAGCAGAAAGATGTCAAGTCAGCTTTAGAGTTGTTAAGTCACTCAGAGAAGACAGTGGGAACAGGATCCAATATGCTGTTGCGCAGTCTGTTTCCCTAGCTCTGTACTATGGCATGATTCTTTTTTTTTTTTTTTTTTTTTTTTTTTGAGACAGAGTCTCGCTCTGTCGCCCAGGCTGGAGTGCAGTGGCCAGATCTCAGCTCACTGCTAGCTCCACCTCCCGGGTTTATGCCATTCTCCTGCCTCAGCCTCCTAAGTGGCTCGGACTACAGGCGCCTGCCACCTCGCCCGGCTAGTTTTTTGTATTTTTAGTAGAGACGGGGTTTCACCGTGTTGGCCAGGATGGTCTCGATCTCCTGACCTCGTGATCCGCCCGTCTTGGCCTCCCAAAGTGCTGGGATTACAGGCTTGAGTCACCGCGCCTGGCCAGGGCATGATTCTTATATTAAATAAAGACAGATGGCAACCTGATGGTAGTGCATCAGCTCTGAAAGAAACTGGCAAATAATTTTACTTTAAAGGGCAATTAACTCATTAAAAACAAATTGACTGTAAAGAACAGTTTCTATATTTCCCCAAATAAGGAAAATTACAAAACTAAAGTATTTTTTGAAAATTGAATTGTCTTTAAGAAAAAGAGAAAAACTAACCCTGAAACCTGATTAGACATCTAACCACATCATGAAAATCACAAGAAAAATAATGCCAATACGCTTCAAATATTTTGCCCCTCTCTCCTTCTTTCCCCTTCTCTCTGTCTCCTACCAACCACCCTATCAATGGCTGCAATGACCGAGGAAAGCCTATGAGTAAAATTAAATAAATGTTATCCAATTGAACAATTGTATCTCCTGATTGTATCAGCTCTATTTTCAAGCATCTTCCAACTTTTCTGTTACTATAATTTAAATTCCAGACAATCACCATGTAGTAGCCTACATTCTGGGAGCCAGACTGGAAGGAAAATAATAATTGGTGGAATTCCTACTATGTGCCTATCCCTGTTTGAAGAGCTTTCACAACAGTTTCTCATTTAATATCCTTTGTTGCCATGAAAAGTATAGGTAATACTTAATAGGTAAAACCAAGGCCCATTAAATATTCAGTGACTTACCCAAGTTCCACAGCAAATAAGAAGCATTGCTTGTACCTGAGATGCTTAGATAAATTTCAAAAATTTTATTGGACAAATGACTAAATTAAAACAATTAAAAGAAAATCATATAAGTCTCACTCTAAAGGTCATAGAGTTTTCCTTATAGCAAACCGCCAAAGGGCGTTTATCCTTCAAGTGCTGCAAGTTTAGCTGGACAGTTTCAAAACACTGATCCCTTCAGCTATGGTAAAGTTATTTTATAAATAACCCTGCAAAATACCAGTAAGGAAAATGGATGCATTTGATTGACATGAAATTCAATAGTTATTGTTATGCTCTTAAAGTAATGCTTCAGCAAAGTTAGGTCAGTGACGAAAAATAAATGTATGTTAATACTTACAAAGTTTCAATACAATTTTTAATGTGTCACTGTAGAAAAATCCACTGGGTGGTCCAATTTACATAGATGCAGGTTATATCATGTCTATTTTGGTTCCTGGAGTGCAAAATTAAACCTGAAACAAGTTTTCCAACTTGGCAAAAGAGATATACAATCATGTGCCACATGATGATGTTTCAATGGACCACATATTTGATGGTGGTCCCATAAAATTGTAATATCCTATTTTTAATGAACCTTTTCTATGTCTAGATACATAAATAGTTACCATTACATTAAAATTGTCTACAGTATTCAATGTCATAACATGCTGTACAGGTTTGTACCACAGGAGGAACAGGCTATACTGCATACCTTAGCTATGTAGTAGGCTACACCCTCTAGGTTTGGGAAAGTATGCTCTATGATGGTTACACAATGACAGAATTGCCTAACAATGCATTTCTCAGAAAATACCTCTGTTGTTAAACAAGGCATGACTTTGTGTTAACTTAATAACATTTGTTCCTATGAATACAATGAAATAAACTTTCAAAATCTAGTTATCTTAATAACAAATATCAATTAGAGCTATAATATTATCTTACATAAAATAACCGCATAAAAATAAAATTGATATAAACACATGCAACTCATTGGAATTTGAGATCAACCTCAATTTTAATAAGACTGACTAAACCATATAGTTTTTATCACAACATCTTAATTTAACCAAAATTCTTTCTTCTAAAACAAAAATAATTGTTTCACTCATTCTTCTTTCATGTTGAAATACAAGCAAAATGAACCAGTGAGTGTTTTAAAATTGAAAATGTTTTGGTTTTGTGTTATCAAATAATAACTTCTTAAAAAATGTATGCCATAAAGGACACTGAGCTATAAATTTTTGCCCTAAAGATACTTATACCTTTTAATGAGGATAAAGCCAGTGTGTAAATTACCAAACTACAAAACAGTGCAATAATGGAGGTTAAAAACAGTGCTATAGGCCCTCTAGGAAAGGAGCAGTCACAACCAGTTTAAATTAAGTGGGATTATGTAATCAACCAAAACCCTTTGTTATAGATTGAATTGTGTCCCTGTCGAAATTTATATATTGAAATCCTAACCCTCAGTACTTTAAAAAAGCATTGTATTTGGAGATACAGCTTTTAAAGAGGTAATTAAAGATAAATAAGGTCATAAGGATGAGTCCTAACACAGTTGACTAATGTCTCTATAATTAAAAGAAAGAAACATCAAGGATGCAGGTGTAGAGAAAAGACTAGGGAGCACAGAGAGGTGATTATCTGCAAGTCGAGGAAGGGCCTCAGGAGAAACAAAACTTACTGCTACTTTGATTTTGGACTATTAGCCTCCAGAACTGTGAGAAAATAAATTTATGTTGCTTAAGCCACCCAGTCAGTAGCTTTTGTTATGGCAGCATTAGCAAACTAATACATTCTTTGTCACAAGAAAAAATAAGGGTAGATTTAACAGACTGAAAGACAATACATCCTGAACCTTAGATTCTATTTCCCTCTGTAAAACTGAATAACTTATAATACTGAACTGGTCTCTAGATTAGGCATCACCAACAGAAAGCCTATGGGGCTAGACTGATCAATGAAAGAAAAGTTTCTGTAAGAAAATATGGAGGGGCGGAGACTGCGTCCAATGAGGTGGTGTGTTCAAGGGCAAGATAAAGAGGATGATACCACTCAACTTTATTATGTTATGTAGGTGAAAGAAAACACGGCTGGACGTGGTGGCTCATGCCTGTAATCCCAGCACTTTGGGAGGCCAAGGAGGGTGGATCACCTGAGGTCAGGAGTTTGAGACCAGCCTGACCAATATGGTGAAAACCCATCTCTACCAAAAATACAAAAACTAGCTGGGCATCGTGGCATGCACCTGTAATTGCAGCTACTCGGGAAGCTGAGACAGGAGAATTGCTTGAAACGGGGAGGCAGAGGTTGCAGTAAGCCAAGATCCCACCACTACACTCTAGCCTGGGTAAAAGAGCGAGACTCTGTCTGAAAAAACAAACAAAACACACACACACACAAACACACACACATACACACACACAAACACACACATGTCTGGATATGATTTAAGGACTGGCAGTAGCAAATTTTGCCTAGAACTTAGTTTCTTTATATAAACCCTTTTACTAAATAATCTCTAAAGTTCTTTTTAGCTTCAACTTTTCCAGTCTATAATTTTTGTTCATTATTGGAGGTATTAAATAGAAGACAAACCAAGCATTCCCAAGAAAATTTTAGCCTTGATCTTATTAGTATTAAAAACCACTTAGTAATTCACAGTTTGGTCAAATTCTTCTCTAGAAATTAATTAATACCAAATGATAAAAAAAGGGTTTTCAACAAAAGCTTGTCAATATTCCATACTTGGTAGCATATCTCAGTTTCACACTTTCCTATGCATTTAGGCAGTTATAATTATGCACAATTTACAAATAAGCAAATCTGGATGTCTCACAGGTACTTAATATTCAAATGATTTGAAATTGAATAGACAGGAGGCACTGTAAAGAGCATAAGCATTGAAATCGGGTTGAATCTCCATTCTGACACTCACTAACTTCTTAACAATCAGCAATGTTATTTAGCAACACTTAAATCTCACTAGGCCTCAGTTTACTCAGCATAAAATAAAGATGAACATTTATCTCATAGGTTTGTTGTGAAAACTGCAAAGAAAATATACATAGAGCAGCCTATCTCAATTCACAGCTATAAATAAATGTTCAAAAGTGGGAGGATAAGTAGTAGCTACGACAGCAGTAGTAGTGATAGTGGTAGCAAACAATAACAACTACTGTAACAGCAGAAACATGCCTGCCACATCTCAGGAAATACTCAGGGCCCCTTTCAACCTGTCCCTACTCTATCAAAAATAAATGAAAACTTGAATTTTTTTCTATTTTACCAACATGCTTCTTAGCCCATATTCCTTACTTCTGTGAATTGCAACAGCACAGAAGTTGGTGATATGCCAAGGTGCTCATGCACCAAGATGATCAAGCCACAAATAGGAGAGCTTCTTTAACTCCACTCTCTGCCTCATCCATGTCTGTCCTCACTTCCACATTAATCTGCCGCTAAGACCTATTGTGTTTCACTCTTTCAACATCTTTGGAATCTATCCCTTCCTCTTCCTCTTACTGCTACTGGCTTATTACCTTTTGTCAGGATAAGCAATGGCCCTCCTGATACTTTCTCTCTGCATCTCTATCTCATTCCCTCCTCCCTTCATGCCTTCCTTCCCCCAATTTATTCCCAGTTTTCTGGTCACAATAAACAAATAGAAAATGCTGATTATATGACTCCCATATTTAATCTCTGCTAGAATCATAATGTTGTTATTGTTTTTAATAAAGCCCAAATCTCTTTGAAATGGCAGTGTGTTTTAGTGGGAATAAACACAGACTTTTGTCCTCTGGAAAACATTCAAATCCAAGTTCTGGCACTGAATGTGGCATGAGCATCTCTCATTACTGTTTCTCCAACTAGACTATGTTCTTTTTAGAAAGGAAACTTGCCATGTCCGACATCCCCAGAGTCATTCTCAGTGTCTAGTACAAAGGCAGTACAAGATTGCTCAATGAATGTGAAGGAGCTAAGAATATGCTACCCCTAAATATGACTCTCGAGTATATTAACTATTTTGAGTTGAAGGCACTGAAAAAAGAGCAGGTGCAATAAGACCCTGTTCTTTGTGCAGTTTCTTTTTTTTTTTTTTTTTTTTTTTTCTGGAGTAAGACTATTGCTATTTATTAGGAAATCCACATGCAGTAAGAAACCAAAGTAGCATCACCAGCCAGAATGGAGTAGAGGGAAACCACTTATTCCCAATTCTTTTTTTTTTTTCTTTAAATTTATTTATTATTATTATACTTTAAGTTGTAGGGTACATGTGCATAACGTGCAGGTTTGCTACATATGTATACTTGTGCCATGTTGGTGTGCTGCACCCATCAACTCGTCATTTACATTAGGCATAACTCCCAATGCAATCCCTCCCCCCTCCCCCCTCCCCATGATAGGCCCCGGTGTGTGATGTTCCCCTTCCCGAGTCCAAGTGATCTCATTGTTCAGTTCCCACCTATGAGTGAGAACATGCGGTGTTTGGTTTTCTGTTCTTGTGATAGTTTGCTAAGAATGATGGTTTCCAGCTGCATCCATGTCCCTACAAAGGACACAAACTCATCCTTTTTTATGGCTGCATCGTATTCCATGGTGTATATGTGCCACATTTTCTTAATCCAATCTGTCACTGATGGACATTTGGGTTGATTCCAAGTCTTTGCTATTGTGAATAGTGCTGCGATAAACATACGTGTGCATGTGTCTTTATAGCAGCACAATTTATAATCCTTTGGGTATATACCCAGTAATGGGATGGCTGGGTCATATGGTACATCTAGTTCTAGGTCCTTGAGGAATCGCCATACTGTTTTCCAAAATGGTTGAACTAGTTTACAATCCCACCAGCAGTGTAAAAGTGTTCCTATTTCTCCACATCCTCTCCAGCACCTGTTGTTTCCTGACTTTTTAATGATTGCCATTCTAACTGGTGTGAGATGGTATCTCATTGTGGTTTTGATTTGCATTTCTCTGATGGCCAGTGATGATGAGCATTTTTTCATGTGTCTGTTGGCTGTATGCTTCCATTCACAATTGCTTCAAAGAGAATAAAATACCTAGGAATCCAACTTACAAGGGATGTAAAGGACCTCTTCAAGGAGAACTACAAACCACTGCTCAGTGAAATCAAAGAGGACACAAACAAATGGAAGAACATACCATGCTCATGGATAGGAAGAATCAATATCGTGAAAATGGCCATACTGCCCAAGGTAATTTATAGATTCAATGCCATTCCCATCAAGCTACCAATGAGCTTCTTCACAGAATTGGAAAAAACTGCTTTAAAGTTCATATGGAACCAAAAAAGAGCCCGCATCTCCAAGACAATCCTAAGTCAAAAGAACAAAGCTGGAGGCATCATGGTACCTGACTTCAAACTATACTACAAGGCTACAGTAACCAAAACAGCACGGTACTGGTACCAAAACAGAGATATAGACCAATGGAACAGAACAGAGTCCTCAGAAATAATACCACACATCTACAGCCATCTGATCTTTGACAAACCTGAGAGAAACAAGAAATGGGGAAAGGATTCCCTATTTAATAAATGGTGCTGGGATAATTGGCTAGCCATAAGTAGAAAGCTGAAACTGGATCCTTTCCTTACTCCTTATACGAAAATTAATTCAAGATGGATTAGAGGCTTAAATGTTAGACCTAATACCATAAAAATCCTAGAGGAAAACCTAGGTAGTACCATTCAGGACATAGGCATGGGCAAAGACTTCATGTCTAAAACACCAAAAGCAACAGCAGCAAAAGCAAAAATTGACAAATGGGATCTCATTAAACTAAAGAGCTTCTGCACAGCAAAAGAAACTACCATCAGAGTGAACAGGCAACCTACAGAATGGGAGAAAATTTTTGCAATCTACTCATCTGACAAAGGGCTAATATCCAGAACCTACAAAGAACTCAAACAAATTTACCAGAAAAAAACAAACAACCCCATCAAAAAGTGGGCAAAGGATATGAACAGACATTTCTCAAAAGAAGACATTCATACAGCCAACAGACACATGTGCAGTTTCTTAAAAGCAAGAGATAATATTCCATTTGAGAAAGATTTCTGGCCAATACCAGAAGGACAGGAAGTTGAGAGTGAAGGAAATCTGTAAAGACCATAAAATGGGTACCTAATTTAGGTAATGTTTTCAAGAAAGGCCTTTCTGGGAATGTCTAAACGAATATAAAAGGTGAAGAAGGGAATTTATTTTGGCGTCTTTAAGACAGAAAGCAAATATTTAAGGACACCACGAAGAAAACAATTTTTACTTTGAAATTGCTTTCATATTTTTAACAATATCAATCCAATCCACAATGTCTTCTGGACTAGGATCTCCTGGAAAACAGGGGATGCCTGATATGGTTTGGCTGTGTCTCCATCCAAATCTCAACTTGAATTGTATCTCCCAGAATTCCCACAAGTTTTGGGAGGAACCCAGGAGGAGGTAATTGAATTAAGGGGGCCAGTCTTTCCTGTGCTTTTCTCGTGATAGTGATTAAGTCTCACAAGATCTGATGGGTTTATCAGGGCTTTCTGCTTTTGTTTCTTCATTTTTCTCTTCCCACCATCATGTAAGAAATGCTTTTCACCTCCCACCAGTTTCTAAGCCCTTCCCAGCCATGTGGAACTGTAAGTCCAATTAAACATCTTTTTCTTTCCAGTCTTAGGTATGCCTTATCAGCAGCGTGAATACAGACTAATACAATGCCACTCCTTTCTTTTGTGTTATGCTGATATGTATAATTCCAAATTGCATCAGTGGCTACTCCATAAATGCTCATTGATTGAACATGTGAGAAAGGGTTAATGAGACAATATAAGTATGTATGATTTAGACCACACCATAGCAGTCACTTAAATTAAGAGCCTACTATGCTCATTAACTAATCTGAAGAACCATGAGCAATGGAAAATAAAAAGGGTGAAAAGAAATATTGAAGAACAACACATTACAATTAAATTAATGGGGTTTAGGGAGGATCCACCAAAGTTCCCACAGCTTCTGCCTCTTCTTTATAATGTCATGGTTCTAATTTACCTCATTTATATTAATGAATAGAGGATAGCACAACTATTAGCATGATTGAAAATTACACTAATGCTCAGTAAATCTAGTTCTAATTATTATAATTAATGAGAAGTTGATCATCTTGGACCAGATTAACAATCTAAAGCAACTGAAATAGAGCAAAAGAGCTTTTTCTTGCTAACCCAGGTCTTTAGTCCTTTTTATTTAATGAAACCCTGAGCAATCTACTCAGTAATGTTATATACTAATTCACTATAACCATCCATTTACATAGATTTACATAGATTATATTTTCACATTTATGTATTTATTTGAAATAATTATTTTCAAGTGCCTTAAAATATAGTCTTTGGATTGGGTTTCTGCTGTGTTAATGCTCCAGTATGAAACTGAATAATATAATCAATCTCATTTTTTATCTACCTGGTTCTAAGTCATCTTTTAAGTGTTATCTCTTCCAAAAAAAATTATTCATCTAGGTGATCACCAGAATTAACCATTATGAGACAGAAATCTCACCTATTTATTTAAATATTAGAACTTTCCAAAAAGCTTGAAAAGAAAGAAATGGCAAAAGAACTCACATTTATTTTACTCAGCTCAACATCTGACTTGCTATTTTGATCCAAGACACATATTTTTCTTACCTTGATTTCAATTATGTACTTTTCCTTGATTCTATTTTATGAAGAGTACAATATGATATCAAAGCTTTATGTTTAGGTCTTGTTTATTTTCTGTCTTCTGCTACTGATTGGTATCCATGGAAACAAACCTGTAATCAATGCTAGACTCCTTGAGTGCAATGGCCTAAGACTCCACTTTGAGAACACAATGAGGAAAAAGCCATCGAGGGTAAGATTTCAATGGGCTGCATGACAGACTTTTACTGAAGCAGGGAGAATTTTACATTATCATGGCCTCTGTATCCTGAAAGTGTTGTCCTATCTCAAAGCTGTATTTATTCTGCTCTTATTATCAAGATTTTCTTACTATATTATGGGATTTTAGTTACAATACATTTAAATACACAAATGTCATTTCTCCAGGCCTATCCATAGCCAAAAAGTTGATGAATTAATTCACAAAATGATTTATTGAGAGATTGCTCTGTGTCAGCCTCTGTACTAGGGTTGAAATTTTAATGATGCAGACGACAAAATATCCTCATCTTTATGGGGATTCACACTTAGTTGAGGAAAGACAAATAGAAACAGTTAAAAGTAAGAAGGGAAAAAAAGGTTCCCTAGATCTATATAACAGGAAAGTATGCTAATCTAGGAGATCAGAAAAGACTTACCTGAGACAATTACATTTAAGATAACATGAAGGATGGAGTATCTGCTAGCTGTTTATCCTGGATGGGAGAACTAGGTCTCTGGGAAATAAAATGAAGTTCATCACTGGATATAAATTCAAAGATAAAGCCAAAGTAACATAATAAAAACAATTTGAGGCTTAGGGCCCTGTAGACCTGTGTTAGAGTCTGAGCTATACCAGTTCCAGGTCATATAACCTTCGGGAAATTATTTAATCTCCCTATTTTATGTAGCATAAAAGTGGAGATGATATGTGTCATGTCGGATGGCTGTGAGGATTATTTTAGATAATATGGATGCATTGCTTAGCACATTAGCAGGTCCCCAAAGAATAGTAATTTTCTTTCCTTATTTAAAAACAGTGGCCCCAAAGTCTCTTTCTTTCAGAAAATTCACAAATGAAAAATTTGGGAGCATATTATGAAAATGCTTTTGATATAGACCTAAGGACTTTTAAAACTAGTTAAGGTTGGGCGTGGTTTTAAAGGGACCTAAAACCACGGAGGCCGAGGCAGGCAAATCACGAGGTCAGGAATTCAAAACCAGCCTGGCCAACATGGTGTAACCCTGTCTCTACTAAAAATACAAAAATTAGCTGGGCATGGTGGCGTGAAAATGTAATCCCAGCTACTCGGGAGGCTGAGGCAGGAGAATTGCTTAACCCTGGGAAGCAGAGGTTGCAGTGAGCTGAGATTGCGTCACTGTGCTCTAGCCTGGGCAAAAAGAAGAAAAAAAAAAACAAAAAAAAAAACTAGTTAGAAAAACAGGCTGTGGATTCATTCAAACCTGTATCAAGTCACTTTCCAGTTACTTACTAGTTGTGTTTCCTTATTTTGTTGTATTTGAGCCTTGATTTCCTCTGTAAACCGAGGTTATAACAGTCTCTAGGTAACATAGTGTTAGCAGAAAATGAGACACAGAAAGCCAAGTTCATGGGAGGGCTTCTGGCAAATAGTAATGTTTAACAAAAGTTAGTTGTTTCTATTACTATAGTGGTAGCAGTAGGAATGGTAACAATAGCAGCAGCAAGAGTAACAGACCATGGCTATTTTCTTTGAATAACATACCCAAAGTAAGAGGCAGGAAATGAAGTTGGGAGGGCAAATTATTAGATAATGCACCAAACTGAATAATTAAATATTTCTAAACAGTAGTCTGCAATACTCCTATGTTTCAGATACACTGCTTATAAAAGGTTTATGTGGTCAGGGGAGACTTTAAATAGATTTCTTGGGAAATATCAAAATTATCTATAGACAAAAGAATTTATAACTGACTGCTTCATCAGTTACATCTAAAGATGGGTAATTGTTTCTAATGTTAGTATGTCAGCTGTGTATTGCTGCATAAAAACCACCCCAAGACTTGGTGGTTTAAACAACAACCATTTTATTTGTTCACAGTTCTGTGGGTTTCGATGGGCTGTGCTAAGAAAGGAGGCTTCTCTGGTTATTTTTCTTGGAGTCACTGATGTGTTCGCAGTCATCTGATTGTTCAGCTAGCGCTAGACTGTCCAAGGTTGCCTCAGTCACATGTCTGGAGGATGGCACTGGCAGTCAGCAAGCTCCCTTTCTCTCTTTACATGGCCTCTCACCCTTAAGGAAAGTGACGTGAGCTTCTTTAGTTTGTGGTCTCAGGGAGGCAAGAAAATGATAACAAAATCTGCAAGCTCTCTTTAGGCCTAGGCCCAGAACTTCTGAAATAGCATTACTGCCACATTCCATTGGTCAAAGCAAGTCACAGGGCCAGCCCAAATTATGGAGGTAGAGAAACAGACTGTACCTCTTCAGAGAGGAGCAACAAAGTCAAATTGCAAATGAGAGTACATACAGAGTTAAGTGGGATTTCTAAAATAAATTCCTTTTTTTTTTTTTTGGCAATCCACCACATATAGCTGGCTCATATTCCCTACACTTTCATAGTAATAGCACTATCTAAATTTTATTGCCACAGGCAACTTAATCTAACTTCATTTACACTTATCCTAATGCATATAATATATGAAACAAACAGTCAAATTACTCTATCTCAGTAGATCTTTACCTTTAATCTGCATCTGAATCATCAGAGAGCTTTAAAAAGGGGACCACTACTACCTGCTACTCAGGTATTCCAATTTAATTTATTAGACATATAATCCAGTTATAATTTGATTTTTAAAGAAGGCCTCCAGATGATGCTAACAGATACAGTTGAGAACTACTGTTCAAATAGCACTATTGTATATCTTATCCTAGTTCTTTTTAAATATAAACATTAGTGGACTTAAGAAACTCTTTCCTATACTTTCTGTAATAACACTTACTATTTTATATTTTGGTACCCTTACGTCATTTATTTTCTTTCCTGAGGGAATCTCTTCCTCTATCCTTAAAGTTTTTTCCAGGGATTCAGATAGTCTCAATTTCTCTAATCCTATATATATAATCAATATTTGATAACAAACCAATCTATTATTTCATTGCTAATGATTACCAAATTTTGATCCCCAGTCTAGAACTCAGACCTCAAACTTAAACATTCCAGTTTCCTACTGAACATCTACAAATGTGTGTTACTTGGGTATGTCAAATTTCATATGTATTAAGCTGGACTTCTCTTTCTCTTCATCTTGTTTCTTCCTTTTCCATTCTCTGTTACCGCCATCTAACAATCATATAAGTGAAAAATCTGTTTGTCACTCTAGATATCTCCCTATCACTTTATCCTTACATCGAAGTCAAGAGATTTACCTTCCTAATAGCTCTCATCCCCATCAGCTCACTTCTCTTCTGACTACTAATGCTTTGGTACAACTATCATATTTTGCTACAGATACAGCCTCCTTGCTGGTCTCTGTGAATCTGGTAATGCCTTAATTCAATATATTTTCATACAACCACCAGAAAAACCCATCCAAAATACAAAACAGATCATGTGAATGCACCATGGAAAATATTTTGTGGTTTTCCATCATAGGGGATGTAGTCTATGGCCATATTATGACAGGCTGAGGGAAAAAATCTAAGTGCTTGGCCTTCAAGATCAAGGAGAAACAAAGTTTTTGACCTAGAGCTTAATTTATGCAGAAAAGGGTTTTAAGAAGATTGATGTGGCAGTAGTAGGGAAACCTGAGGAAAGGAAGACCATTGGGTAACTATTATAATAATTCAGGCACATGGTAATAATGATCTGGTCTAAGATAGTCATAATCTTATAAATGTGCTGGCTGGATTCACTTATATTTATGATCATGAATCTCAAATAGGCACTCAGAAAAGTCAGACAATCCTACTTAACTTCCATAGCAAATTCATTGTCCAACTCTCCAAGCTAACCCACAGTTCTTATTTCCTCTGTCCTCAAATCCCCAGCACCCCTCTCCTTGCCTCTCCTTCTCTGCTGCTATTCTCACCTAATATTTTCCAGGGAAAATAGACCATACTTTAAAAATTACCCCAACTTCCCTCTGTAAAATAATTTCCCACTCTACCTGACTGTGTACCCACCATTCTCTAACTTCCTCTGATTTCTCTGAAAGATGCATCCACTGCTTCTTTCTTTTTATATAGATCCTTTCCCATACCAAACCTCCTTGAGGACCTCCATGTCCTCTTTCTCTTCTTTCCTTCATATAAGCACAACATATGCCTAAATATTGTCTTTAAAAATATTTCATTGTATCTCTAATTTCAATTAACCTCTCAACTCTCTGCTACCCTTATCAAAAAAAATTTCACAATACTTGCATATATTTGGAATCTTTACACTTCACCACTGAAGTAGTGGCTTGAATTATGTTAATAGATTATTTGACACTCACTTCAAAAGGTGGGAACTAATTTTCCATAGAAATATCCTTTGTGACATAATTTTAATGAATAGAATAGGACAGAAGTGACAGTATGTAACTTCTGAGAATAAGTCATCAAAAACATCATCACAGTCTCTCCTCATTTGCCCTTGATTTCTTGCTTTGTAGGAAAGGCTGCAGCCCTGTTGGTACCAGCACTATGGAAAGGCTTGGGTGCAAGGAATTGTGGCCTCCTGCCAATGGCCAGTGAGGAACTGAGATCTCCAGCCAATAGCCTTGTGACTAAGCCATCTCACAAGAGAATCATTCAGGCCCATGCAACCTTCAGGTGACTGCAGACCCACCCACTGTCCTAACTGCTACCTCATGAGAGACCCTGAGCTAGAACCAACCAACTAAATTAGAATTTCTAATGTGTAGGAATAATGAGAAAAATAAAAGTTTGCTCATTTTAAGCCATTACTTTTTTTTTTTTGATGTAGCAATACGTAACCAATACAACCACCTCCTCCCATTTTCATTTCACCTCAATCCAATTAGATATTTTCAATTATCACGTCAATAAAATTAAATATATATATATATAAATTATATATATGTATATATATAAATTGTTTAATACCTGTTAAGCACATAGAACAGTATCTGGCCCTGAGAGGTGCTATGTTATTAAAATTACTATTACCACTATTATTATAAGCAGCAGTAGGAATATATGAGCCATTGAGGACGGCCATCTTGTAAAACCCAGTAGTTAATTCTCAGTTCTTGTTTTCTTTACCTCTGATGGTACCAGATATAAGTAGCTATTCATTTCTTATTGAAAGACATTTTTCCTTTAGGCTTCTTGATATCATCCTCCACTATAGTCTTTTTCATGGATTATTCTGCTCTGCAAGACCTCTAAATATTGAAGTGTCCATGAATCTGTCCTCTGGTCTCCTCTCTTTTTTATTTATACAAACTCCATAGGTGATTTTATCCAATATCAGGGCTCTGTATATCATTATTATTTTATATTCTAAATCTTTATCTTCTGTCCTTATCTCTCCTATAGGCTCTAGGCATATGCATTTCCTTCTCAACATTCCCATGTAGATATCTGTTAGGCTTCTTAAATTTAGCATGTCCAAAGAACTCTTGATTGCCTGTATACTTTAATTTTACTACTCCTGCCACTAAAATGTAAGCTCGATTAATAAAGACAGTTTTTCATACCAGCACTAGGTAAAAGGGATTAGGTGCTTTAAATAGTAGCAGGCAAATAAGTACATTAGAAATTTTTATAAATGAATAAATATTTCACTATATGTGAAGAAAGAAAGGTTGAATCGTTTAAAACATCTTGAAAAATATAAATATTTTTAAAATATCATTTTAAAGGCTCATAAAGGTATTTTTTTCTCAAAAGATTTAATAACATGCCAAAAAGCATGGAGAAATAAATTATTATGGTACATTCCATGCTTAGATTCCTTATGATAATTTTGACCTTCAAAATTATTTGTATTGTCAGAAAATGCAACAAATGATTATCTTCTTTCTTTATGTAAATAATTGGAAAATTATGATCAAATATTTCCCTGCCATTGTTAAGATTTCTACTAAACTTAGCAGTCTCTAACAGTATCTATATTTGAAAGAAAAATGTACAAACCACTGCATTTTCTAAACACTATTTTAAGATGCATTTTTCACTTGTCTAACATTTTGTTGAGCTTGTAATGTGTGCCAAGTACTACATATACACTGTGATATCAAAATAAATAATACTTAATTCTCACCAGTGCACAAGACCATGGCGGACACAGACATGAAACCAATCACTCCAATGCCGTGTGAAACTTGAAGTCATGTCCACGGGGATGAAGATGATAGGTCAACTAACTTTGCAAAGGAAGTCTGGGGATATTCTGCAGAGTCACAGCATTTCTAGAAACAGTCTAGTTACAATAAGATTTTCCGCAAAAGAGTGAAACATGCATCCAATCAGTCATAATTTTTCAATGTTTTTCTACTTTTCCCCCTTTTCTTATCTTGATAAAACATTCAGACAGTCTATAACATTCATATTTTTTCATGCCAATATCCTTGATACAATTTCTTATTTTTTAAAAATAATCACAGGTATAATGTTACTAAAGTATTTACACGAATCCTATAAAATTATTCTTCACAGTCATCCATTTTGCCTTTTTAAAAATATCTAAGCTACATGAAACACACAAAGTTTTCTAGTATCTTCAGTTGTTTTGCTCGGTATCAGTGATTCAAGCCACATATGTTAAGCTTGGTATCACCAGAGCCATCTAAACAGAATGTATAGTTGACCTCCCATATCTGCAGACCCTGTATTTATGGGTTCAAATGACAGCAGGTAAAAAATAATTAGACACATAAAATAAAAAGTAACAATACAAATAACAATGAAAAATAATACAAATCAAACATACAGTGTGCCAACTATTTACATAGCATTTACACTGTATTAGGTATTATATGTATTCTAGAGGTAATTTAAAGTATACAGGAAGATATGTGTAGGTTATATGCAAATATAATGCCATTGTATATAAGGGAATAGAGCATTAGTAGATTTTGGTATCAGCAAGAGATCCCGAAACCAATCTCCCACAGATACTGAGGGACAACTATATTTGTCCAAGGAAAACTTTTCTCTTAGTCCACTTAGCAATGAAACTAACACTCTTCAAGTCATTTCACTTTTGACTATTGAGCATCAAGTCTCTCGTAACCAAGGTGACAAGTTTCAGCTCCCAGTTTAACAGACAGAAGGCAATTATCTCTCTGAGGTAAGAGTTCGTCCTCAGTACCCTTCTTCTCAGTTAATGTGTCCCACTCCTTCACCTTTCTTTAACTTTTGTGAACCAGTGACTTATATCACAACTTTATTCTGCCTTTTATTATGTCTGATCCACTTCACTAATTTGAAATCATACACAAGAACAAACTTTTCACAGTTAAGTGTAAACTGCAGGCTTAAAAAAAAAACAAAAAACAAAAAACAAAACGTGTCATAGTCACTATGACAATGAATGCCATTAAACAACAATACTTTGGTGTTAAGACAGCTGAAAAGAGTGACTTAAATACAATGTAGGAATCTGCAAACAACTTAGCTGAGTGGTTCTGCTTCAGGATAGCCCGTGATGTTTCAGGCAGCCTATTGGCTGAGGCTGCAGTCATCTGAAGGCTTGACTGTGGCCCTAGGATCTGCACAGCAGGCAAGAGATCTCACTACATGGCTCTCTCCATAGGGCTACTCATGACATGGCTATTGGCTTCCCACAGAGTGAATTATCCAAGAGAGACATGGGGAGAGGTAGAGAGTGAGAGTAGAAACCCAAGACAAAATCTTCATGGTCTTTTGTAACCTAATATCACAAGTGAAATGCCATCACACATTACACAGACCAACCCTGCTACAGTGTTGCAGGGGAGTAGACAAATGTTTAAATACCTGAAGGCAAGATTACTGAGACAAAATTGGAATATGGTTACATCAGAGTTGCTGTGAGAATGAGATACTATCTGTAAAACATGTAGAACCATGTGTGTCTCATAACAAATGTTATATAAGTTTAACCTATGTATCTTTCTCATTATCATCAGCTACAGAGTCAGGATGTAATTATATAACTGTGAGATGGGGGATGATGAGCCTGCCAGACATCTTCTACTCCACTCAAATGGCTAATAATACACAGAACTATAATCCTAGTAGTGACATTACTTATGAGACCTGAGCATACTATTTAATCTATTTCCCCTCAGTTTCTTCATCTTGAAGATAAGGTACTTGAATTAAAACAAAATCTACACTGTCCCCTCTAATTCAAGTATCCAATTATTCAATCATTTTTTCCTTCCCCTGTTCAGTGTTTCACAAATTAAACAGAAAAATATATGTTCCCCATCTTACTCAAAACTTTGAATCAAATTATTAACTTACAATTTTCAGAACTCCCTTGAAATTCTTGCTTTTAAGATTGCTTTTTAAGCAATATTATAAAGAATCAATATTGTATTCTAAATTTTGTATGGATAAATGCATATGTATATGCATATATATATATATATATATATATATCTTACATATAAATCTAAGTTAAAATGATTTTCTCAACCAGGTGTGGTGGCTCACATCTGTAAGACCAGTGCTTTGGGAGGTCAAGGTGGGAGGATCACTTGAGGACAGAAGTTTGAGACCAGTCTGGGCAACATAGTGAGACCTTATCTCTACAAACAATAAAAAGATTATTGTAATATATATATTTTACTAATATTATGTCATTATATTACATATTATATTAATATTATGTCATTATGTTAAATATTATATATTGTTTCTATATTTTAGAAACAAGGTCTTGCTCTGTAGCCCAGTCTGGAGTGGAGTGGCACAATCATGGCTCACTGCAGTTTCAATCTCCTGGGCTCAAGCAGCCCTCCTGCCTCAGCCTCTTGAGTAGCTTGGACTATATATGCATGCACAGTGACACACAGCTAATTTTTTTGTTGTTTGTATACTAAAATGCATACTTATGAAACTGAAACACATAGTAACCTAGAGCATTTGATTTTATTCTTTTAAAAGGCAAGTCCTTCTATCTAGGTTAGTTGGAAGTACTTATAATACCCTGCACTGGTTTTCAGAAAATTCATTACATATTTTAGAAAAAGTAGCTTTTGGAATAAAAATAATGTTTTATTTTTAAATATCATCAAAGATTTTGTTTCTAAACCTCTGCCTATACACTAGCTATAATATTATACCACAAATGCTATAGATATCTAGATGAAGGGGTAAAACAGAGAACACATTCTATTGGCAGATTTTCTTATAATCAGATAGCCCCAGATTATTAGTAGGGTATTACTTCTAGATAAACACTCAAATCTCAATTGCTTCTTATTCCTAGTAACTCCAAGATGAGTGTCCTTGAGTAAAGAGCAACTTTTTCTCCAAATGGTGATTGACATTCCATTGCCAGAACTCAGTTATACGATCACACTTAATACAGGAAAACTGGAAACTATATTCTAGAAAGTGTTTCCAGAAAAAGGACAGAGTTGTTTATCAACTATGATATTTTGTATACTAATTCTGATGTAACCCATAATAGAGCTAAAAAGAACTTTAACAATCTTCTAACCACCTAATTTTATAGATGAGGATAATGATGACTGGAATAGTTTAGTACTGGAATAATTTAGTAAAATCAACAATAAGGTTAAAGTAGAATCTAGACTTTACCACTTATTGCCTGATAGGAAGGTCAGTTCATGCCATTTCTAACAGATCTTGTGAAAACAGCTTTTGCTACTCCAAAGCATTAACTGCAGAGTCTGCAGCCAACTTTGCCCCCGCAAGACTCCCATCATCATATCAGCAGACCTAAAGTCTATTGCCAACTGGCCAGGAAACTCACTTAGAATGAGCAGGACCTTTAAGGGACAATTAACTTTAAGAATTTGATACTTTCATATAAGATAAGGACAAATGTTGTCAAAATCAATGGATGTCAACTCATAAATAAAATAACACAAGATACTGCTAACCAATCTAAGTGATTGTCTTGCCTATTAAAATGACACAATCTAGCTAGAAGATGAGTACTTAAGCCCTGTATTCAGTTAAGTCACTTGGACTAAAGGCATTACTTTGGGCATGTGATCACTGCAATTTAGACTCTTCATTCTCAATGCTTATGCAACTTTGCCTTGCCTAGAGATAAGAAATTACTGCTTCCCATGCAATAGATACGCTTCCAGAAAAACATGTTAATCTTTGCAATGATTTCTCCCAGATCATCATTTAATGAACATATTCACAGTACATACTTTAGAATCTTTCCCAGGGACCTCAATGATTCCTCTATGTATTGTGTTCAGCAATCTTGTTAAATTTTGTGAACTCACCGCAGTAGTGCCCCTCTGTGATATAATTCCTCAGAACAATCACCAACTGTATGTTTCTAGAGCCTGTGGGCAGCAGGCAGCACAATGGCACAAAGTACCTGTTTTGCCAACAAAATAATAATCTCCAAGATTAGGGTCTATTTTTACTTGATTCTAAGGTATGAACAATTCCTATTTTCAAGCGGCCTATACTCTGACATAGTCCTGTGAATAGTTATCCAACAGTTTACCAGTAACATTGTACCAGCTGAGTTCCTAAGAGTGCCAAACAAACACATATGCTCCTGCAAAAGCAGTTGAAAATTGGCCTGGTTTTTACAAACTAAAACTTGGAGCATTCTAATGTCTCTAAGTACACTACCATAAAACAATTTTTAAGGAACTGTTGTCACAGTTACTCTCAAAGCAGATGTCCACCAAATTCATTTCACAATTTCCTGAATTAGACTACTTCTCCAGCATCAAAACACCAATAGAAAACTGTTGTGTTTTAAACTTCAAGAGAACATGCCAACACTTTGGAAATAATTACTTTTTGAAAGATAATTATTACATAAACAATTGATTGCACAGCTAAGTGAGTATAAATGCCTCATAAAACAAACCTAATATAAGCAATCATATTATCTACAAGCAACAACGGATATAATTAAATTTATTATGACTGTACAAGATAGTCCTTTCCAACTTCACACTGATTGAATATAAGCAGTCTAAATATAGAAAGAATTCATCAAGAATTAAAATTTATCCCAAATTCAACAAATGTATTAACCTATTTGTAATGTAAGAATAAAAAATGAAAACAATGATATGCAAATGTAGCAGTTTTGTTATTTCAACTACATAACTCTCCTTGTGCTGGCACTTGTTTCACATAGAAGATTCACAAAGAAAAACAATCTAAAACAGATCTGAACTGCACATGTAATCAGCTACTGAATCACTCCACTTAAATTTCAATTTCAATGACTATTGAAGTAATAGAGTATAAACCCTTGGGGATTGATAAAGGTAGTCATGTAACAAACACTGGACTCTATGGGAAACACATTTGATCTTATTATCTGTGCTTCCCATTCCTGACAGTTTGGACCACCTACCTGATCTCTTTTCCATTTGGAGATAAAGCTACTCTTTCAATATCTTCATTTACTTATTCAGTAAATAGGCATTGGGCATCCTAATACAGTCTAAGCACGCTATTACATTTTAGGAACGCAAATAGAAATATGATAAGGTCCAAATTGATTAGACAAAGATAGACTTGTAAATAAATAATTATAATAAAGGAATAAAGAAACAGAAAAAAAAAGGTCTGGATATTATTCAATGCTTAAACAGAAAGCAAGCTGTCAGTTCCTTTTGGAGGAGAGGATGGACTAGGTTATGGTGTAAGGTTACATGGAAGAGGTGATGCACAAGATGAGTAGGTGTTTTTCATCTGTCAGAGAAAGAAAAGATGTCCCAGAGAAAGGAAACTACATTACCAAACTATCCTGGCAATGGGGAAAAATGAGTTTGCCAAGGATGATGCAGAGTTTACAAGTTGAGACAAGAATTAATTAGACAAAAATGGAATCCTGGTCTTCCTGTTTTGCTCATCCTTCCCCTCTGATCTAATTTAGACACACTGAGCCTCAAAGCTTCTTTTATTCAATTCATTGAACTATCTTATTCTCTTGAAAACAGCAGTAGAATAAACTATGAATCTGTCACCTCTGAAAGTTAATATGCTACTCATTTAAAGATTCTATTCCAAGCCTAAAAATAAATCAAAGAGGCAAATATTACACTGGTCAATGGAATGTTTCTTGGAATGAACTCAACAGCTACAAAAAAAAAAAAAAAAAAAAAAAAAAAAAAATCTCCCACCACAGTTTAAAACTTTTTCTATTGGGTCTTCCTTCTCAGCCTCTAGAAGCTATCTGGGGCATACCCCATAGT
Source organism: Chlorocebus sabaeus (assembly GCF_047675955.1). Taxonomy (NCBI): domain Eukaryota; kingdom Metazoa; phylum Chordata; class Mammalia; order Primates; family Cercopithecidae; genus Chlorocebus; species Chlorocebus sabaeus. The sequence continues at coordinate 14,661,868 of NC_132918.1, forward strand.
TTAGGTTGCTTTGGAATTGTATAACTAGCTCTTTTTAAGTATTAATAACAAAAATACTAATCAAAATCCAATATAATAATAAAAGTCAAAACAGGTATCTCGTATCTCACAAATGATAACAAGCTTGTCACCTTTCTGTAGTTCAGGCCTGGCCTAGGCTCACTAGCCTGCAGTGAGGAAGAGGGGCTTGATCTGTTACTCCTGTCCTCCTTTCTTCCTTCTGACTCATTGTGCTGTCTCCCATTCTTGCAGCAGGGAGGTGAGAAAAAGAATGAGAAAAGGCAGATGCACTTCTCCCCTGGCTGTCAAGGAAGTCTCAGCATTGCTTCAAAGCCCGTTTAGCAGGCCCAGATGCTTAGATGCTTAGAATGAGGAAAGGATGCTTGTCGTCTTTTTTTTTTTTTTTTTTTTTACCAGTCCTGTGGCCTAAATTGACTATCAGGGAACAAAAATATAAGCATCCCTTGTAGCTTGTATGTACAGTAACAGAGCAGGGAGAACTACAGCAGAGAGTGACTAAAGCTACAGACAGAAGGAAAGTAAAAGTGGTGAGTACTGATAGAGAATGCTACATCCCTGAACAGGAGGAGAATGGCTTGTGTCAAGGCAAAAAAGGTTTAAACTCTCTTTCATCATTTCCTTCAGTCATGAGAATTGTTGCAAAATACTATTCTGCTTCTCCTTTGTAATCCTCATTAGAAATTTCTTCTGTTATGCACCTATGCCTGCTGATGCTCCTCTCATCCCACATTCTTGTTACAATCTGCAGTGGAAAAGGACCTCCGTTCCATCACCTTGATCTAACCTCACTGTGTCTCCCCATTCCACCTTCTCGAGAACTGGCAGGCCCAAAGAAATGTTTTTAGATCCTCCAAGAGATAGAGTCAGCTGGTACATTTATCTATGGATTATACATAAAGCCTAATGGCTAATATTAATTGAATACTTATATGTGGCAGTCATTTGTCCTGTGATTTATAGAGGTTTTAACTTTATCTCACTAAACCCTATATAATATATGTACTTTTATTTTTATTTTATAAGAGATAAAAATGAGGCCTATAGGGGCTAAATAAATTGCCCATGTCCAACTAGGAAAGAAGCCGAACCCAGAAAGTCTATAGAACTCTGCCTCTCATAGATAAATATTTGTTTCATCCAATGACAAAATTCCTTTATATTTTTTAGACATAATTCTGCCAAATAAAAACCAAATTGTCATCATCACCTATTATGCTTACTTTAGTGAGTCCATAAAGGACTACAAGATTACCATGACAAGATTACTTCTAATCATGGAAAGAAAATGAGATCTGCAAATGTATCCTAGTTATTTCTTGGCTATTGAGTGCTTGTCTATCCAGGCTGATCTTCTGCAACTGACTTCATGTGACTCCCTTTAAACTGCCAAGAGTTTTGAAGAAAGTGGGCCCAGCAGGGTTTAGAAATAATAATTCTTCAGAGGTGAGTGCCCACTGACCCCAAAAGAAAGCTAATACCCTCAGACAGCTATATCCTAGATATCATATAGCTTATTAACAACCTAGTGTTTTTCTTTTCCATATCAGATTTTGTGAATATCATCACTGGGCAATAATCTCCAGAAATTGATTGACTTTAGTGAAATTTAAAAAGAGAGTATTTAAACCAATCCAGTAAGATTTGCACGAAAACTCGGAATAACTGGAACAAATCACAAGTTTTCAGTGTAGTTTTTGAAACAGTATCACTAGCATCATCTGGGAAAATTTCTGAGCAATCCTAATTCAGGGGTCCCACCCCATGGAGGCCTAATAAATCGGACACTCTGTTGGTAGAGCCTGATCATCTCTTTTTTAAAAAGTCCCCTAGGTGATTCTCATCTTCACTAAAGTTACAAAAACACTGTACAAGACAAACGAACTATTACCTATGGTGGCAACCTGCCTCAGAAGCCAGGAGCCTCAGGCTCTGCTACCTCTATTTGTCTTTATTTAACTTTAATACTATTTAATCCTTTGTCTATACACCACCCTCTTCAGCAAAGGTATGTATGAGTCACCAGACAAGCATTGTTCTGCCAGTATCTCTATTTGAGAGGTATCATTTGTGACAATCTTTAAGTAAATTCCCGAATCTTATTAGCTGATTATTAAGTAAAGTCTTCTTAGATCCTAAAACCTTTCACTGCTTTCCAAAATTTAAGGACAAACTTGAAGAGAATATCCAAACAGGCATCTGTTGTTTTAAAACAGTGAGATGCCCTAAGGAACTCCAGAAAATCAGTCTGTGAAACTTCTCTGAACTTATTTTATTTGGCACTGAACGTGAAAGAAATTGTTTTTAAAATAACTATGGAAATTGGTAGGATCTCCTGATATGGTACACTTGCCAACTTTGAAAATGTGTCGTGAATTATATTTGTAGTTGTATTTCAAGAAAAGGTTACGTATAAATAGAAGATGGTGCCATAACTGATGGCCTGTGGAGGCCGTAATTTTTCATTGTACCACTTTCATTACTTGGATAGCCATTTCAATCTTTCTTGGAGTAAAAGAAAAAATGTTTTCAATTACATTTCCTAAAGGTAATGAATTTTACTCTTTGAGTTACATTTAGATTCATGAAGCATTTTTATAAGGAGACTTTAAAAAATAATACATTGTGGTTAACAGATGTAGAAATGTCAGAAATCTACACTAACCACAATTAAAACTGCAAATTCAATGAATTATCCAGAAGATGCATGCCCTAGGTCTTAAGTTACAGAACCTTTAATTACATGCATAAATGTTTTATGAACTTCTCTTACAGGGTCTTTTAGCTAGCATAGGTTCCCCTGACAGAAGAATAACAGCAAACCTCTCAGATCATGGAATTTTCCCATTACCATTTTACTAGGCTACTCTCCATGTTCACATTATTTAACGTTCTCTATTGTGTTCTTGGATCTGCATTTTAATGGTCCTTAAACTCCATTCAGAAGATTATTTACTGAGTATACCAAATCATATCCCATTGGACCAAAAGAACAAAAATATCAGCAAATACATCTCACTATAAACACATACAATATACACTTTTATCTAAATTTAGCCAGTGTTAGCATCCAAATGGCTCTACCTCCTCAACTATTTTATTGTTTTTCATAGGATATCCTGATGTTTATTTCCCTGTATTATCTAAATGTATCTAAGTCTCACTGTCAATCTGCAAAATGGAGTTTTGTCAATCACAATATAATGCACCCTCAATGCAGTACAGTTTTCATTTCATAACTTATTTTTTATGCAAATTTAACCTTTAATGGAGCTACAAACAGTTGCATTCAAGTTACATCTGCATAACATTTCTCAGATGGTTTAAATGTAAAAGGGGTGGAAATATTTTAGAAATTTAAATACCCCAAGTATTTGATGCCAGGCTTAGTAAAATTCTCCAGTGAGCTTATTGATTTGTTTTGTCAGTATTCAAGTTGCCTGATTAGGGCAGTGGGCTTGATCCCCTTCAGTGGATGTGCCAGAAGGAATATTGCAAATAGGGTCATGACTAATGGGGTCAAATCTCCAGGTAGAATATGCCAAAGTCATATCTAAGTAGACTCCAAGGAACAGTGGCATTAGAATGTACCTGAAAATTTTTCTGTAAACACATTATATTAGAGAGTAAAAGGCTTACTTATTTAACTTTAAATGCCTTAATTTCCATGAAATCTAGCCACTGGGACAGAGAACAGAGTGTGTGTCATGTGTGTTTCTGTGTGTGTTTGGTTTTAGATGAGAAAAAAAAAAATAAAGTGATTAATTCCATTAGAAATAATAGAAACATGGAGTAGTCATGCACCTCTTTTCTTGCTGTTCTGAGAGTAATGTGGTAACCTGTTCTGGGGAAAAGCTTGCAACAGAGCATGGCACACAGTAGACACTCGATAAATGTTTCCTGAATTATATGAATGTCTAGTCAGCCATGGCCCAAGGGAATAGACACTGTTCATCAACTATCTGTGTGTATATTCATGGCTGCATCCTCCCACTCTACCTACGCAGCCAAATTTATTTTTATTATTTCATATTATACAAAGGAGGCAACACTGACTTCCATCAAAATATCTGTAAGGGGATACATGAAAACACATCTTAAATATCCACCTCCTGAGGTTTATTTGAACTCCATAAGAGCATGGATTTTGTTTTGCTTACTGGTGTAGTCTAGGTCCAAGGACTACGCCTGACATGTAGTAGGTATTTAATAACCATTTATTAGAAGGACAGGGAAAGAGGGGAGGGCAGGGGAGGAAAAAGGATGGGAGGGGAGGGGAGGAAAAAGGAGGAGAGAGGAGAGGAGGGGAGGAGAGGAGAAGCAAGAAAGATTGGGTCCTAAATGACCTGGTTTTTGCTTCCTGAATAAAATGGTTTTATCCAGAAGCCCATGTAGCAAACCAGTTGAGGTTATAAGTTCTGAAACAAGACCTCATTTTAAACTTGCCTTTTATGTTTATTAACCATATCACTTGGGCACATTTCTAGACCTTTCTGTGCCTCAATTTCTGTTTCTGTAAACCTGTGATTATCATAATACTAGTAACTTCCCACAGAGTTGTTGTAAGGATTAAATGTGAAAATATATTTAGCAGCCCCCAAAGAATATTTCCCCCTACGATTATCCTATCACTAATTTCCCCTAAGGAGATGGTTCATTTCTAATATGATGTATACTCTACCACCATCACTGGGACATAACTGAGAGTGAAAGAGGAGGGCACTAAAATATCAAAAATATTCAATTGACCTACAAGTGTAAATGCAGAGACAGTACCAAGCAATCAGTGACATCTGGTTCCACTACTCATCATCCAAACCTAATATCAGGAAGGCTTCCTTATACTCAGATAGAAATCCATCTTTAGTACAGACTGTTATCACTTTTAAAAGCAACACCATAGATTTCAATTTAGTGCATTAATTTCCATAGGTTACAAACACAACCACCTCAGCAACCTCCTTAAATGTCTTCCCATTACCATGTTTCAGTCCAATATTCCCTTCTATTATCTGTTTCTGCCTGCCTTCTTCAATAAACTGAGGTCATGGTCCATTTTCCAGTAGTGTGTGGCTCAGGGTAAAAGCAATCACAATAGATGGGCATACTGAACTCAATATTTAGGGCCACACACCCCTGACTTTCTTCTTTATTCAATTATCTCTGAGGTAATAGGAAAATTGCTATCACATGCAATTCCTGTCTAAAGTGGGGAAAATCAGCAATTGATTTGAGCTGCAGTCTGAGAATTGTATAATTAGGCCAGAATGCTTAATGTTAAAAGAGTCATGAAGGGGAATAGAGATTCATTTGTAAGACAAATATGTATTGGATACTTACTAAGTGCTGAGTGCTGAAGATTAAAATATAAGTAAGACAAGAGCCTACTTTAAGTGTCGTAGAGAAAATCAGTGCAATGTAATGTGGTAAGAACTATGTTACAAAGATGAACAGATTTCCATGGTTGTATCACAAATTAGGATCTGATGGGTATGGAGATTTAGTTGTACCAAAGATGTAGTATGCAGCAAATAAAAGTTTACAGAAGAAGTGTTTGATCTTTGGCCTTGGAAATGAATAAGAGTTTGTCTAATGAATTAGACAGGGGAAGGCAACAGAGGTAAGAGAAAAAGCATGTTCAAAGGCATAGAGTAACACAAAATTATCTTAGGTTTAGAAAACTGAAAAGAGTTTGGTATGCTTGGAGTAAAGGGTTTGATATAGGGGAATAATAACAGACCAAGGCTATAAATCAATGTTGAATAATACAGGACATCACTAGTGGTTTTAAGGAAAGAGAAATTATGGCAGTAAGAACAGAGTGGGGGTAATAATAGAAAAATAACAGTTAACCAGCAGGTATTTGTAAAATATTTTGAAGTATTTTGCTAGACATATTGCAGTAAGGATGATGTAACACAAAGTTATATTGATTACGACATTTAAAGTTGAAGGCATCTCTCTATCAACAAGCAAAAAGAATATAAAAGCTACTTAAGCACAACTTTTGTTTCATTACCTGACCGCTTTATATTAACTTTATCTAAACATATATTGCCTCATCATCTACTATCAATTAAAATTAAAAAAGGTTTAGAGAAAGAAGGGAAGAACACAGATTAGTATCAGCATAAAATACCCTTTCAAGCATAACCTCTCTCTATACTTTGGAAATAATAAATTCATTCTATTTTCTCTTTTTTTGATCATTGTAGTTGAGTCATATCTGTCAGCATATTGGTTCATAATGTGAGCTTGCAAGTTCTTTCTTACCATATCATTTAGAAGGCTGTCCCTAGTTTGCTGTTCTAATTGAAAAAGCTAATGATTTAGTCTTGCCTCCTGAGAATTACATTCACATCTCAAGTTAACATGACTCATGAAGGTATTTTTACTACATTTACATCTCAACTTAACATGACTCAAGAAGGTATTATTCCAAATATGAAGTTTGGAATACTTTCTAACTAAAATAGGGTTGTATAGGTCTTCAGTGCAAGAAATGATGTAATTTGAAATTTTAAGCATTATTCTCTTTATATGTAAAATTATTTTTCTTTATTACAGAAATAGAAATGTGAAAAATACAGATTGGCATGTTTGCTAACAACACTGGAACATCCTTCTCTCCTTTATCTTTTTCTCTATCCTTCCATCCTTTAACTAAAGAGAAAAGTAGAGAGGAAAGGAGAGAAATAGCTAGATGTATAGATGAATAAAGAGATAGATATAAACATACATATGCAAATAGCTATTTGATTCAAATGAAATTCAATTACAAATTATTTTGTAAGTTCCTTAATTTTCAGTTTGACCATATTTCTATTTTGTTAGTTTTGTAAAATGCTACCTTTATGATGTTAAGTATGTCATATCATGAATATAATTTGTTTGACTAGTCTTTTATAGTTGCATGCTAAAATTGTTTCAAATTATTGACAATTAAAACAAAGTTGTGCACAACCTTACTATTTGGGGGAATAATTTTCGAGGATGACTTCTTCAAAAAAGGCTTTGAAGTCTTCAAGAACACCGTATGTAGCTCAAAAACATGTTAAAAGTATCAAAGCCCAAATTTAAAAAGGATCCTAGCTTTTTTGGAAAACTACTGCTCACTTAATTATCAACTCAGTGTTTTTCAACTATAACACAAAATCTACTGTGATGAATAGAATCATGTATATGTATGTTTTACACAGCAGAGTATAATAATAAAAATCAGTTCATTGGTCAAATTAGTCAAACCAAGCATATTTCCAAGGATTTGTGGACAACCAAAATTTGTGATTCTCAAGATATACCAGGCATTATAAAACTTTTGGGAACTCTTCAGAGACACAGATTCCCAAAATCTACTCCCCACTCTCAATTCATATTCAGTAGGTTTGTGGGTAAAACCAAGGAATCTACATTTTCATCAAGTATATAAGATCTGGGGGCCACAAAACTTTCTCTGTAAAGGGATAGATAGTAGATATTTTAAACTTTGGTATTCTCTGTCTCTTACTTTTGTTGTCATTGATTGTTTTTTGTACTCCTTTAAAAATATGAAACCAATACTTAGCAAACTGGGCCATAAAAAACTGACACCAGGCTAGATTTGACCTACTGGCTGTAGTTTGCTACTATAGATCAGGCCAGATTTGACCTACTGGCTGTAGTTCCAATGCAAAAAGACAATGGATAATAATCTGAGAACTGCTGCTCAAGACCAGTGCATGAAAAGGAGCACAGAAAATCTGGGAATGGGATAGTTATCTCCATGTGCTATTATTTGGCACGTATTAGTATTACTCTTGCTCCACACTTCTTCTGAAGAGCAATGAAGACATATTCTATTGTTGAATGTTTAGCTACTGTAGCTAAGAGTAACTTTGTTTGTTTTCTTTGGCCATGTCCTAAAAGGACAGAACACTGATCATTTGTCTACATTGAATTGTAAGATGATACTAACATTCCTTTGTAAAGGGCACAGTGCAATGGTGTTCTGTGTTTATATTATGGCTCATTTGTGGTGTTGGTCCTGGTCCAAATTCTGAGGTTGTAGATGGAACTAAAGTCAATGTAGTGTAAAATATATTAAAAGCCAATAATGGCTGATTACTGTATTTTTTTAACACCAATATAAAAAATTATATTTTTCAATGATGGCTGCAACAATATCCCCCATCACACTGTGTGACTTTGACACTCTACCTACTAAGAGATGGTATCAGTGACAACCCTCCCCACCCCTTGAAACTTGTAACCATGGCAGAAGTGATAATTATGTGACTTTTGAGGCTGGGTCATAACAGGTAAAATAGATTCCCACTGGTTTTCTGGGGACACTTGCATCTGAAACCCTACTGTGGAGTTTGAGAAAGGCCATATGAAAAGGCTATGGTTAAGTGCTATGGTCTGAATGTTTATGTTTCCCCCAAATTCCTATGTTGAAATAATCACCCCCAGGGTGATGGTAGTAGGAGGTGAGAACTTTGGGGAATGATTAGGTCAAGAGGGTGGGATCTTTGGGAGATGATTAGGTCAAGAGGGCAGAGAACTCATAAAAGGAATTAGTGCCTTTATAAAAGAAGCGCCAGAGAGACCCCTTTCTCCTCTGCCATGTGAGGTTAGAGTGAGAAGACAGCTGTTTATGAGGAAGTGCGCCTTCACCAAACACCAAATTCACTGGCACCTCGATCTTGGACTTCCCTGCCTCCAGAATTGTGAGAAATAAAATTTCTGTCGCTTATAAGTCACCCAGTCTATTGTGTCTTCTTACAGCAGCCTGAAAGAACTAAGACACTAAGTGTTTCAACTGACAGTCCAGATGAGGACTCAGTCTAAAACCAGTATCAATGGACAAATACATCAGTGCAGATGGCCCTAGATGATTCCAGCCCCCAGTTTTTGAGTCACCATGACCATCAAATCTTCCCAGAAGAGACCCCTGACATCATGGAAGAAAGAAAAGCCATCTTCATTGTTCCGTGTCCAAATTCCTGTCCCATAGAAGCCATGAAAGATAATAAAATTACTGCGTTATGTCACTTAGTTTTAGGAAGATTGGTTAAGTAGTAATAGTAACAATAAAGTACCAGACAAAAGTTATCCTTAGTGACATTTGATAAATTTAACATTCATAAAAAAATAAATTCTGGCCAGGTGTAGTGGCTCACACCTGTAATCCCAGCACTTTGAGAGGCCAAGGTGGGCAGATCACCTGAGGTCAGGAGTTCAAGACCAGCCTGGCCAACATGGTGAAACCCCGTCTCTACTAAAAATACAAAAATTAGCCGGGCGTGGTGGCACAGGCCTGTAGTCCCAGCTACTCAGGAGGCTGGGGCAGGAGAATTGCTTGAACCCTGGAGGTGGAGGTTGCAGTGAGTGGAGATCATGCCAATGCATTCGTATGGGCAACAGAGTGAGACTCCATCTCAAAAATAAATAAATAAATAAATAAGTTCTATATGGGCATCCATGAATATATTTATGTGTAAGCATGCCCTAATGACATTTCAGGAAACATTTTGTATTTTAAAGAATTAAATTTAGTTATGGGTTTAACTGGCAAAAATTAACAATGTGTCAAGTTTCATGTCAAAGGTGTTACATGTCTAATTAAATATAATTATATAAAATGTTAAAAATAGCAGTTCATAACTATATTTACATCTATGTAGGTATATAGCAAAATTAAATATTAGTTACTAAAATGGTAGTGAGTTTACCAAAATATAATATATTTGTTATTAGAAAATAAAGTTCAGTGCAAGTCTTTGAAATAATAATTATAATAATTTAGACACCACTGACAACAGAATATGTGCATACAGAGGAATGTGTACATATATGTGTATGTGTGTGTATATGTGTGAGTATATGTGTGTGTATGTGTGTCTGTATATACATCGCTATTCATGTGGATTAATTTTTTAATAAACCTGTACACTAGAAGACCAAAGAAAAAAAATAAAAGGTTTCTTAAAAGTTCTCAATGATTTCTTCCAAGAATAATAAATTTATACAGAAGAACTATTAGCATCATTCCTAAATTCCATTTTCACTGGGAGTCCCACATTCTTGTTATGTCTTGAAAAGAATAATACTTTCCAGGGAATTTTTAAAAATTCAAATTACAATACTACCATTCCTAACCGTGGTCAGCACTTAAGGAAGGAACTGTTAATCTTAGAAAAAGGTCATATTCAGATTATGCCTATAAATTTGATCAAAGTGAAACCATAAAACCGCAATCTTCAGCTCTGCTTTTCCAGGAAGGCTTATAAATTTTTCTTTGCAAGGGTTGGGATAACTGAACATGTAATCTTGTGCAAAAAAGAAAAGAAAAAAAAAAAAACACTCACGTTGCACTTGGAAAAAAAAACAATGCTGAGAGGTGCTTTTAACCTACAACGTGGCCAAAATAACTATAATATAGAAAAATCAGTATCATGTTGCAGAGAAATTACACATTTGACCCTTCTGGAGACAAATGCACTATAGATAAGTTATGATGCTCTAACTGAGCACAAGGCAATTACCCTGTTTAAGCACAGTTACATATCAAGGATTTTATATGGCTTTGAGCTGAGGTGAAGGGTTACTAAGTGAAAGTTCTAGCTTCACAATTTTTGAATGTTTATTTTTGTTAGCAAGTAGCAGATTCCTTTATTAAGTCTGTGAGCTATAGTAGCAAAGCAACTGCCTAAGAAATATTCATATGTTCAATATAAATGAATATAAGATAGAAATATTTATATGTTCAGTATAAATGAATATAAGCTTGCAAGAAAGTATGCAGACTTTTCATTGTGTATTTAAACATGTTAGAACTGTCAGACACCTAAGTATACTCCTAATTGATCTTCCTATTCACATCTACCTTTCCACATTCTTTCTTTCTCTCTTCTTCCCTCTCTTTCTCTTTTTCTCTCTCCTTTCTTCATAATACACTTCCATCTTCCTTCGCTCTTTATTATTTTGTGAAAACAGAATCACAAACATGTTTTAACTGTGTATAAATAAAAATGATTAATAAAAGCAAATACATTCAGAACTTACTTTATACTATACCATGCACTGTCCTAAGTGATTTTAAAAGTATAAAGCCTCATATAATTCCCAAAAAAAATCCTATGTGAGATAGGTGCCATCCTATTCCCTGTTTAACTAAAAGAAAACACAGTCACACAAACATCACACTCTGTCCAAAGTTATGTAACTAGGAAAACAGGATTCAAGTCTAGGCAGCGTGACCCCGAAATCTGCCATCTTTACCATAGATTCTATTACTGAATTTTTGTCATATTCTTCATTACACTAGACCAAACATACATTGGCCTAATGTAAATAAAGACCTAATGTATATTATATTTAACTACTTTTTATAAAAAGGCATTCCATTGAGAAATATTAAGTAAAAGAAGAAGTACCTAGGAGCTCAAATCCTTGATAGACTTAGGAAACTTGGACAAGAATTGGAGAAATACATGGAGAAATAAACAAAAGGAGTATTCATAGAATTGGGTCACATTTTTTCTATCTCATTCTGAAGTTTTTTGGCTTTTGTTTTTTTTGAGGCGGAGTCTCACTGTTGCCCAGGCTGGAGTGCCATGGCACGATCTCAGCGAACTGCAACCTCCACTTCCTGGGTTCAAGCAATTCTCCTGCCTCAGCCTCCCAAGTAGCTAGGACCACAGGCGCACACCACCACACCCAGCTAATCTTTTCTATTTTTAGTAGAGATGGGTTTCACCGTGTTAACTAGGATGGTCTAGATCTCCTGACTTCGTGATCCGCCCACCTCGGCCTCCCAAAGTGCTGGGATTACAGGCGTGAGCAACCGCGCCCAGCCCTTCTGAAAAATATTTTGAGAGTAAAAGGAAGTCTTCAAGGGACCTCTCCAATTCCATTCTTCTAACTAATTTCTAGGCCACAAATTCTAGAAATTTTAAGATAGGTTTCCCAATTACTTATAGAACCAAGCCAGGTTTAAATCTCATTTATTCAATCTTGAAGTCTAGGGATATAAGTGCTCACAACATTTGAGAATTCTATGAAAGAATATCTTTGGAAAACCTCAGTGAATCCAGGAAATGTGGGTAGTTCAAGCTTTTGCTTTCCAAAGGTGCTATAACTCATTTTGCTGTCAAATTTTTGTCCCAGGGATTCAAGATTAGAATTTTAAATGTAGGCCAAACCTCAAATAATAGGTCATGCAATATCACAGAAGAGCAGAAAATATTCATCAACCAGGCCTGAGTGAAAATATTTGTTTCTCCAGTTACCATCCCTCGTGCAAAAGGGGCTTCATTAACCTCAGTTTCTTTATCTGTCAAGTAGTGATACCAGTACTAACTTTTTACAGTAGTTATAAGGATTAAATTAGATTATGTTTGAAAAAGTGCTTGGCTCAGGGCCTGGTACATGGTTTCTCATTAATTCTGGTATACCTCTTTTTCCACAAATGGAGAAATACAGATACCCATTTATACCTATTGTTTGTAAGCACTGCATGATCTTTCAGATTATTGTTTTGTAGAAATCTAAAGCCGAGATGGGGAGGGGTTAGCCAAGATGGCTGACTAGAAGCAGCTAGTGTGCTGCCTCTCACATAGAGGAACTGAAGGGGCAAGTAAATACCGCACCTTCAACTGAAACATCCAGGTACTCATATGGGGACTAATCAAGGAAACAACTCACCCCATGGAGAACAAAGAAACTCAAGGCAGGATGATGGCCCACTGGGGAGCGACATGGAGCCAGTGGAACCTTCCTGCCCAGGGAAGTGGTGACAGAATGTGTGACCCCTGGGAACCCATGCTTCTTCCAGGGATAGTTGCCACACCCAGGTGAGGAGATCCCCTCATGAGTCCACTCCACCAGGGTCTTCAGTCTGACACACAGAGCTATGTGGAGTCTTAGCAGAGCAGCCACTCAGGCACAAGCTAAGACCTGGGAGCCTTAGATACCTGGGCTTTCCAGGCTTCCTGACAAAAGAATCTGCAACCATGACAAAACAGGGGTTTAGATCCTCATGCATACTCCTAGGAAAGAAGCTGAATCCAGGATGCTAAGCAGTAACAGTCTTCAGGCCATACTTCCATGGCACCTCACAGGATAAGACTGGCTTGGAATTCCAGCTAGCCACTGGTAGCAGCATTGCACCTCTCTGAGACAGAGCTCCTAGGGGAGGGGTGGGCTGCCATCTTTGCTGTTTAGGACACTTAGCTATTACAGCCCTTGGGTTTTGGAAAGTTCAGGTTGACCAGCGGCAGAAGGAATTCCCCAGCACATTACAGCTGCTCTATGAAAACACATCCAGGCTGCTTTTTTAAGTAGGTACCTGATCCTGTTCCCTGTCACTGGGTGGGACCTCCTAATTGGGATCTCTAGCCACCTCTTACAGGTGAGTTCAGGCTGACAACATGTCCATGTCTTCCTGGGATGAAGCTCCTAGAGGGAGGAACAGGCCCCCATCTTTGCTGTTTCACAGCCTTCACTGGTGATACCTCCAGGTACTAGAAAATCCAAGTTGACTAGGGACTGGAGTGAGTGCCCAGCATACCGCAACAACCCTATGGAAAAGTGGCCAGACTGTTAGGTGGGTGCCTGTTCCCACATCTCCTCACTGGACAGATCCCCCAGACCTGGGCCTCCAGTTACCCCTGCCCGAGCTATCGGGCCATTAGCAACTCAGCAACTCCCCGGGCAGAGCCTCCAGGGACAACTGAAAGTCTCTCTGCCACTGCCTCTGCAGTGGAACCGAACTTGCTATTCTTGGACCACTGAAGCGGCAAAGACCCTAAGAACCTTATCCACACCTCCAACAAGCTTCAGTCAACCCAAGTAGAAGAGGCCAGTCAATCTCCCATGGGTCCCCGCTACTGCTCATCACCAAGTAGAGAACCCCTGGCTGGGCCAATAGCACGGACCTTCCATCTTGGGTTGATTGCACTGGATGACTGCTGACCTGCATCTCTTTGGGGTGGAGCCCCCAGGAGACAAGCAAAACCTCTTGGCCACAACTACTAATAGAGTCCCTTCCTCTGCTGCCACAAAGTTGGGGAAGGAACATAAACACTGAGATTGCCCCACAGCTGCAGTGGACATCCCAGAAGTGCCAAGCCATGATTCACAGCCAGCATTCAAGAGGGAGAGGGACTCACACTTTCAAAGTATTGAGAGGGAACAGGGCTGCAACTGTGAGGAAACATAGGGGAGCCACACAACTGAGCAAGAGTCTACCCACTGACCAATACACCTAAGTGCCACTTACTGGGTCATACCCCAAAGCTTCAACATCAAAAATACTTCATTAACATACCACACTCGGAAACCAGAGACAAGAAAGTAGCTTCAAATAAAGACCCTGCACAAAGTCTCAGCCCAGAGAAAACATCAAACAAATAAGTCTACTGACTGTACTCAATCTACAATGCAATTAAGGGAAGACTCACATGCAGAGATGAGAAAGAACCAATGCAAGAACTCCTGTAACTCAAATAACCCGAGTGTCATATGTCTTCCGATTGACCACACCAATTTTGTAACAAGAGTTCATAAGCAGACTAGCTGCCTGAAATGACAGAAATATAATTTGGAATATGTATAGAAACAAAGGTCATTGAGACTTGGGAGTACAGCAAAACCCAATCCAAAGAAACTCAGAATCACAATAAAGTTATACAGGAACTGAAGGATGAAATAGCTGATATAAAAAAGAAGCTAATGGATCTGACAAAGTTTAATAATAAAATACAAGAATTTCACAATGCAATCACAAGTATTAGCAGAATAAACCAAGCTGAGGAAAGAATCTCAGAATTTGAGGGCTGGCTCTCTGAAATAAGACAGTTAGACAAAAATTTAAGGAAAAAAATAATAAAAAGGAAAAAACAAAACCTCCAAGAAATATGAGATTATGTAAAGAGGCTAAATACATGAATCATTGGCATCCCTGAAAAGGAGGGGGAGAAAGCAAACAACTTGGAAAACGTATTTCAGGATATCATCCATGAAAACATCTCCAGCCTTGCTATAGAGCCCAACAGTCAGATTCAGGAAATACAGAAAACTCCTGCAAGAGTCTACACAAGAAGATCATCCCCAAAACACATAACTGTCAGATTTTCCAAGGTTGAAATGAAAGAAAGAACGTTAAAGGCAACTAGAGAGAAAGGGCAGTTTAGCTGCAAAGGGAAGCCTATAAGGCTAACAGTGGACCTCTCAGCTGAGACTCTACAAGCAAAAAGATATTGGGGGCCTCTATTCAACATTCTTAAAGAAAAAAAATCTTCAACCAACATTTTCATATCCAGCCAAACTAAGCTTCCTAAACAAAAGGAAAATAAGATCCTTTTCAGGTAAGCAAATATTGAGGGAGTACAGTAATACTAGACTTGCCTTATAAGAGATCTGTAAAAAAGCAGTAAACATAGAAAGGAAGACTAATATCATCAGTAAATATAGAAAATAAGACTACTATCAGCATGCTTATACAAAAACATGCATAAACACACAGATCACTGTCAGTATAAAGCAACCACACAGACAAGCCAACATAATAACCAGCTAATAACACCATGATAGAATCAAATCCACATATAACAATACTAACCCTGAATGTAAATAAGCTAAATGCTCCCACTTAAAAGACAAAGAGTGGTAACTGCATAAGAAAGCAAGCTCCAATGGTATGTTATCTTCAAGAGAGTCATCTCACACATAATGACACCCATAGGCTCAAAATAAAGGAATGGAGGAAAATCCACCATGCAAATGGAAAACAGAAAAAAGCAGAGGGTTGAAATCCTAATTTCAGACAAAATAGACTTCAAACCAACAAAAATCAAAAAAGATAAAGAAATACATTATATAACGGTAAAGGCTCCAATTCAACAGGAAGACCTACCTATCCTAAATATATATGCACCCAAGAGAGGAGAACCCAGATTCATAAAACAAGTTCTTAGAGACATAAAAAGAGAAATAGACTTGCACACAATAATGATGACAGACTTTAACAGTCCAATGACAGTATTAGAGAGATTGTCAAGGCAGAAAATTAACAAAGATATTCAGGACCTGAACTCACCATTGGACCAAATAGATCTGATAGACCTCTACAGGACTCTCCACCCCAAAACAACAGAATATGTACTCTTCTCATCACCATATGGCACATACTCTAAAATCAACCACATAACTGGATATAAAACAATCCTCAGCAAATGTAAAAGAACTGAAATCGTATGAAATACAGTCTTAGACCATAGTGCAAGAAAAATAGAAAACTGCAAAACACATTGCTTAAAATAATGCAATTACATGAAAATCAAACAGCATGTTCCTGAATGAGTTTTGCATAAATAATGTTAAGGCAGAAATCAAGAAGTTCTTTGATGCTAATGAGAACAAAGATACAATGCACCAGAATCTCTGGGATCCAGCTAAGGCAGTGTAAAGAGGGAAATTCATAGCATTAAATGCCCACATCAAAAAGTTAGAACGATCTCAAATTAACAACCTAACATCACAACTGGAAGAATCAGAGAAGCAAAACAAACCAAACCCAAAGGTAGCAGAAGACAAGAAATGACCAAAATCAGAGCTGAACTGAAGGAAATTGAGACACAAAAAAACTCCAATAGATGAATGAATCCAGGAGTTGGTTTTTGAAAATATTAATAAGACAGGCTGGTAGCTAGACCAATAAAGAAGAAAAGAGAGAAGATCCAAACAAACACAATTAGAAATGAGAAAGGGAATGCTACCACTGACTCCACAGAAATACAACCATTAGAAACTACTACAACCACCTCTATTCACACAAACTAGTCAACCTAGAAGATACGGATAAATTCCTGGACATAACTACCCTCTCAAGACTGAACCAGGAAGAAATTAATTTCCTGAACAGACCAATAATGTGCTCCAAAATTGAGTCAGTAATAAATAGCCTACCAACCAAAAAAATGCTCAGAATCTGATGAATTCATAGCTGAATTCTACTACCGGTACAAAGAAGAGCTGGTACCATTCCTATTGAAACTATTTCCAAAAAAACTGAGGAGGAGGGACTCCTCTCTGACTCATTTTATGAGACCAGTATCATCCTGATACCAAATACTGGCAGAGACACAAGGAAAAAAAAATTCAGGCCAATATTCTTGATGAACGTAGATGCAAAAATTCTTGACAAGATACTTGCAAACCAAATCTAACAGCACATAAAAAAGCTAATCCACCACAATTAAATGGGCTTCATCCCTGGGATGCAAGGTTGGTTCAACATATGTACATCAATAAATGTAATTCATCACATAAACAGAACTAAAGACAAAAAACACATGATTATCTCAATGGATGCATAAAAGGCTTTTGACAAAACTCAACACTCTTTCATATTATAAACTCTCAATAAACTATATTGAAGGAACATGCCTCAAAGTAATAGGAGCCATCTACACAAATGCATGGCCAATATTATATTAAATGGGCAAAAGCTGGAAGCATTCCCCATTCTTCTTGAAAATGGTACAAGACAGTATGTCCTCTCTCACCACTCCTATTCAACACAGCATTGGGAGTCCTAACCTGAGCAATCAGGCAAGAGTAAAAAATAAAGAACACCCAAATAGGAAGAGAAGAAGTTAAGCTCTCTCTGTTTACAGATTACATGATTCTACATCCAGAAACCCCCATAGTCTTGGGTCAAAAGTTTCTTCATCTGATAAACAACTTCAGCAAAGTTTTAGGATACAAAATCAATGTACAAAAATCACTAGCATTGCTATACACCGCAACAGCCAAACCAAGAGTCAAATCAGAAAGTTAATCTCATTCACAATTGCCACAAAGAGAGTAAAATGTCTAGAAATACAGCTAACCAAGGAAGTAAAAGATCTGTACAATGAGAATTATAAAACATTGCTCAAAGAAATTAGAGAAGAAAAACAAATAAAAGAGATCCCATGCTCATGTATAGGAAGAATGACTATTATTAAAATGGCTATAAGGCCCAAAGCAATTTACAGATTCAATGCTATTTCTATCAAACTACCAATGACATTTTTCACAGAACTAGAAAAAAAAAGCTATTTTAAAATTCATATGGAACCAAAACATAGTCAAAATGCCAAGGTAATCTTATGTAAAAAGAAAAAGCTGAAGGCATATTACCCTACTTCAAACTATACTACAGGACTACAGTCACCAAAGTAGCATGGTACTGGTATAAAACCAGGCACATAAACCAATGGAGCAAAATAGGGAGTCAAGCAATAAGGCCACACACCTGTGACCATCTGATCTCTGGCAAAGCTGATAAAACCGAGCCATGGAAAAAAGACTCCTTATTCAATAAATAGTGCTGGAATAACTGGCTAGCCATATGCAGAAGATGAATCTGGACATCTTCCTTACACCATATATAAAAATCAACTCAAGATGGATTTAAGACTTAAATGTAAAATCCAAAACTATAAACCTAGGAAGACAACCTAGGCAATACCATCTTGGACATAGGAATGGACATAGATTTCATGACAAAGACACCAAAAGCAATGACAACAAAAGCAAAACTTAACAAGTAGGGTCTAATTAAACTTAAGAGCTTCTGCACAGCAAAAGAGTACACAGACAACCTACAGAATGCGAGAAAATATCTGCTCACTCTGCACCTGACAAAGGTCTAATATCCAGCTTCTATAAGGAACTTAAACAAATTTACAAGAGAAAAAAAAAACTCATTAAAAAGTGGACAAAGGATATGAACAGATACTTTGTAAAAGAAGACATATATGTAGTCAACAAGCATGTGAAAAAAAATGTCCAATCTCACCGGTCATTAGAGAAATGAAAATCAAAACCACAAAGAGATACCATCTCAAAACAGTCAGAATGGCTATTATTACAAAGACAACAAATAAGCTGGCAAGTTTTTGGAGAAAACAGAACACATACACTGTTGGAAGGAGTGTAAATTAGTTCAACCATTGTGGAAAACAGTATGGTGATTCCTCAAAGAGCTAAAAGCAGAACTACCAATCGACCCAGCAATCTCATTATTGGGTGTATACCCAGAGGAATATAAATCATTCTATCATAAAGACACATGCACACGTATGTTCATTGCAGCACTATTCACAATAGTAAAGATGTGGAATCTGCTTAAATGCCTATAAATGACAAATTGAATAAAGAAAATGTGGTACATTTATACCATGGAATACTATGCAGCCATAAAAGTAAGGAGATCATGTCTTTTGCAGAAACATGGATAGAGCTGGAGGCTGTTACGTTTAGCAAAATAATGCAGAAAAAGAAAACCAAGTAACACATACTCTCACTTATACATGGGAGCTAAATGATGAGAACTCATGAATATGAAAAAGAAATCAACAGACACTGGGGCCTAGTTGAGAGTGGA
Source organism: Chlorocebus sabaeus (assembly GCF_047675955.1). NCBI lineage: Eukaryota > Metazoa > Chordata > Mammalia > Primates > Cercopithecidae > Chlorocebus > Chlorocebus sabaeus. The sequence goes on from NC_132918.1 coordinate 14,681,303, forward strand.
GGGTGGGAGGAGGGAGAGGAGCAGAAAAGGTAACTATTGCAAACTGGGTTTAATACCTGGGTGATGAAATAATCAGTACAACAAAGCCCTGTGATGGGGGTTTACCTATGTAACAAACCTTCACATGTACCCTGCAACCTAAAATAAAAATGCAAAGCAAAAAAAAAAAAACAAACAAAAAACTAGGGGATATGTTTACACTTTTCACAATATATTACCATAAAGATTACCTTTAACAAATACTCAGTGAACTTAATGTGGCAATTAAGTGCTAAAGAAATATATATACACACACACACACACACAAAAACACACACACACAGACTTTCTAGAAATATTTTTCTATTTTGCAAAGAGTAGGGTATATCTATATAAAATAAATATTTGTCTATGGCACACATATAACCTGAAAATTACAATACTCATATAAAAAGAAACTAGTTTTGAATTTTACAAATATTGCCTATAATATTAGGTTAGCTTTGTTAAAGTAAATGACTCACATAAGCAAATGTTTTAAATCCAGCCTTCAGACAGAAATCATAAACCAGATGAGATCAGCAACAGTCACTAACTACTATCTTCTGACAAGTTGCTTAGCAACCCTGGAAATGCAATTTTTTAGGCTGTTTATTTCAGCTAACAAATATTTATTGAATGCCTAGTACATGCATGTTTCTGAAAGATACAAATAGCTCCATGAAGAGAATATTATTTTTATCATTTCCTTCTATAACAAAATTGGTTCTAAGCAGTTTCATAACTTTTCTACAGTCTAAGAGTACGGAAATGAAAGAAATTGAGATTGAATCCTAGCCTGATAGCTTCCAAAGACCTTTCTGGTTTTCATTCTACTGTCTACTGAAAAGCCCTAAATCACTAACTTCGGAACCACACTTTATCTGTCTTACCCTGTTATGTTATTGTTTCATTGTTATCCTAATTGTAAGTATCTAAGAGGAATAGGGACCATAGCTTAGCTTTCTTCTGTATTTCCTAGAGCCGTGCTACTCAACTAGTGTTTTGTGGGATGCTAATTACCAGTGAAAGGTTCGTTACTAATCCCTGGTGATATTGGTACAGACATTAAAAGTGTTAAAATTATTAGGGCAATTTGACAGGATCATTTTATCACTGTTAGACTTAATTGATAAAATGTTTGGGTAGGTAGTTTATATGCTTTATTTTAAAAATCGGAATCTTCTTTGGGAGGCCGAGGTGGGCGGATCACGAGGTCAGGAGATCGAGACCATCTGGTTAACACATTGAAACCCCATCTCTACTAAAAATAGAAAAAAATGAGCCGGGCGTGGTGGCGGCGCCTGTAGTCCCAGTTACTTGGGAGGCTGAGGCAGGAGAATGGCGTGAACCCCAGAGGCGGAGCTTGCAGTGAGCCAAGATCGGGCCACTGCACTCCAGCCTGGGCGACAGAGGGAGACTCCATCTCAAAAATAAATAAATAAATAAACAAATAAATAAATAAATAAATCTGAATCTTATTTCTCTGGTTTTTTAAATATTTCAACTTTTGGAGTTATAGGTGAAGGACACTATACTGCACCTATTTAAAATGAACAATTTGTTCCATTTTGGCTTATGTGTGCTCCCATGAAATCGTCCCCATAATCAAGACAACAAATCTTTCCATTACCCTCGCAAGTTTCCTTATGTCCCTCTGCAAACTCTCTTTCTCTCCAGTTCCAAAGACAATAAATAAGTGTGACTGTATTCCAATAAAATTTATTTACAAAAACAGGCATCAGTACTGACATGGCCTGTCAGTGCTGTCGGTTTGCTTACACTTGCTCTAGAGAGTCAGACTTTGGAAAGCACATTTGGGTGAATTACAAACAAAAAGGGAAGCAAAAAACTACTAGATTTTTTGTGCTATGATCTTGTGGGACCAGACTAAAGTATTATCAGAACAATCCTAACAATGGCTTATCTTCCATTTTGAGATAGGCCTTCACTATAGAACTTCTGGGTTTAATTTTATCAAGCAACCTTTAGTAATATAACATGTAAGTAGCTTTTATTATGGCTACTTGATTCTCAGATTCTTTTTATCTACTTCAAACTTAACTATATTATGTACAGAAAACAAGTCATGGACATTTTATAAGAAAATATTCCATGTCTAGGAGTAGGCATCTTGGAATACATCTAAACAGATTAATATTATTATATAAGAAATAATACTTCTTCAAGGTACATATAGAGTACAAAGTAAGTAATACTTTAAATTTCCCTGAAATATAGAAAACACCTATTTTAAAACTAAAGTCAGTTTCTAATTACGGTCTCCTTGGAAATGGAAAGCATATATATATAACAATGTCTTGTCTCTCCCAGTTCCCTACCAAATATTCTAAAATTGTGAACAGTGTACCCTTAGGTTTAATAGAAATTTCAGTTATTAAGTTATTAATTCCCTTTTCAACCACCAGAGCACTGTTTTCTCCACAACATAATTCGTTAATTACAATAACATTATGTTATGCAACATCAGCTTCTCCATATATCATTTTTGCAAAATGAATAATCATTGTCCTGACATCATTATGGGAAAAGAAATCTAGCAAATGCATAGCAGCAATAATATGGCAATTATCCAAAATATTCTATCTTTATTTTTTAAAGTTTGCTAGACTTATCACACTTTCTGTATCCCTATTAATCTTATAGTCTAGCAAAAAATATATGTTAGAAGAAATAATTATAAAACACGAGAGGCAAACAGAATGTCATCTCCTAACTTTTATTGCAATATTATTTACTATTAGCTAATCTCTAGCTCAGAAGACATTTATTATACAAGGCATTCATTAGAGAAACTTAAAAGAACATAACATACTAAAGGTTTACAATTGTAAATCTTATATTTACTCTTTACTCAAAACTTTTTAAGTCACAAGCTTAGTGTGTGTGAGTCTGTACGTGTATAAACCACAAAAGTTACATTCTTTCCAGTGCTGTTGCCCCTCCATCACTTCCACCACTGCCAATTCAATTGAAAATTTTGAAATATGAGACTGATAAGGCAAAAGACATATCAAATTGTTCTATAAATAATGTAAGTAGCCAGTATATCTCTAAGGTCTGTTTTTTTTCTTTTTAATTGGTCACAGCTTTTGTTAAAGATACATGAACCAGGATTTTAAAATTACGAACTGTAGAAAATTTCATGTGTCTGCTAATGGCTCTTAACATCTGTGAAGAACACCCAGGAAAATGCAAGATAGTTCCTCACTAATATTGTTTTAGAGTCACACATTGGAAGAGCACTTGCTGAGTAAGAACATTACACATGAAAGTGAATTTTTTTTTTCAGTTGATTTTCCAACATCTATATGAACAATCATATCCAATTAACCTTACAGAATGTTCTTTGAATTTGTGGGTCTTTTCAACTTTTGAAATGTCTGAAGTTGCATAAGCTAATATCCTAGAAATGGAAAAGTGGGACCTTAATCTTATGCTAGGGAAGACAGTTCATTTGCCATACTCATTTTAAAAAATATAGTAGTAGTTTTACAAAATGCATAGATTCTATGACTTCATGTGGGGAAGCTTTTTCACAAACCCTCTCAGTGCTCCACCCAAAAGGATGGCAATTAAAAACTTCAAATCATTAAAAATATCCTATAATTCCTCAATCATAATATCCTTCAAACTTCATTTTTTATTACTTTTTAGTTGTCTTTCCCCAGCATTGTACATTCTTTGAGACAAGAATCGTGTTTTTTGGTTTGTTTGTTTGAGCACTATTTTCTTGTGCCTAACACAATGCCTATCACATAGTTTTGTTTTGTTTATTTTTTGTTGTTTTGTTTTTATAGAGAGGAGGTCTCAGTATGTTGCCCAGGCTGATCTCGGACTCCCTGGCTAAAGCTATCCTCCTGCCTCTGCCTCCCAAAGTGCTGAGATTACAGACATGACCCACTGCGCTTGGGCACATGGTTGATATTTTATAAATATTTTTGAATGACTAAACTTAATGTGTCATGAAACAAAAAATAATATCTAAAGCTGTGTTGTTATTGTAATTCAATCAGAAACTGAAAACAGCTTTCAAATGGTCATTTACTTTAGATTGAATTTCCCAAAAGTGAGATCTGAGGGTTACCAGTACAAAGTCATCTGGGATAATAGTTAAAAATGGATACTTCTTTGCTCATTTCATATGTAATCAGTCTGAGTCTCTTGGTTAAGAAATCTATACATATTTTTAAAAAACAAATTCCCAAGAAATTCTGTTGGACAGTAAAGTATGAGAAATCCTACTTTAGGTGCTAGAAATAGGAGAGAGATTATTGTTGTTGTTGTCAGCAGTAGTAGTAGAAGAACCAAATAAATAACTGTTGAATAATTGGGGTGGATGAATCCTTGATTGTTCCAAGCTTGTGTGTTGGACACAGCAAGTCATTTATAGTTATTATTTAAAGATAATATTTGAATTCCTATTTCATCCTTAATATGTACATTTATCATAATTTTTAGAATTAGGAAACTGAGATTCAGAATAGTTAAGAAACTTGCCTAAAGTCACAAACCATAGAAGTGTAATGAGGTTAAGCATACGGCCAAGGTTATAAAACCTTTTAAAAGCTAGTACCCAGTAATGTCTAGTTCCAAAGCCCAATGTTGTTCACTATAGTTCACAATAGGACCATATCTCTCAATTTAGTTTTCTTTATAACTGAGAGCAAACATATTTATAGAATCCAGGAGTTCACTTTTCTTTAAAAATAAAAGATACCCTAGAGTGAAAAAAATATCTTTGAATAACATCAGTTATTATAGCTCATACAGCAAAATGGTTACTTAGTTGGTAACACAATAGGCTTAGAATTTTAACCAAACTATTTTATTCGTTATTTATTTACTGCTAAATCTTAATTATATGGATGATTTTACCTGAAGAAAGAAACTATTTGTGATGAAACTTTGAAAAAGAACAACATAGTTGGTTTAAAACCTACGAAAATTAAGTGTCAGAACCTATAATGAGGCAACATAATTCATCCTTTAAAAAACTGATATGGTTTAATAATTGAATGTTCCCAAGGTCATACAAAGATTCCCAAGTTCATATAAAGATTCCCAGAATAAACTGGAAGACCTAGCTCATAAAACACAGAGTAGCTTGAAGTAGAAGAAAAACATCTCAATAGTCAAGAATCTGAATGGGAAAATGTGTCTACACTATGGTAGGAAAAGGCTGACATTAAGACAAAAAAGTTCCAAGAAATTCCCTCTTCAAGGAGCAGTTACTTTATTATTCAGTAGAAACATCCTCAATTAGAAGGGTAAAACGGCAGCAAGGTTCAGCAGAGTCAACAGGCAGATAGTCTTTTCTATTACAATTTTTTTTTGTTTTCTTTTGAGATGGAGTTTCACTCTTGTTGCCCAGGCTGGAGTGCAATGGTGTAATCTCGGCTCACTGCAACCTCCACCTCCCAGGTTCAAGTGACTCTCCTGCCTCAGCCTCCCAAGTAGCTGGGATTACAGGCATGTGCCACCACACCCAGCTAATTTTGTATTTTTAGTAGAGATGGGGTTTCTCCATGTTGGTCAGGCTGGTCTTGAACTTCCAACCTCAGGTGACCCGTCCGCCTTGGCCTACCAAAGTGCTGGGATTACAGGCATGAGCCACTGCACCCGGACTCTATTACAAATTTTTAAGTGATGCTTTCTAAATAACGTATTACACTAAAGGTAATCTTGATATATTACTATAAATCATAGTCATAAAACTAAATCTTGGAAATTTTAAGCAGTGTTAAGGTTTATACAAAGTTCACCATTAATGAAGAACTCTATATGGTATTTTTTTGCTTATAGACCATTGCAATGGAGCATCTAAGACACTCCAGTGTCCAGCAGGGCTTATTAGTAAGAGGGAAGCTAAGGAAAGCCCAGCAATTCACCCATCAAAATTGAACTGATATGCCCAATGATTCTTCATTTTAATATCATTAAATTGCAGGAGATCTAATTTCTGTTGCATTTACCTGTGAACATATCTTTATGGAGCCAATGGTTCCTATACCTGTAAAGATATAGAGAAATTAAAACAGATGAAGAAACAAAGTTAACAAGCTAGTATTTGGAAGTATGGAAAATTAGTCCAGGCTTTCTTTGCTGTTGTTGCTGTCTTGATTTTATATAATGTCACTATGCTTATTATCAGAGTGAGAACATATAATTCAGCTTGAGCAGTTTCTTTGTTTTGATGATCTGATGGTGCCTGTTTAATGATATGCTGTTACATATATCCTAACTGGTAATGCAGCAACTCCTGGGGAGAAGGCAATGAAATGTTATACTCTGCAGTTATGGTGAAAGAAACGCTGCAAGCTGCACCACATGCCTCCATCGGGGTCAACATTACGACAATAATTTCATGTCTTTAGAGTGTCCAATAAATCTTGAAACTTGACATTGGTGAACATTTTAAAAATACTGCCACAAGAAAAACTCATCTCAACACAAAATTCTGCCATCACTGGATTGATTTCGTATATTAAAAACACATAAAAATTGTTGAAGTTATTTGAATCTACTCAACCATTTCCACATGAGAAAAGATGTCTAAAACTCATGAATTATAAATTTCAAGGTGAAAACAGATAACAAGCCATCATGCAATAGAAGTTATGTGATCTCAGAAGCTCCCAATTTGTTTAGGTCTCAATTCCTCACAACATAGGATCTAATCAACCTGGTTTTCATACCTCTTTTTTCATCAAATGCTTGCAACGATCTTTTAATCAACAATCTCACGTCATCCCAGACACTTTCTAAATTTCCACGTCCACATCTTTGTTCTTATAACCCAGCAAACTTGGATCTTATCTACCCTTGAAGAGGTAGTTAACGTTCTAGTACTGCCATAGGGATGTCTCGTAATTTGTTTCTTCCTTCTGAATTCTGAGAATAAGCCGTTCATTCTTTATATTTTCTGCTTGACTAAACCAAATGAATATGTTTAATGACAGGAAACACTAAAGGACCATTACCACAGTACTAATAACTATTTGAAGCGTTTTACATAATTAAACTCCTTTAATCTTTATAATAATTCTATGATACAGGTACTTTTAGTATCGTTCCCACTTATGTTTGAAAAAGTGAGGCAGAGCAGTTACGCGACTTCCTCTGGGTCACATAGCTCCCGAGAAAGCAGAAATTGAAATCGAAACCAGGTGCCCGGCTCCACAACCCATGATCTTAACCCCTATTATTTATTGTACTTTATATTATTTTACATGAATATATAATTTCACCAAATTGATATTATTCCCTGAACTGATATTACTGGTTTGGTCATTACATGGTTTTAGGTAGTACACAGGCATGGCTTCAGAGTCAACAAATGTATTTTGATTGATTCAGCCCCCAAATACTTGTTTAGTGGAAGAAATATATTTCATTAGTGTAAAACCTATGTCCTCTTCAAAGTGTGAGGAAAGAACTACCTCTCATCAAGAACCCGATAGTATGTCTGGTATTCAGTTAGGTAAAAAGTGGTTCTACTTAATTCAATCATAATATGGGATATATGCAAATAGCATTTTAAATGTTCATCTTATTTAGAGATGTTATTAATAATTGTTATTTTTGGTATATAATATAACTTTATACTTTTCCAAAGCTATTCATTCATACTATATTTTGATTTTTCCACCTGGGTTAAAGGGCTTTGTTTAAGGCTATCTTTAAGATACACAACAATGAGTTTTGATGAATATCCAAGTAATATAAACACTAAAAATGACAATAACAACCCCTGCCTTCACTGGAAAGAATTCCTCAAAATAACTGTAAGTTACTTAAAGTCCATACATGTAGCATAAGTAAAGCTAAACTAAGTGTATATTATAGAAATAAAAATATATTTTTTAAAAAGTCACAGGGAATAATACACAAAAAATAAACCCACTAAATATATTCTTCCTATGGTTTTAAAAACTTCCCAGACTGACCTTTCCAATGAACTTCCAAATTCTAATAATTTTTAAATTGAGCACTACAGATAATGTTAGTTTCGTTTTACTTTCTAAATTTAAATGAGCCTTCCCTCAATTATGTCCTTGCTGGATACTATACACATACTTTTCTCAGAAGTATATGGTCTACACAAAGTACACTAAGAGAGAAATTAAGGTAGCTTTTATTGGAGTAAAGATAGAGCAGAGGAGATAAAAGTTAAAATATTTCATTATTATTGAGTACATACTATATGCTAGAGTTAATCCTTACTTCCTTACATATATTATGTCATTTATTCTTTACAAAAATCTTATGAGGTAGGTACTATTTTACAGGAAAGGCTAAGAAGTCTTATCAAAATATTAATTAAGTTGGCTAAAGTTACAGAATGAGGAAGCAAACTGGGAGAAGAGTCCAACTTTGATTGGCCTGCTCATTTTCATATATAAAAATATTTTGTAAAGCAAGAAAATAAATAAGATCAAGGTCAGTAATTCCACTCCTATACATAGTCCAATGGTATAAACTGATGCAATTTTTGAAAGGGACCATTAGTCTATGTGCACAAAATTATTTTCTCAAAAAGACAGCAAAAATGGAAGACATTTTCAGAATAATATGTATCACCATATAATTATAGTATTGCATATGTACACATATATACTTGCATACATTAATATATATATAATGCTCTAAAAGATGATTCTAAGGCCATACAATTCTTTCATCATAATTCTATAAGCATAATTCTACTATTTTTAGAGGAGGGGAATAAGGAAGGTAGAATGAGGAAAAAGACGAAGAAAACATCAGAGCACTTTCACTGGCTGTGTCATTCATCATTATTTCCTCAGATACAGCAGTGAGAATCATTCTTTTAAAAAATCAGACATTTCACTTTCCTCACTGAAATCCTTCAGTGACTTCCCATTATACTTAGAATAAAATCTAAACTCCTTAATGTGGCCTACCGCAAACACAGAGCCCCACTCTCCTCTGTTCCATGTATTCCTATACACTGCCCTCTTTCCAGCCTTAGTGCTTTGGCGTAAACTGTGCCCCTCCTTGGAATGCTGTGACTGACTTCTCATCACTGGCTCCTTTATTTTTTCAGTCAATTTCAGCTTAAATGTCATCTCCTAAGAGATGCATATCTCCCATATAACAGCTTATAAAATTAAAATTTAATACTTAATTATCTATTTCTTATTAGTTTTCTTCCTTTCCACCTGGCCACAGAGAGTTTAATTATAAGTTCTATATGGGCAAGTGCCTCTATGAGTTTCATCTTCCGCTGTACATGTGAAGTAATCAATGAGTCAAACATGAATAAAAGACCACCCAAAGACAATGATATTTGGATTTAAGCATTATTCCAAAGTATTGCATTCGCCAATGAAACATACAGTCTTCCTACAACTACCTATTCCTAACTCCTTTTTATTATAATTACAATTTTGTAGTAAGTTATGAATACTGTAACTAGGCTTTATAATGTGATGAGCTAAATATTAAAATTGGCTGTGAGATAATTATCATCAGTTTGCTGGGCAATTTCTGTTGTGAATAACTGATTCTGAAAATAAAGTTGTATATATCACTTCTAAAGAAGTCAAATTTCTTTAATTATTATTACATTGTTACAAATATCACATAAGGGCCAGGCGCTGTGGCTCACACCTGTAATCCAAGCACTTTGGGAGGCTGAGGGGGGTGAATCAGGAGGTCGGGAGTTAGAGACCAGCCTGGCCAACATGGTGAAATCCCATCTCTACTAAAAATACAAAAAATTAGCTGGGCGTAGTAGTGGGTGCCTGTAATCCCAGCTACTTGGGAGGCTGAGGCAGAAGAATCGCTTGAACTCCAGAGGCAGAGGTTGCAGTGAGCCGAGATCGCATTGCACTCCAGCCTGGGTGAGAAGAGCAAAACTCTGTCTCCATAAATAAATAAATAACAAATGTCACATAAGGATGACATCAAAATTTTGCAATATCTCTAACGTCTGTGCTATAGTTTTCACATTGTTAAATGTACATAGTGAACTGAATGACTTCTAGCATCAATCAGTTCCTTACATTTTGTCATTCAGCTTTTAAATTTATATTTCCTGATTGTTTTCTCTTTATTTGCATTTATATTCACTTTTTGTTATAAATACACATAAAGAAAAATACATAAAAATAACATGGTGGCTATAGTAATCTGTCTTTAATTTTTAGACTATTTCTACCTCTGTGCTCACTATGAAAAGCATGTAACAGAGCATATAATATTCCTGAACAAGTAAGGTACCATTATGTGTTTTTCTCCTTCTTTTATAAACCTAGTCCTATGCCTCAATTTCATGAACAGCTGCTGAGATTTATGAATGCCATTACAGGATGTGTTCTTTTAATAATGACTCTGCCAGGGGACAAGACATGGTTTTTTTGAACTGATGAACTACCCAAAAATAATCACAAATTGAGGTTTTGTATTCTACCTCTACAGTGCCATGCTAACAAAACCACATAAGATACTGTCAAAAGTACCAGGGAATCTGATTTTTTTTCTATTCCTCTATACCTATCCAGACTATAATAAAGGAAAAAAAAAACCCACCACTTTAAATAATGTTCTATCTTTACTTGAGAATAGGATATTGAAAAATGGTGGCATCTAGATGTGTGGTAAGAAAACTACATGATGAATAAAACAGTGAAATGTTTTAGAAAATTATTTTACTTGTTCTAAAAAATCAAAGATACTAGGCAAATCCTGCTTCCCCTCAAACTTTTGCTCACTAATTTAAAAATCCATCAGTGGATAAAATTCATTACTATGTTGTTTGCCTAACAGTAATTTTTCTATTTCTCTCTTTTCTTCTAGTTTTATTAACTGGAATTCTACTTTGTAAGAATATCTGTCCCTTCTCCATCTTGAATAATATTTAGTTATTGATTAAATAACATTATTGATTTCTTATTTATTTCACTACGTACTCATGGATATGTACTTAATTCTATGGGTTAAAATCTGAAATGATAATTTATTTTGTTGTTCTAGTTATTTCAACTTCAGCCCTCAGGAGCTGCTAACTACGCTTTATAATTTCATGAGCTTAACATGAAAAATTGGCTATTGGCTTCTGTGTCTTTTTCCATAATCCCCCATCTTTTTCTGATACTTCCTTAAATTCTATTACCACAAGACATTTCAGGCTCATCTTGTATTTACCCTGTCCCTTCTGGAATCAACCACTTTTCCAAGGAGTCCTTGCCTTGTTCCTTTTACTGTAGAATGATGTTTACAAAATACAACTTCAAGTTTGCATAATCTCAAAGTATCTTCCCAGAGATATTTACTAACGAACAAGGGAAAGATAACAACTTTATAATGGAGAATCCTTAAAGACATCTGCTTCACCAGTGATCAGGCTAATATCACCAGCAAAAAGACATACTGATAAGTCTTGATAATAACACTAGCAATAAGAAATACTAATACATCTTGATATCATATCGATATAATGGACTGACCACAAAGTATCATTTTAGTAGTGTTGTTGTGGAAAAATACACCATTTCATTTCAATAGTGAGAAAAATTCAACAAACCCAAATTGAGGGGTTTTCTACAAAATTACTCATCTGTACTCTTCAAAAGTGTCAAATTCATTACAGACAAGGAAAGACTGAGCAAGTTTTACAAACTGGAGAGACGAAAGAGAAATAGAATCTATAGGCAATGTGGGCTTCTGGATAGGATCCTGGAACAGAAAAACAGCATTAGGAGAAAAACTGATGAAATTCAAACAAGAGCTGTGGTTTAGTTAATAGTGCTGTACTACAGTTAATTTCCAGGTCTTAAAGATTGCCCTGTGGCTATTTATGTTGTTAATATTACAGGAAGCAGACTGAGCAATATATGAAACTTGTGTCTTATTTTTGCAACTTTTCAGCAAGTCTAAAATTACTTTGAAATAAAAAGTTTAAAATAACCATAATTTATCTTTCTTTTTTTTAAGATAAAGTCTTGCGCTGTCACCCAAGCTAGAAAGTAGTGGCATGATCATAGCTCAATACTTCTGTATTTAAGCCTTGAACTTCTGTATTCAAGTAATCTTCTCACCTCAGACTCCCAAGAAGGTAGGACTACAGGTGTCCATCATCATGCCTGACTAATTTTTTATTTTCTTTTTTGTAGAGACAGGGTTTCATTCTTTTGGCCAAGCTGGTCTCAAACACTTGGCCTCAAGCAATCCTCCTGCCTCGGCCTTCAAACTGCTGGGATTACAGGCATAAGCCAAAATAGTTTATATTATTAATAAAGTAAAATCTTATATTTTGTCTCATACATATGTTTTTCCATGACAAACAAAACAAAAGAACAGATACTAATAAATAAATGGCACAACCAAGAGCTTCAATCCATGTGCAAACATTCTGGGTAAAAGTATTTTCCTGCCAAATGGATTTTTCACCTTTAAAATTCTGAGAAGATATTTTCTAAAAGTAATATTCTACATTAATCTTATAATTTTTGCCATATTTGAATATTTTTATATTTAAGTCTGGTTACTTTAAGCAGTTTTAGAAGTAGAATTTGCAAAAGATTAAATAATCATATAAATGCCATGTAAAATAAAAAATATAAGCGGTTTAGTTGTAAATCTCTATTAAATTAACTTTATTGAGCAAATATTTTCAGCAAAATATCATCTAGATATACAAGCATACTTCATTTTATTGAACTTCACTTTTTTCATTTGGCATAATATATCGTGTTTTTTAGAAATTGAAGTTTTGTAGAAACCTCGCATCAAGCAATTCCATCAGTGCCATTTTTTCCAACAGCACGTGCGCATTTTATGACTCTGTCTCATATTTTGGTAATTATCACAATATTTGTAGTTTCTTGATTATTATTATATCTGTTATGGTGATCTGTAATCAGTGTTCTTTGATGTGCCTACTGTAATTATTTGGGGCACCATGGACCGTGACCATATAAGATGGCAAACAATATACAGATGCTGACTGTGTTCTAAGAGCTCTACCAAACAGCTGCTCTTCTGTTTCCCTCCCTCTCCTCAGGCCTCCCTCTTCAAAGATACACAACCATATGGAAATTAGGACAATTAATTACCCTATAGTGGCTTCTACATGTTCAAGTAAAAGGAAGAGTAGTATATGTCTTACTTTAAATAAAAAACTAGAGATGATTAAACTTAGTGAGGAAAGCATGTTGAAAGTCAAGGTAAACCAAAAGCTAGGCCTCTTGCACCTGTTAGCTAAGATGGGAATGCAAAGACAAAGTTCATAAAGGAAATTAAAAGTGCCACTCCATCGAATATATGAATGATAGCGAAGCAAAACCACCTTATTGCTGACATGGCAAAAGTTTTAGTGGTATGAATGGAAGAATAAAGCAGCCACAACTTTTCCTTAGTCCAAATCCTAATTAAGAGCAAGGTCTCAACTCTCTTCAGTTCCATGAAGGCTGAGATAGGTAAGGAAGATAAAGAAGAAAAGTTGGAAGCTAGTAGAGGTTAGCTCATGAGATTTAACAAAAGAAGCCATCTCTATAACATAAAAGTACAAGATGAAGCAGCAAATGCTGATGTAGAAGCTGCAGCAAGTTATCCAGAATATCTACCTACAATAATTGAGGAAGGTGGCCACTCTAAGCAACAGACTGTCAGTGGAGACAAAACAGTCTTATGTTGGAAGAAGATGACATCTAGGACTTTCACAGCTAGAGAGAAGAAGTCAATGCCTGGCTTCAAGGCTTCAAGAAACAGTCTGACTCTTCTGTTAGAAGCTAACACAGCTTGTTACTTTAAGTTGAAGCTTAAGCTCATTTGCTATTCAAAAAATTCTAGGGCCTTTATGAATTATGCTAAATTGACTCTACCTGCGCTCTATAAATGGAACATCAAGGCCTGAATGATGGCATACATGTTTATAGCATGGCCTCCTGAGTATTTAAAGCCCACTGTTGAGACCTATTGCTCAGAAAAAAAAATATTTATTTCAAAGTATCACTGCTCATTGACAATGCATCTGGTCACCCCAAGAGGTGGGATGGAGGTGTACAAGGAGATTAATATTGTTTCTATGGCTGCTAGCACATAAGTCCTGCAGCACATGGATCAAGGAGTAATTTTGACTTCCAAGTTTTATTATTTAAGGAACACATTTCATAAAGCTATAGCTGCCAGAAAGTGATTCCTCTGATAGATCTGGGCAAAGTAAATTGAAAAGCTTCTGGAAATAATTTATCATTCTAGATGCCATTAATAATATTCATGACTTATGAGAGGAGGTTAAAATATCAATATCAATTGAAGTTTGAAAGAAGTTGATTCCAGCCCTCATGGATGACTTTGAGAGGTTGAAGACTTCAGTGGACGAGATAATTTCAGATGTGGTGGAAGCAGCAAGAAAACTAGAATTAGAAATGGGGACTGAAGAGATGACTGAATTGCTCAAATCTTATGAATATACTTGAATGAATGACACGTTATTATTTACGGATGAGCAAAGAAAGTGGTTTTTTGAGACAGCATGTGCTCCTGGTGAGTGAACATTGCTGAAATGACAACAAAAGGGTTAGAATATTACATAAACTTAACTTATAAAGTAGTGACAAGATTTCAGAAGATTAATTCCAATTATGAAAGAAGTTCTACTGTGGGTAAAATGCTATTCAATATCATTGCATTTTACAGAGAAATCTTTTGTAAAAGGAAATCGATCAATGTGGCAAAATTTATTATTTTAAGAAATTGCCACAAGCACCCCAACCTTCAGCAATTACCACCATGATGAGTCAGAAGTCATCAACACCAAGGCCAGAACCTCCATCTGCAAAAATATTGCAACCTGCTGAAGTTGTAATACTGCTAGTATGGTGATCTGTAATCAGTGTTCTTTGATGTTCCTATTGTAATTATTTGGGGCACCATGGACCACGACCATATAAGATGGCAAACTTAATATACAAATGCTGACTGTGTTCTAAGAGCTCCACCAACCAGCCGCTCTTCTGTTTCCCTCCCTCTCCTCAGGCCTCTCTCTTCACAGACACACAACTATACTGAAATTAGGACAATTAATTACCCTATAGTGGCTTCTACATGTTCAAGTAAAAAGAAGTGTAGTATATGTCTTACTTTAAATCAAAGACTAGAGATGATTAAACTTAGTGAAGAAAGCATGTTGAAAGTAAAGGTAAGCCAAAAGCCAGGCCTCTTGCACCTGTTAGCTAAGATGGGAATGCAAAGACAAAGTTCATAGAGGAAATTAAAAGTGCCACTCCATTGTATATATGAATGATAGTAAAGCAAAACCACCTTACTGCTGACATGGAGTAATACTGCTAGGACATTTTAGCAATAAAATATTTTTAAATTCAAATATGTACATTTTTGACATAATGGTATTGGACACCTAATAAACTGTAGTAGATTGTAAACATAACTCCTATATGCACTGAGAAGCCAAAAATTTCATGACTTGCTTTATTGTAACATTTGTTTTATTCTAGTGGTCTCGATCTGAACCCACATTATCTCTCATTATGCCTGTAATATTAAATTGCTAGATAGAGTCTGTGGTGTATTATAAAAGTGGCCACAATTCTTTATTCTTTCTTTGATCCAAACACTTTGCAATGCAATTCATGGTTATTCTCATCAAGTGGTAGAGTGTATTTCATACTCCTTGCATCTGGACTGGTTTTGTGACTTCTGTGACCAGAAGGACACAAATAGAATCATTAGTGTGCTAGTTCTAAAATGTCTTTTGTGCTTCCTTTCACTCTTATGGACCCCCCTTCTTGGCCATGGGAGCAACCCTGAGGTAACCTGTTCAATGGAAGAGAGCTCAGTTGTCCCAGCTGAGGCCATCTTAAAGTAAACCTCAGCCAATCAAACACCAGATCCTTGATCACCACAATCACCTAGATGATCCACAAAATTGTGTACAGATTCACAAGTGAGCCAACTGAGCTGTAAGCTAGTGAGCAGTAACAAATCCTTACCATTTTAAGTCAGTCAGTTTTGAGGTAGTTTCTCATACAATAGCTAATATAGGGATTAATTTCTTTTTCCATTTTTTACAGAAAAGTTAGAGTCCTCAAGTTCGCACCAAGAGTAAGCAGAGGGGTTAATATCCCACTGATACACTGACTCCAAAATATATATCTTTTTATAGTATGCAGTACTGTTTTCCAAAATCTAATTTGTTATTTTCTTTCTGCAGGCATACTAAATACCCTCCCTAAACTCAACTTATAAAATTATTACATGCAATTACAAGTGAATATTCTGAATAAGTACAGATATGTTTTCATAATCAGCCCAAAAGCATCCTAATCATATACTACTTTTCTAATATGGAATCAAATATGCTACATAGTAAAAATTATTAAGTATTGCAGTGGAAGTTTCTAAACATGTCTTATATTTTTAAAGAAAACATTTTACTTTCATTATAAATATTTAATATGAATTGTATACTATAATACATTTCTACAAACATTTTTGAAAATCTTTAATATTATTTTCAGTTTTAAAATACGCAAAGTAAATTATCAGTCAAGCTTAGAAAATTATGATGAAAATTAGAAAACTGTGATGAAAATGATCTTTATTTCAACAGTCTGTTATGCACAAATATCTGTGGGGCCAGGTTGAAGTTAATGATTTTCTCTCTTTTTAATTCCCTAATATTGATGGCTCAAAAAAACAAAAACAAAAACAAAAAAAACCAAAAAGTAACAAACAGATCTAAAACAAATGAAAGTGAGACTAAAGTTCAATTTTAACTAAACCATAAAGGTTTCAAATAATTCATCCCATTTGACCTAGAAAAGACTTTCCAAATAATAAACAACTTGAAGTAATTAATAAACAACTTGAAATGGGCAAGATAATAATGTGTCTCTAACCAAGGTTCTTTTGTGCTACAGGTATTCAAATAAATAATAGTATTCAGCAGATTCTGAAATGAAATCCAGAGGGATTTTCTGGATCACATGTTACTACAATTATGGAACATCATAATATCAAAGCTAAAGTTACACTACATTTATACTCAGTTTCAGGTCTTTGTTCAATGTCATTCAATTAAAGTCATGACCAAGCATTTTGAATGTACATTTCTGCCATAAAATGTATAACGTATTTTAAGCACAGTAATCACAATGCAAGCGTGCTGTCTTTGAATTGTTTCATCAACAGGTTACTGAACAAAGTCATGATCAGTTAAGAACTGGAAAAGAAGGATCATTGTAGTAATGTGTTTTCAATTGATTATGGAAAAATTCAACCTTCTTTGATCCTATTATAGACTGTTATTAATTTACACTTTAAAAATTGGAATTGCTGAAACAAAGTTAAATCAAATTCTTACTTTTAAAAGAGCTCTCAGCATGTAACTAATAAAGTTTCAAATGAGAATTTGAAACACTTTACCACCAGGTGTACCAGGGATGATGAACAGGCAGAAATAGTGCTAAAAACATCATGCATGAAATATAATAGAGATAATGACACCAGTGCTATGTATTAATCACTCTAAAAAAAATTTTGCATTTTCAAACTCTTTTTTAAGTAATTTAATTTTTTATTTCAATAGTTTTTGGGGTACAGTTAGTTTCCAGTTACATGGATAAGTTTTTTAATGGTGATTTCGGAGATTTTAGTGCAGCCATCACTTGAGCAGTGTATACTATACATACTGTGTAGTCTTTTATCCCTCACCCTTTTCCCATTCTCCCCCACAAGTCCCCAAAGTCCATTATGTCTCTCTTATGCCTCTGTGTCCTCATAGCTTAGTTCCCACTTATATGTGAAGACATACAATATTTGGTTTTCCATTCCTGGGTAACTTCACTTAGAATAATGGCCTCCAGCTCTATCCAAGTTGCTGAAAAGGACATTATTCATTTCATTTAATGGTTGAGTAGTATTCCATGGTGTATATATGGTACATTTTTCTATATCCACTCGTTGGAAAATGAGCATTTTAAGTTGGTTCCATATCTTTGCAATTGTGAACTGTACTGCTATAAATGTGTGTGCATGCGTCTTTTTCATATAGTGACTTCTTTTCCTTTGGGTAGATACCCAGTAGTGACAATGTTGAACTGAATGGTAGTTCTACTTTTAGTTCTTGTTAAGGAATTTCCATACTGTTTTCCACAGTGGTTGTACTAATTTACATTCCCACCACAGTATTAATGTGTTCCCTTTTCACCACATCCACACCAACATCTACTTTTTTTTTTTTTTATACTTTAAGTTCTAGGGTACATGTGCATAACGTGCAGGTTTGTTACATATGTATACTTGTGCCATGTTGCTGTGCTGCACCCATCAACTCGTCAGCACCCATCAACTCGTCATTTACATCAGGTATAACTCCCAATGCAATCCCTCCCCACTCTCCCCTCCCCATAATAGGCCCCAGTGTGTGATGTTCCCCTTCCTGAGTCCAAGTGATCTCATTGTTCAGTTCCCACCTAAGAGTGAGAACATGCGGTGTTTGGTTTTCTGTTCTTGCAATAGTTTGCTGAGAATGATGGTTTCCAGCTTCATCCATATCCCTACAAAGGACACAAACTCACCCTTTTTTACGGCTGCGTAGTATTCCATGGTGTATATGTGCCACATTTTCTTTTTTTTTTTTTTTTTTTTGAGACGGAGTCTTGCTCTGTCGCCCAGGCTGGAGGGCAGTGGCCGGATCTCAGCTCACTGCAAGCTCCGCCTCCCGGGTTCACGCCATTCTCCTGGCTCAGCCTCCCGAGTAGCTGGGACTACAGGCGCCGCCACCTCGCCCGGCTAGTTTTTTGTATTTTTAGTAGAGACGGGGTTTCACCGTGTTAGCCAGGATGGTCTCCATCTCCTGACCTCGTGATCCGCCCGTCTCGGCCTCCCAAAGTGCTGGGATTACAGGCTTGAGCCACCGCGCCCGGCCAATGCCACATTTTCTTAATCCAGTCTGTCACTGATGGATTGATTCCAAGTCTTTGCTATTGTGAATAGTGCCGCAATAAACATACATGTGCATGTGTCTTTATAGCAGCATGATTTATAATCCTTTGGGTATATACCCAGTAATGGGATGGCTGGGTCAAATGGTATTTCTAGTTCTAGATCCTTGAGGAATCGCCATACTGTTTTCCACAATGGTTGAACTAGTTTACAATCCCACCAACAGTGTAAAAAGTGTTCCTATTTCTCCACATCCTCTCCAGCACCTGTTGTTTCCTGACTTTTTAATGATTGCCATTCTAACCGATGTGAGACAGTATCTCGTTGTGGTTTTGATTTGCATTTCTCTGATGGCCAGTGATGATGAGCATTTTTTCATGTGTCTGTTGGTTGTATGAATGTCTTCTTTTGAGAAGTGTCTGTTCATATCATTTGCCCACTTTTTGATGAGGTTGTTTTTTTCTTGTAAATTTGTTTGAGTTCTTTGTAGGTTCTGGATATTAGCCCTTTGTCAGATGAATATATTGCAAACATTTTCTCCCATTCTCTAGATTGCCTGCTCACTCTGATGGTAGTTTCTTTTGCTGTGCAGAAGCTGTTTAGTTTAATTAGATCCCATTTGTCAATTTTGGCTTCTGTTGCCGTTGCTTTTGGTGTTTTAGACATGAAGTCCTTGCCCATGCCTATATCCTGAATGGTATTACCTAGGTTTTCTTCTAGGGTTTTTATGGCTGTAGGTCTAACATTTAAGTCTCTAATCCATCTTGAATTAATTTTCATATAAAGATTAAGGAAAGGGTCCAGTTTCAGCTTTCTACTTATGGCTAGCCAATTTTCCCAGCACCATTTATTGAATAGGGAATCCTTTCCCCATTTCTTGTTTTTGTCAGGTTTGTCAAAGATCAGATGGCTGTAGATGTGTGGTAATATTTCTGAGGACTC
The DNA here is from genome assembly GCF_047675955.1 of Chlorocebus sabaeus. Taxonomy (NCBI): domain Eukaryota; kingdom Metazoa; phylum Chordata; class Mammalia; order Primates; family Cercopithecidae; genus Chlorocebus; species Chlorocebus sabaeus. Next base: position 14,701,220 of record NC_132918.1, read on the forward strand.
TGTTCTGTTCCATTGGTCTATATCTCTGGGTTTTTTTTTTTTTTTTTTTTTTTTTTGACTTTTTAATTATGGCCATCCTTGAAGGAGTAAGGTGGTATCTCACTGTGGTTTTAATTTGTATTTCCATGATTAGCAATGTTGTGCATTTTTTTTTTTTTTTTTTTTTTTTTTTTTTGAGACGGAGTCTCGCTCTGTCGCCCAGGCTGGAGTGCAGTGGCCGGATCTCGGCTCACTGCAAGCTCCGCCTCCCGGGTTCACGCCATTCTCCTGCCTCAGCCTCCTAAGTAGCTGGGACTACAGGCGCCCGCCACCTCGCCCGGCTAGTTTTTTGTATGTTTTTTTTTTAGTAGAGACGGGGTTTCACCGGGTTAGCCAGGATGGTCTCGATCTCCTGACCTCGTGATCCGCCCGTCTCGGCCTCCCAAAGTGCTGGGATTACAGGTTTGAGCCACCGCGCCCGGCCTGTTGTGCATTTTTAATGTTTGTTGGTTGTTTGTATATCTTCTTTTAAGAAAGGTCTATTCATGCCCTTTGCTCATATTTTTCATGGGATTACTTTCTTGCTGATTTGTTTGAGTCCCTTTTAGATTCTGGATACTAGTCCTTTATCAGATGCATAGTTCAGGAAAATTTCCTCCCAATACGTGGGTTGCCTGTTTACTCTGCTGATTATTTCTTTTGCTTTGCAGAAGCTTTTTGGTTTGATTAGGTCCCATTTATCTATTTTTGTTGCATTTGATTTTGGAGTCTTAGTCATGAATTATTTACCTAACCCAATGTCCAGAAGAGTTTTGCTGCTCTTTTTCAGATGAAATATAATGAATAGTATTTAATATAAAATTTAACCACAAGGTTGTAAGATTTATTGGGTCAAAATTAGCTTACACTTTTTTCCTAAAATTATTAAAGTATTATATGATATAATTCAATTTGTAAACAATGTAAATAATTGACTTATCTTGTTTTCCTCTCAATTTCTCTAATAAATAGAATGAATAAATCCAAATATAACATTTTTTAAACAAAATACACCTTGAACATCTAACACATCCATCAATAGAATGAATCATAGAACCAGGCAGCATGGGCTCAAAACCTGTCTCTAACACTCATAATAGTTCTATGAAGTTGTCCTTACCCTAAAGTTGGGAAAGCTGGATCTAGAAAGATATCCAAAGTTCCATTGTCAAACTCTGTTCATTGACAGGGAGGAGACAGCAACTTCAGTATGTCTAATTACAAAGCCTAATTACAAAGCCATGATGATTTGACATGCGTAATCTCAAACATTATCAAAATGAGCTTTATCACTGTGATAACACAGAAGACAATATGACACCTCTTCTGCCACCATCCCTCAAAATATACCTCCCCACTGACGCTTATATGAAATAATCTATCCAATTGACCATGAAAAATGTTTTCTAAGCTTTACAATTAAACCATTTGTGTTTACAAATCTTCCTGTTGTAATAATTAGTAGGCAATTAGATACTAGTTTTCCAACATTGTATTATTCTCTAGAACTCTTAGAACTTGTACAGAATACAGAATTTGTAGAATTAAACTATAGTATAATTTTTAAAACTTAAGTCCATCAAGTAAAATAAAAATCTGTGAAATCCTAGAGTTTTCATCAAAACTCATACACTAAAAACATCCAAACATGGGCCGGGCGCAGTGGCTCAAGCCTGTAATCCCAGCACTTTGGGAGGCTGAGATGGGCGGATCACGAGGTCAGGAGATAGAGACCATACTGGCTAACCCGGTGAAACCCCGTCTCTACTAAAAAATACAAAAAACTAGCCGGGCGAGGTGGCGGGCGCCTGTAGTCCCAGCTACTCTGGAGGCTGAGGCAGGAGAATGGCGTAAATCTGGGAGGCAGAGCTTGCAGTGAGCTGAGATCCAGCGGCTGCCCTCCAGCCTGGGCAACAGAGCGAGACTCCATCTCAAAAAAAAAAAAAAAAAAAAAAATCAAAAAATGAAAAGATAATTATAAGATTGCATTAGATGTATCTGATATTTTACTTTTCCTCCCTTGTTGAGTTTGAAACCCATGACACTCAGCTGCAAAGACTCTGGTCATCAAAATTGTTTTGTCTCCAAACTCCTTCTGACTGCAGATATTGATCTTCTAATAAATTAATCTTTAATAAAATTGCATTAAAATGTATTTTGAGGTTCATTATAATTGAATTATACCTATATTTGAAAATTTTCCTTTCTAAAGAAATGTCTATGATTATCGAGAAAATGTACATTTATTTATACCTGTTCTAACCCATAGATTATACTTTTTGACATTTTATATGCATTATTGCCTTTTATTCTTACCATGACAGTAGCATTAGTCTAACTTTACTTGTAGGAAAATGGGGCTCAAATAAGTAACTTACTGAAAGTCTAAAATTAGAGAAATTCAAATTTACAGATTCAGATCTATCACCTTCCCAAGTCCATACCCTCTGCACCCCATATGATACTAAATATTCATTATCTAATGTGGTTTTTAATTGTATTAAAATATAAAGCCAGGCCAGGCTTGGTGGCTCACACCTGTAATTCCAGCACTTTGGGTCGCAGAGGCCGGTGGATCACCTGAGGTCAAAAGTTTGAGACTAGCCTGGCCAACATGGTGAAACCCTGTCTCTACTAAAAATACAAAAATTAGACAGGTGTGGTGGTGGGCACCTGTAATCCCAACTACTCAGGAGGCTGAGACAGGAGAATCACTTGAACTCTGGAAGTGGAGGTTTCAGTGAGCCGAGATCATACCACCACACTCTAGCCTGGGTGACAGAATGAGACTTCATCTCTAATTAAAAAAGAAAAAGAAAAGTGTGTGTGTGTGTGTGTGTGTGTGTGTGTGGGGTATGTGTGTGTGTGTGTATATGTGTGTGTGTGTGTATATATATATCCAAAAAGGTGTACCCTGGAAATGAAATATGTAATCTCATGCTTATAGAGACTATAAAACTATATTTAAAACTAATTCTAGTATTTTGCTTTACTTAGTCTGGGATTCATGAATCAACTCCTTCAGTTCTTCAAACCACCCCATTAGATAAGATTAACATTTTCTAATTCTATTTTTCTAATTCTATTTTTATGTTATTAAGGACCCATTATGGTATTATGGACATATTAAGAATAGTAATGATAATTTAAAACTTTCAATACATAAAACTATTTTTCATTAATTTGGTACAAAAAATTAATTTGGTAGATATAGAGAAAGAACAGAAATGATAAAATATTGAGTGCCCATTACTGTGCAATATAGTATTTCATTTGGTTTAATTTTCCAGCAATAACCACATCAGTAAAATAATTATTTATCCCTTTTTGTCCAGAGGAGATTTCAAGTTTGAGAAAAGTAAACTGATTTGCCTGGTGACACAGCTAATGAATAGCCTGAGGTGGAGGCAACTGCCCGCAAAAACCACCGCCACAACCTAGAGCCTCTATAGTATTCCAGGTATCTTGTGAATGCATGCTACTCATTAATCAGATACTCAAGCACAAGACTGAGGGAGCAGCAACAAAAGACAAATTAATAGTAAACATGGTTTTCCCTTCACAGTGTAATCAGAGTGAACCATTTGTCTTGAAGCCCTGTTTGCAAAGGAAAATAGTGAGGGATGATCCTGTGACACCTAAATAAGTCACTGGAATACTTGCAGGTGACAGCACTGCCATGACAGCTGAGACATGGTTTCATTAAATAACGGTTTAGCAATTTACGTAAACCTTTCAACTTGTCTTACTGGTTGGTAAGACAAGTTGAAAATAATTTATAGGGAAAGTTCTACCAAAACTTTTTTCATACCAATAAGTCATAATACTATATTTCACCCAGTCTATTATGTCATTAATTATAATATGTATTTCAGGATACTTTAAAATGTGAAAATATGCCCAATGGCAATTGTGAGGTACCGTCACTTGGAAGATACATCTTTATTTCAGGGATATTAAAATGTGGAAATGTGTGTATTTTAGAAACCATGAAAAATAGGTATTATCAATGTCTTTTAATGTAAAAATACATTAGGGTACTTTGAAAGCAAACAAAATGACTGCTTTATCGTGTTCAAATCATTAGTATCTAATTCCAATTTTTTCATAAATAAACCTGCCAACAAAATGATGAGAGATTAATGATGCCACAATACAGGGAAGCCCTAGGGAATTATCGCAACAGGAAAATATGAATATACAATTCTAAATTTGTGCTGATCATGAAACAGACCATTGCCAACAATTAACCTTGTCTTATTTTACTCTATCTAGAAGTTTTCCATCCTGTGCTTCATTCCTAGGAACATTTAAAGCCATTAAGTTGCATAAATTAATAAGGGGAAAAAGGCTGCGAAAGCTAGAAAAGGAGGGGTAAATTTGACTTTATCCATGTATATTAAATTGCTCAAGAAACAGATCAGATTGGTAACAGAAACACCTTTTAGGTGACCACATTTTGGTTACCTAGGATTCCAATGAAACATTTAGCTATTGCAGCCTTAGGGCATCCATGTATTGACAATTTACAAAAGTTTTCTTCACCTAATTTGTTCTGCTATTCCTAAGGAGGGGCAAAAAAAAAACAGTTACCTTAGCAATTGCAAGGTTACACTTTATCTTGAAGTTGCAGAACTTTTTCAAAAAAAAATTTTAATGTGGATCCATGTTGACATTCCATCTTCCTTAGGTGATGGCTTTAGTAGTCAGGTTGAGAATAGCATGCAAACACTTACATCTTGCTGCTGCCCCACCCCCAGTAACAGCATTCTGCACTGATTGTCTTCATTTCTTTTTTCTTTTATGGAAAATGAGAGAACTACCAATATCAAATATGGGTATAAAGAAATTGTCAGAGAGAGGCTATAGAGAGTATAGTTAATCACAGCTGACCTTATTTATTTTTGTGAGAAGAGAAATTGGTGGACAATTGGCAGTTGTTATAACGGGAAAATAAACATCCTGTCAAGTGTCAGCGGTTAAAAAGTCAATTTCCAGCCCTAATGGAAGACAGCTGTAAGCCTGTCTGCAGGAGAATAGATTTTTCAGAAAGTACTAAGTTAAAAACACATTTTAACAACTTAAATCCAAAATCGCTCTAAAGGCTGTGGTTGTTGCCACTTACATACTTGAGGCTACGTAGTAAAGGGCCTTTGTCAGATGCTGGCACGTGACTTCAGCAATGTCCGAGGTGTTACCAGCTTAAAAAAGGAACTCAGGAACAAGGGAAATGGACCGGGAATATAAGGTGTACTAGGACTCATTTCTTTAAAAATGACTGAAATCTAAATTGAAGTAGCTTAGTAATAAAAATGAATGTAAACTCTTGTGACCTTTGGGCTTTCCCAGACTCCCAGCTCCCACTTCTCAATGCTGGGAGAAGGCCGTGCTCTGCCTATATTCCCCCTCCCTAAACCCAGCTTGCGATTTTTCTGCAGGCAGTGCACTGGGGCACTCTTACCAGTCACGTCTTTCATTTTCCATCTTTTAGCAACCACTTCCATCCACTGCCTCATGCCAGTGTCAAGTGTCGTTGCTTCAAATGTTGTATACAGTTTTTACTTGTTTCTGGAAAGAGGGTAAATCCAGTCCTTGATATTTTAACCAAATGCACAATATTTTTCTTCCACATTTAATTTCACAAATATGTGTGATTGGCTGTCCTTCCCTCATGAACCAGTCACTGCGTCAAAATGAAGGGGGCTACACAACTAGCAGGAACCAAGTCTCATATCCAAACCTGTGGACCTATGTGTTCTATTGCCAGTATGAGGGAGAAAGAGTAAAAGCATACTCCAGACCACCAAAACTAACAGCTATCAGAATCTACTTCAGAAAAGATGTTCTTATCTTAAAAAATGACTTATGGGGGATGCCAATTCCATTGCACTTATTTGTGGTTTATTGCATCAAGCATTCCTCAGGCATATTCAGTGTGCCAGGTAAGGTGCGGGCCCCTGAGAACCATGAGATAAACAAGATGCAAGTGCAGCCTGGACAGCTGGTATTTCAGAGTTTCCCTTTCACACTGCTTGTCAGTTTTGTGAAAGCATTCACAGCCCCTATCTCTTCTGTTCACCTCTTCTGTTCTAGGCAATAGTCATGGGATAGCTTTGTCCTGAAATGGTACATTATTAATTTGGGGCCCATATTTCAGATGTCACATTTTAAAGATGAAGAAACAAGGGAAGAGGAGGGGGTCAAGTCACGTGTCACAGGTGAAGTGGCCATTAAGTAACAAACTTGATGTTGTTGAAGTGTTGAATATGACTAATATGGTGTGTATTGAGGCTCCTCACTCCCCACTGCTCTTCGCACTATTCCACAGAGCGTCACCCTCCCTGGACTGCAGGACTGGATATTAACTCCTACCTTCATATGTGAAATTAACTCCTACCTTTCCTGCTATTTTAAAACCAAATAAATTACTTCACCATTCACTAAATAAAACTCACTGTTTTCTTATGTTTATTGCTTATTCCTCAGTTCCCACCACCCCCAAAGTCAAGGAGTACTATTCTCTTTTCCTTAGCTAACTCATAAGACCCATATTTAATAAACTGGAAAATTGCATTAAATAATGTTGAGTGGAAAAAAGGATAACAAATGTCTATGTAAAAAGTGATGCAGTTATTTTAAACTACATAGTTATACACACACTCAAAGACTTTCAGGTAGAATACCAAAATATTAATCAATTTCTGAAAAATGTGGGTTGCTAATTTATGGGTAATGTTTACTTTAGTCTTCACACTTTTTTGTTTTCTAAACTTCTGACCATCTGTATGTTAAATATATATGCATATAAACTATTAAAACAAAGTTATTCTTAAAAGCAATCTCTAAAAAATCATCTATATTCTGATTAAAATCTCTAACACAATTTAGATAAAATGCTATTTTATTTGTGCTACAGTATTTCATAAAGCTTTGCAAATATTATACATTGCATATGTGATTCTTTATAATCTCTATTTGAATTATATGAAAATTAAAGGCAGAAAATGTATATTTTAAAAATACTTAACTAATTAACTTGCTTAGTTATATACATTAACCAAATGACTTCTATAGTTGTACATTTCTTGCCTGTTAATCCTGAAGGAGACTGAAATAATAAAAACAGCTGACAATTATTATATTCATACTATGTGCTAGGTTCTAGTATAGATAGCTTTATATGTTCTATATCATTTTAATCCTAAGAATAATCCTTTTAGAGTTCACTTTATACATGAAGAAACTCAAAAGTAGGAAGCGATCAAATAGCTAGTGCCATAGCTAGAAAGTGATAGAGCCAGTATTTGAAACCAAGCAGGTAACCCCACAGTCTGTGCACTAACCCACCACACAATCAATAGTTTGAATGTTTCAACAATATTAGAAATCTTGGAGTAGGGATAGTGATATAAAGGAGAGATTTATTAATACAGATTATTTACCATGATTTCCTTATTACCAGTACCTACCTCAAAGGACTGTTCTAACAGTTAAATATATGATCATGAGTTTGCACAAGTGTCTGGTGTGTATAGAGTGTGCTATATATATATATATATATATATATTTTTTTTTTTTTTTTTTTTTTGAGATGGAATTTTGCTCTTGTTACCCAGGCTGGAGTGCAATGGCGTGGTCTTGGCTCATGGTGACCTCTGCCTCCTGGGTTCAAGTGATTCTCCTGTCTCAGCCTCCCAAGTAGCTGGGATTACAGGCACCCACCACCATGCCAGGATATTTGTTTTTATTTTCAGTAGAGACAGGGTATCACCATGTTGGCCAGGCTGGTCTTGAAATCTTGACCTCAGGTGATCCACCTGCCTCAGTCTCCCAAATTGCTGGGATTAGAGGTGTGAGCCACCATGCCTGGCCTATAAATTTTAACTAATGCTAATACTGTTACATGCATATTTTTGCTACTGTGAATTCAGTTAAGATGAAATAGCTACACAGCTAAGCAGACCTTTATTTTATTTTATTTTATTTTATTTTATTTTTTATTTTTGAGTAGGATAAACTAAGGACATACCTTAAGTCCAAGAAAATCTGTTTACTGTAGGCTTTTCTGCACAAATTTTCCTATATCATCAAGATTGCTATAGCCATCCCTCACTGAGATTCCATTTTTTCTTTAAAATTAGAGGTTTTGCTTTTACATTGTTATTTTTAACTGACTGGATACTGCCATAGATCTAATAAATGGTTGTAAAAATCCAGACAAACATCAATTTTTAATTCTGAATTTTTAATCTTTTGAAACAAACATGTAAACTAAAAATGAAAACATAATAAAGCCAGGTTCAAATCTTGCCTCTTTTAGTAAATAAGTCAAATATTTATTAAATTAACTTCAGATCCTATTAATTATGAAAGCAATAGGTTATATTTCTAGTGACTAAGACCTTATTAGAAATTCATTCTCCATCACTTTGTTTTCTTCGTGAGACATACCTGCACAAATCACCTAAAATTCAATCCACTTTGAAAATAAATTTCCAAGGCTTAGTGAAAAAAGTCTAATTTCTGTAGCCATTGGCCTGTTTCTAGAGCCATCGTTGATTGATGGCTTATAAAGCCTTTTTATACAGCACTGACATTTTAAAGATACTGGCCAGTCTGAACTTTCCATCTGGAGTGCTTGATTTCCTTTGTCCCACTTTCCCATAGTGACTTATTCTGTCCTTGGGCTCTAAAACTACTTAGATTTAATTTAGGCCTGAGGGTGTGAAGACACGAAATTTATTTAAACAAGAGATGATAGCAATGCCTCCGATAGTGCATGGTAATAGGAAAGCAAATCCCTGACTTCCTGGCATTTATTTGTGTAATAATTTCACCACCAAGTGCAAGCAGAGAGGTATTCCAGAACGTTCCATGCACTTACATAAAACTTGCAAGAGCTAGTCAGCACTTGCAAAATGAAGTGGGAGATAAAGGAAATTATTTCATCTCAGGCCAAAAAGAAAAAACAAACAAACAAACAAAAAAACACCCAACTCTCTCTTTTGGAAAGAGATAATTGATATAAACAGAAAATATGTTACTTAATGCTGGAAAGCAACTTACACTGTCTAAAACATTTCCTTACACATTATGCTGTTATCTCTTCATTCATAATAACACTGACATGAAATAGTTTTCGGAGTGTTGCACCTAGTCAACTATTAAAGACCTGACTCTTTACGCAGGGAACTTTAGTGCCTCTGTCTTAATCTTCATTCTGTTTATTCACTTAGAAATAAGCCAAACTACTGTCTATACAACAGATCCACAATGCAATCCTAATTATGTTACTAATGAACACCATCAATGTTTTGCTTTTGAAGATTGGCAGTACAACAACTTTGTGATGTCATCATAGAAAAGGAAGACACTAGGGACCCGATAAAATGTTATTTAGTAGTAAGAAATAGACACAGATAAGTTTACCTTTTAGGGAAGTGGTTTTTCTCTAATCTCAATGTTTTTTGTAACATTCTTCTATAGTATATAGAGACACAAGAAATTTGATAGCAGTTTTGAAATATTAGTACAAATGAGCTATCGCATTTTGGAATTTATACATGAAAATGTTCAAGACCTGGGCTACATATCACCCATCTCTCAAAACACGTCTTAACATCTTCTACCACTCAGTAAATTTATGATCAAGGAATCAAATGAGCACTGGAAAGAGTCATCATATCTCAGTTCAAGCAGCAGCTTCATCTTGGGTAATTTGTTGTGTCTCTTTCTTTTTTTTTCTCTTTTTAGACCTAAGATTACTCAGCCATAAAACGAAAGGGCTGATCTCCAGAATATTTAAGATACATTCAAGTGCTAGCATTCTGTGATGCAATGATTTTGATCTAAGTACTAGAAAGGTAATTCTACTGAGAAAGAGTCTGATTAATTATTAGATCAAATATAAATGAGTTTGCAATTTCAATTCAGATTAAATGACAGAGATGGTCTAGGTGAGGGCTGACTTACTAGGCACAAAGAGTTATGAGTTATCTGTGACATTTTTTACTATTAAAAACAATCTGATTTTAAAAAGGATTTGAAGTAAATATAAAACTCACCTATGATAAATAAAATTATGTAAGAAGAAAGATTAGTGATCACATATGAAATTTTTTTTATTATGATTATACTTTAAGTTCTAGGGTACATGTACATAGCGTGCAGGTTTCTTACATATGTATACTTGTGCCATGTTGCTGTGCTGCACCCATCAATTCGTCAGCACCCATCAACTCGTCATTTACATCAGGTATAACTCCCAATGCAATCCCTCCCCCCTCCTCACTCCCCACGATAGGCCCCGGTGTGTGATGTTCCCCTTCCCGAGTCCAAGTGATCTCATTGTTCAGTTCCCACCTATGAGTGAGAACATGCGGTGTTTGGTTTTCTGTTCTTGTGATAGTTTGCTGAGAATGATGGTTTCCAGCTTCATCCATGTCCCTACAAAGGACATGAACTCATCCTTTTTTTGGCTGCATAGTATTCCATGGTGTATATGTGCCACATTTTCTTAATCTAATCTGTCACTGATGGACATTTGGGTTGATTCCAAGTCTTTGCTATTGTGAATACTGCCGCAATAAACATATGTGTGCATGTGTCTTTATAACAACATGATTTATAATCCTTTGGGTATATACCCAGTAATGGGATGGCTGGGTCACATGGTACTTCTAGTTCTAGATCCTTGAGGAATCGCCATACTGTTTTCCATAATGGTTGAACTAGTTTACAATCCCACCAACAGTGTAAAAGTTTTCCTATTTCTCCACATCCTCTCCAGCACCTGTTGTTTCCTGACTTTTTAATGATTGCCATTCTAACTGGTGTGAGATGGTATCTCATTGTGGTTTTGATTTGCATTTCTCTGATGGCCAGTGATGATGAGCATTTTTTCATGCATCTGTTGGCCGTATGAATGTCTTCTTTTGGGAAATGTCTGTTCATATCCTTTGCCCACTTTTTGATGGGGTTGTTTGTTTTTTTCTTGTAAATTTGTTTGAGTTATTTGCAGGTTCTGGATATTGGCCCTTTGTCAGATGAGTAGATTGCAAAAATTTTCTCCCATTCTGTAGGTTGTCTGTTCACTCTGATGGTAGTTTCTTTTGCTGTGCAGAAGCTCTTTAGTTTAATGAGATCCCATTTGTCAATTTTGGTTTTTGTTGCTGTTGCTTTTGGTGTTTTAGACATGAAGTCCTTGTCCATGCCTATGTCCTGAATGGTATTACCTAGGTTTTCTTCTAGGGTTTTTATGGTATTAAGTCTAACATTTAAATCTCTAATCCATCTTGAATTAATTTTTGTATAAGGAGTAAGGAAAGGATCCAGTTTCAGCTTTCTATTTATGGCTAGCCAATGATCCCAGCACCATTTATTAAATAGAGAATCCTTTTCCCATTTCTTGTTTTTGTCAGGTTTGTCAAAGACCAGATGGCTGTAGAAGTTTGGTAATATTTCTGAGGACTCTGTTCTGTTCCATTGGTCTATATCTCTGTTTTGGTACCAGTACCATGCTGTTTTGGTTACTGTAGCCTTGTAGTATAGTTTGAAGTCAGGTAGCGTGATGCCTCCAGCTTTGTTCTTTTGACTTAGGATTGTTTTGGCAATGTGGGCTCTTTTTTGGTTCCACATGAACTTTAAAGCAGTTTTTTCCAATTCTGTGAAGAAAGTCATTGGTAGCTTGATGGGGATGGCATTGAATCTATAAATTACCTTGGGCAGTATGGCCGTTTTCACCATATTGATTCTTCCTATCCATGAGCATGGTATAGTCTTCCATTTGTTTGTGTCCTCTTTTATTTCACTGAGCAGCGGTTTGTAGTTCTCCTTGAAGAGGTCCTTTACATCCCTTGTAAGTTGGATTCCTAGGTATCTTATTCTCTTTGAAGCAATTGTGAATGGAAGTTCATTCCTGATTTGGCTCTTTGTTTGTCTGTTACTGGTGTATAAGAATGCTTGTGATTTTTGCACATTAATTTTGTATCCTGAGACTTTGCTGAAGTTGCTTATCAGCTTAAGGAGATTTTGGGCTGAGACAATGGGGTTTTCTAAATATACAATCATGTCATCTGCAAACAGGGACAATTTGACTTCTTCTTTTCCTAACTGAATACCCTTGATTTCTTTCTCTTGCCTGATTGCCCTAGCCAGAACTTCCAACACTATGTTGAATAGGAGTGGTGAGAGAGGGCATCCCTATCTTGTGCCAGTTTTCAAAGGGATTTTTTCCAGTTTTTGCCCATTCAGTATGATATTGGCTGTGGGTCTGTCATAAATAGCTCTTATTATTTTGAGATATGCTCCATCAATACCGAATTTATTGAGCGTTTTTAGCATGAAGGGCTGTTGAATTTTGTCAAAGGCCTTTTCTGCATCTATTGAGATAATAATGTGGTTTTTGTCTTTGGTTCTGTTTATATGCTGGATTACGTTTATTGGTTTGCGTATGTTGAACCAGCCTTGCATCCCAGGGATGAAGCCCACTTGATCATGGTGGATAAGCTTTTTGATGTGCTGCTGGATCTGGTTTGCCAGTATTTTATTGAGGATTTTTGCATCAATGTTCATCAGGGATATTGATCTACAATTCTCTTTTTTTGTTGTGTCTCTGCCAGGCTTTGGTATCAGGATGATGTTGATCTTATAAAATGAGTTAGGGAGGATTCCCTCTTTTTCTATTGATTGGAATAGTTTCAGAAGGAATGGTACCAGCTCCTCCTTGTACCTCTGGTAGAATTCAGCTGTGAATCCATCTGGTCCTGGACTTTTTTTGGTTGGGAGGCTATTAATTATTGCCTCAATTTCAGAGCCTGCTATTGGTCTACTCAGGGATTGAGCTTCTTCCTGGTTTAGTCTTGGGAGAGTGTAAGTGTCCAGGAAATTATCCATTTCTTCTAGGTTTTCTAGTTTATTTGCATAGAGGTGTTTATAGTATTCTCTGATGGTAGTTTGTATTTCTGTGGGGTTGGTGGTGATATCCCCTTTATCATTTTTTATTGCATCTATTTCATTCTTCTCTCTTTTCTTCTTTATTAGTCTTGCTAGCGGTCTATCAATTTTGTTGATCTTTTCAAAAAACCAACTCCCGGATTCATTGATTTTTTGGAGGGTTTTTGTGTCTCTATCTCCTTCAGTTCTGCTCTGATCCTAGTTATTTCTTGCCTTCTGCTAGCTTTTGAATGTTTTTGCTCTTTCTTCTCTAGTTCTATTAATTGTGATGTTAGAGTGTCAATTTTAGATCTTTCCAGCTTTCTCTTGTGGGCATTTAGTGCTATAAATTTCCCTCTAAACACTGCTTTAAATGTGTCCCAGAGATTCTGATATGTTGTATCTTTGTTCTCATTGGTTTGAAAGAACATCTTTATTTCTATATTTCAGGAGCAGGATATTCAGTTTCCATGTAGTTGAGCCGTTTTGATCGAGTTTCTTAGTCCTGAGTTCTAGTTTGATTGCACTGTGGTCTGAGACACAGTTTGTTATAATTTCTGTTCTTGCACATTTGCTGAGAAGTGCTTTACTTCCAATTATGTGGTTAATTTTGGAATAAGTGTGATGTGCTGCTGAGAAGAATGTATATTCTGTTGATTTGGGGTGGAGAGTTCTGTAGATGTCTATTAGGTCTGCTTGCTGCAGAGATGAGTTCAATTCCTGGATATCATTGTTAACTTTCTGTCTCGTTGATCTGTCTAATGTTGACAGTGGGGTGTTGAAGTCTCCCATTATTATTGTATGGGAGTCTAAGTCTCTTTGTAAGTCTCTAATGACTTGCTTTATGAATCTGGGTGCTTCTGTATTGGGCGCATATATATTTAGGATAGTTAGCACTTCCTGATGAATTGATCCCTTTACCATTATGTAATGGCCTTCTTTGTCTCTTTTGATCTTTGATGATTTAAAGTCTGTTTTATCAGAGACTAGGATTGCAACCGCTGATTTTTTTTGTTCTCCATTTGCTTGGTAGATCTTCCTCTATCCCTTTATTTTGAGCCTATGTATGTCTCTGCATGTGAGATGGGTCTCCTGAATGCAGCAAACTGATGGGTCTTGACTCTTTATCCAGTTTTCCAGTCTGTGTCTTTTAATAGGACCATATAGTCCATTTACATTTAAGGTTAATATTGTTATGTGTGAACTTGATCCTGCCATTATGACATTAACTGGTTATTTTGCTCGTTAGTTGATGCAGTGTCTTCCTAGAATTGACGGTCTTTACATTTTGGCATGTTTTTGCAATGGCTGGTACCGGTTGTTCCTTTCCATGTTTAGTGCTTCCTTCAGGGTCTCTTGTAAGGCAGGCCTGGTGGTGACAAAATCTCTAAGCATTTGCTTATCTGTAAAGGATTTTATTTCTCCTTCACTTATGAAACTTAGTTTGGCTGAATATGAAATTCTGGGTTCAAAATTGTTTTCTTTAAGAATGTTGAATATTGGCCTCCACTCTCTTCTGGCTTGTAGAGTTTCTGCTGAGAGATCTGCTGTTAGTCTGATGGGCTTCCCTTTTGGGGTAACCCGACCTTTCTCTCTGGCTGCCCTTAACATTTTTTCCTTCATTTCAACTTTGGTGAATCTGGCAATTATGTGTCTTGGAGTTGCTCTTCTCGAGTAGTATCTTTGTGGTGTTCTCTGTATATACTGAATTTGAATGTTGGCCTGCCCTACTAGGTTGGGGAAGTTCTCCTGGATGATATCCTGCAGAGTGTTTTCCAATTTGGTTCCATTGTCCCCCTCACTTTCAGGCACCCCAATCAGACGTAGATTTGGTCTTTTTACATAATCCCATACTTCTTGCAGGCTTTGTTCATTTCTTTTTCTTCTTTTTTCTTTAGATTTCTCTTCTCGCTTCATTTCATTCATTTGATCCTCAATCGCTGATACTCTTTCTTCCAGTTGATCGAGTTGGTTACTGAAACTTGTGCATTTGTCACGTATTTCTCGTGTCATGGTTTTCATCTCTGTCAGTTCGTTTATGGCCTTCTCTGCATTAATTATTCTAGTTATCAATTCTTCCACTCTTTTTTCAAGATTTTTGTTTCTTTGCACTGGGTACGTAATTCCTCCTTTAGCTCTGAGAAGTTTGATGGACTGAAGCCTTCTTCTCTCATCTCTTCAAAGACATTCTCTGTCCAGCTTTGATCCGTTGCTGGCGATGAGCTGTGTTCTTTTGGAGGGGGAGATGCGCTTTTATTTTTTGAATTTCCAGCTTTTCTGCCCTGCTTTTTCTTCATCTTTGTGGTTTTATCTGCCTCTGGTCTTTGATGATGGTGACGTACTGATGGGGTTTTGGTGTGGGTTTCTTTCCTGTTTGTTAGTTTTCCTTCTAACAGTCAAGACCCTCAGCTGTAGGTCTGTTGGAGATTGCTTGAGGTCCACTCCAGACCCTGTTTGCCTGGGTATCAGCAGCAGAGGCTGCAGAAGATAGAATATTGCTGAACAGCGAGTGTACCTGTCTAATTTTTGCTTTGGAAGCTTCCTCTCAGGGGTGTACTCCACCGTGTGAGGTGTGGGGTGTCGGTCTGCCCCTAGTGGGGGATGTCTCCCAGTTAGGCTACTCAGCAGTCAGGGACCCACTTGAGCAGGCAGTCCGTCCATTCTCAGATCTCTAACTCCATGTTGGGAGATCCACAACTCTCTTCAAAGCTGTCAGACAGAGTCGTTTGCATCTGCAGAGGTTTCTGCTGCTTTGTTGTTGCACTCCAGACCCTGTTTGCCTGGGTATCAGCAGCAGAGGCTGCAGAAGATAGAATATTGCTGAACAGCGAGTGTACCTGCCTAATTTTTGCTTTGGAAGCTTCCTCTCAGGGGTGTACTCCACTGTGTGAGGTGTGGGGTGTCGGTCTGCCCCTAGTGGGGGATGTCTCCCAGTTAGGCTACTCAGCGGTCAGAGACCCACTTGAGCAGGCAATCCGTCTGTTCTCAGATCTCTAACTCCATGTTGGGAGATCCACAACTCTCTTCAAAGCTGTCAGACAGAGTCATTTGCATCTGCAGAGGTTTCTGCTGCTTTGTTGTTGTTGTTGTTGTTTACCTGTGCCCTGTCCCCAGAGGTGAAGTCTACAGAGATAGGCAGGCCTCCTTTCGCTGCTGTGAGCTCCACCGAGTCCGAGCTTCCAGTGGCTTTGTTTACCTCCTTAAGCCTCAGCAATGGTGGGTGCCCCTTCCCCAGCCTCGTTGCTGCCTTGCGGTTAGATTGCAGACTGCTGTGCTAGCAATGAGGGAGGCTCCATGGGCATGGGACCCTCTTGGCCAGGTGTGGGATATAATCTCCTGGTGTGCCCGTTTGCTAAGACCCTTGGTAAAGTGCAGTATTGGGGTGGGAGTTACCCGATTTTCCAGGTGTTGTGTGTCTCAGTTCCCCTGGCTAGGAAAAGGGATTCCCTTCCCCCTTGCGCTTTCTAGGTGAGGCGATGCCTCACCCTGCTTCAGCTCTCCCTGGTCGGGCTGCACCAGCTGACCAGCACCGATTATCTGGCACTCGCTAGTGAAATGAACCCAGTACCTCAGTTGAAAATGCAGAAATCACCTGTCTTCTGTGTCGCTAGCGCTGGGAGCTGGAGACTGGAGCTGTTCCTATTCAGCCATCTTGCTCTGCCCTCCCACATAAGAAAAATTTTGATACTAGAATCTGGGGTGAGGTAATTAATGAAGTTCTTGGTTTCTGTATTGTTATCTATTGCTACATAACAAATTATTCTAAAACTTTACCACTTAAAAATTAAATACGCTATTTCACATTTTCTGTTGGTTAGAAATTGGGGGCTGGTATAGCTGGAAGCTTCTGGATCAAGGTTTCTCATGAAGTTGCAGTTAGGGAATTGTTGGAAGCTGTGGTCTTATATGAAACATGGCTGCGTTTGATTCTGCTTCTAAGCCCACTCACATGCTTGTTGGCAAGATTCAGTTCTTTGCAGGCTGTTGGAAATAGCATCTCAATTCTTCACTAGCTGCTAATCAGAGGCTTTCCTCAAATCCTTGCCATGTAGGTCTATCAAGAAGGTACTTTACAACACACATTTGACTTCCCTTGGAACAAGTGAGAGAGATCACCCATGATGAAAGTCATGGTCTTTTCAAAATCTAGTCTCAGGAGTCACATTCCATCAATCATTTTGTATTCCATTAGAGGCAAGTAGTAATCCAACCCACACTCAAGGGAGGGGTATTCCAAAAGGGTATGTATACCAAGAAGCAGGGATCTTAGAGGTTGCTACCCCAGTTCCATACTGTCAAAGCAAAAAGAGATGAAGACACTGATTGCATATTTCTTATTACACTAAAAAAAAAAAAAAAAAAAAAAAATCACTCTTTCAAGAAATCCTTCTTGCTTCTATTATAGTTCTAAAAGAATTCTCTATATGCATTTGTATGTAAAGATCATTGAGAAATACAATGTACAATGTCCTGAACAGTTTGTTTTGTACAATATGCAGAAATGCACTTCATGGTTATATTGTAGTATTGAACTGTGAATGAGGGTAATGCTAATTTCTAGGTATTTAATATGATAAAGAATCAAGAAAAAATGAAGAATTAATATATTAGTGTTTTTGAAAACTTTAGCATGCTTAAGATTACTTGTGTGTAAACAAAGATTAATATCCAGGTATACCTCAGTTGTACTAAATCAAATTTTGGGTGATGGGCATAGATTTTTTACCTTATAATAAAACCCCAGATAATTTTGATGTCTCGGATCCAGAAAACACATTTCCTTAGATGGTCTCTCTCAGAAGTCAGTTGCCCCTTGTACATCAGATACTACAACAGAGACTTATCATGTCTGTCTCAGGCATATTAATCAACTTCTTATACTCTCCCACAAAACAGTGTCAGTAAAACAAAAGATTATAATGTAATAGCCTGAGACACAATGTTTTGCTTTATTAAATGGCATAAATAAAAGAATGAAGCAGGAATTACAGAATTACATATTTCAGTTTCATGTTTTTATTTTTAAAGTTTTACTTGCCCTAATGCTTATAGTTTTCTGTGTCTTATGAAAAAGACTTATCTACAAATACAGTTTAATGCATGCTGCCATTTCACTGGACTGATGCCAATTAACTTTAGGAATATGCTACTGAAAATACATGAATTTTGAAACTTATGATCAACTTTATCAAAATTCTTATTTAATTTTAACTATTTTAGAGGCAGGGGTATCCAGAAAAGTGACATCCTTTAACAAATTCTATTCCAAGTTAAGCAATACATGATTGATTGGTTGTGCTGCAGTCTAGAACAATCAGCATTTAAATACTAAGTTAAATGATACAGCACATGCATAATCATTGAATAGGTTTTGATCTTGTCAGCTATATATTAATAAATCATTGGAATGTGAAAAAATTAGATAGCTTTATGGAAAAGCTAGAATTAAAGACAATATAGTAAATTTGAAATATTGATAATTATGATTTATATTTTTAAAATATATAAAAATTTTACAACTGGACTAATTTTAAACTCTGTCATTCTAAAATAAGAAAACTGCTATAGAATTACTAAGTATGTGACAGCTTTAAAAATTACAATACAGCAATCCCATAAGAAAGATCAAAAAAGTTTTAATGCTATGTTTATGACTTACACTGAATTTAGATTATTTAACACTGAAACTACCCATATCCCACAAAACGCAGAACAAAATGCTTAATAATTTAAAAGCAATTCACCAAATACAAATGAAAATACACAGAGCATCAAAATTGGTGATGTAACTATTTCACAAGTTGAGTGAATTATTGCCTCAAGCTATAAAGAGTATGAGAACAACAAAATAAAAGTAATGGTAGCTCCAGCTGTTAACATAAAGAGATGTAGGATGCTCTTTCATTTGTAAAAGGATATTAAACTTATGTTTTCTGGTCTCTAGCTGGGAAAGCATGCAAAATTTTCTCCCACTTAAGAATTTACAATGTATTACTTTTACTATTATATATTAGATTATTAGTATGTTCTTGATGTTTTGGGCATTAGTAGACTTTCTGTGCAACTAGCAAAACAATTTAGAATTGCTAGTAATGTGTAGGAACTTTTGATTATACAGGAAATGTGTCGATTTTGCTGTTTACTTGCTTCATAGACAATGCCAAATCACAGAACGCCAAACTTTCAAGGCACACTTTCCATCTGATAAATGAAGGTGATTTAACTACTTCATTGGCAGACATAGAGAATTTATAAACATATAATTGATCAGAATAAACTCAGATTCTTAATAAGTTGGTACCATATCACACAATATAGCACTCTAACATTGAAACATTATCATAATTATTCAATGCAAACCTTTCCTGAGACCAGATTTTGGCTCTTGGCAACACTAAGATGAGGAAGGCATAGATTGGCCCCTTATTCATCCCGAATAAGGTGGATTGTCTATGTTGCATTACTCTAGGAGACCGGTTTAAATTAGGGATATTTAACTACATATATCTACATCTATACAACTATATATCTATATATATCTATAAACTCTTTGAGATATAGTTTATAGATATATATCTATAAACTCAAATAGATATAGATTACAGATATATTCCTTTCTGGCCCTTCGCAGGGCCAGAAAGGATTTCAGGACACACATCAAAACATTTATAAAATAGTGGCCGGGCGCGGTGGCTCACGCCTGTAATCCCTGCACTTTGGGAGGCCAAGGCGGGCGGATCACGAGGTCAGGAGATCGAGACCATCCTGGCTAACACGGTGAAACCCCGTCTCTACTAAAATACAAAAAAATTAGCCGGGCGCAGTGGCGGGTGCCTGTAGTCTCAGCTACTCGGGAGGCTGAGGCAGGGGAATGGCGCTAACCCGGGAGGCGGAGCTTGCAGTGAGCCGAGATCGAGCCACTGCACTCCAGCCTGGGTGACAGAGTGAAGACTCCACCTCAAAAAAAAAAAAAAAAGAAAAGTATATTTATAGGTGATGATGATGATGACAAAAATGACTGTGAAAAAGTTTTAATTTTCCTAATCAGTCACTACTTAAATCACATTACCTGAAAATTTCCCTTGCAAATATATTCAACAATATCCAGGGAACACTGCATCCTTCCAGCTAGTAGTGATTCTGGAATAATACCCATGATTTTTGTTTTTACCAGTGAATTGTGTGCTTGTCAAAATCAATTGTGTTTATTCTCAAAACATTCATATGCCAGTTAAATTACTATTGTAATTATGTAACTTAATTTTTACAAATACTACTAAAAGGTAAAAAGAAAAAGGAGTTGTATCTATTAAGTCAAAACCTTTAGAATGACTCAGTAAAGACTAGTGAGTAAAAGGTGGGACTGACAGACACCGTTGGTTCACTAACCTATCACCCATTTCCAGGCCCTTCTCCATTCCAAGCCTTCATTATAAGGGTGGAGTAAGCTAAAACACTAGCACATTAATGTTTCTAAAATGTTAAGTGAGGTAATGTGCATACAAGCATTTTGAAAACTTTAAAACACTACAGATTATTGGGTCTTCTTACTACTATAAAATCATTTCTGTTGGTGCCTATAAAATCAATTAAGTAGTATTTCTTGGCTAATATCTAATGTATTCAAACCCTGGAATTTAGAGATGAAGGTCTTAGCTCAACTCTTCAATTTTAACATTAAGTCTGGTCTAAATTCCTGCAGGGATGGCATATAAGGCATTGTTTTTACATTCTATTAATACAACAGTTACCTTATGAATATAGTGGCTATTTGAAGGGGGAACTTGAGAAATTGGAAATAGCTTCTTTACATTAAGAACACAACTGTCAACATATAATTTTTGCAAGTATCAGTTTTACCCCAGGAGTATGATAGAGGTAAGACTATTTCTTTATTCCTTGGACATGGTTCCTCATCATAACCTACTCAATTCCTCTCCAATCTTCTTGTTTCTGGGAGAATATGTGCTAATCTCTTTCAAACATTTCCCAATCATGTATTTATCAGAAGCTCCATCTATATCTCAGATAATGCCTTTGGATAAATTACCACGAGCGCCGCCCTCCTCAGGTACACTTTATCCATCAGCATACCAGAATAAAAATAATAACCTTGGAGTTGACCACAGTATTTCCAAGTCCAACTTGTTATAATTCAATAACAAGTTTCAATAGATAAGTAACTTTTGAGCTCATAATATCTCCTTGAAAATTCCAGACATCTCTGCAGTATCTCCCTTAATATAAATATTTAACTTCTATTAATATAACCTAGATTATATTTCCTTTTTTGTTCTAATATTCTTTCATGTACATCTTTGATCACGAGATTCTCTTTTTGAGTTATTTTAGAGTCTGAATTCAAACGATTAGTTGCAACTTATTTTAGTTAAATTCCCCATTTCTTTTATGTAATAATTACATTAATAGTCACTACCAGATGGAGAAGAGATTTACAATGAGCCAGAATCTGTTCTATAGTAGATACTTTACATACATTATTTCTAACCTGTTCTACAACACAAGGGAAGAGTTATCACCTGGTTTAGAAATTTATAAATAGAGGGTCAATGAGTTTAAGTATATGGTCAAAAAGACAGACATAAGGTTATTGGCTGTATCTGTTTTGCTATATAATATCAAAAGATATGATAAAGATGGGACAAAAGGATTTAGCTATTTCTCTTAGATCTATGCTACACAAAGAGTGGTCAACAAACTAGCAGCATCAGCAACACCTGGGCAGTAGATCGTGCCCTGCATCAGACCACCTCAATCAGGATCTGCATTTAAACTAGATTTCCATGTGTGTCACGTATATATTACAGTTTAAGGGGCACTGTTTTAGAGACAAATTGCATCATTCTCTTCTCAGATAGCCACACCTTTTCCATAATAGAGGATCATTTGAAAGAACATTTACAGTCTCTTGTTCTTCTGTAGGGAAGCTAATCCTGGTGCCATACATAAACCACAAGATAAAGCCCATTCATATATGTGCAAAACTGTATTTTTTCTCTTAGGCTTGCCTTCATTCAAACCAGTGTTCATGATCATTGGCCCATTCCATTAAGTATAGTTACAGATCTAAGTACACCAAATCACTCACTCACCATCCATAACCTCCAGCATTCTTTCTTTCTGACCTGACTGGAACTGGCATATGGCAGCAAGGCCTTGGACTTTGCAGTTAGCTAGATAAAAGGCTGACCATTCAGGGTTTACCAAAAAAAATTTAGAAAACTCAACTTCTCCTCATCAGAGGATCTTGAGGCCTAAAATTGGACTGAGCACAGATGATCCCATTTGGCTTCACATTAAAGCTATGTTTTCAAAGACATTTACCTGAAGCCCCATATTTGAGGAAATATTACTCGATGATCAGCCCCTAATGAAGCTTACAACATTCTAAAGCCTACTTGATGTTAATTACCTTTGTGTCTTTTGGTTAGGAGGGTGAGTATTAGGCCTCCTACCCACATTCTTCCATTGCCCATAGAGACAGGGCTCATGTAATTCTCAGAAGCTCCATCTATATCTCAGATAATCAATCACACAAATATTTTGGAAATGATTGAAAAATTTACCATAGAATTATATAAGCTAAAATTATATTCCTTGATACATGTTAAAATAATTCCTTGCCACATGATTGGTAAGTCCAAACACCATCAATACTCTCTCAAACATAGGTTAATGAATCACATTTTTACAACCGACACTTTTAACCCCTAGCCATGTGACAAGCATGGAATCATAGATTTAAATAAATAAAATGATCAAATTGGTTTAATTTTATAATACAATTGGACACACTAATTCCAACTGAAAACATTCAAATATTCAAGTGTCTTTGTGAAAATTATATTTTGTGTTCAACCCTCTGTCCCCAAAATAATTATAGATCAATTTTTACAAAATTATATTTTAAATGAGTAATTAAGTCATAAATTTAGGTTAAAGACTCATGACTAAGTATAGGGGAAGGAACTCTAAAGAAGCTCATTGATATGTATTTTACTTTTATAATGGTTTTAGTAAACATTTTTCTGATTTTAAAAATAGGATACTTTTGTCACTAAAAAATTACATGCATACAAAAATGTTAGATAATTTTTTTAAATAGCCAGTTATTCTATCACAGATGTACTCTCTGTTAAAATTTAGTTATTTTTATTTCAGGTTTTTTTCCTGAGATTTAACTCATATGAGAACATATGGTATAAAATACTTAGATTATATTACAGATAATTTTATGGTATGTAAATAATGCTATCTTTCATATAAAAGTTTATGATTTGAATCTTTTGTTAGGTTATCAGAAGTTCCTGATCAATATTGACACCGAATTTTAAAGACTTTTATCTATACTGCAAAACTTTCTTTCAAAATAATTGTATGACTTTACACTCACATAGAAACATGTACCTATTTCATTTATCCTAACTACCACCAGTATACTCTATTGTTTTTACTTGCTAATTTGGCAGGCAAACATGCTGTTTTATTTTTATTTAAGATTTTATTTGTTATTGATTAAAAGTATACTTAACTCCTTAATAAATCTGATTTTATTTTGGTAAAAACATGAATTGAGATAGCATTTCTAGTATATCTACCCAATTTTATGATTCTAATTTGTCCATTTGACCTATAATAAAAGCTAATTGTGATAGTTTATAAAATTCTAGTGTTTTCACTATTCTTGTGCCAATTACCTAATATTTAATTGTTAGTGTTTTGTAAATGGTGTAATATCTGGTAGAACTGGTTCTCTCCTCAATATCTTTTCCCTTAGTATCTTCTTTAAATTTGTGTTTTGTTTTGTTTTTGTCTTGCCAAACTTCTAAACAACTATTGACTGAAATTTGGTTGAAATTAATATATAAAATATGAGTTTTCAATTTTTTGTTTAAAGAACCTACACTTATCTTGCTAACAGTTATTTTGAAATTGTTAAGCTTTTTTGTTGCTTTTTGCAATAGAACGTTTTTTAATGTCAGGACTTTCAGGAATGTAGAAATGGTTTTAAATTTTGCATTTTGCTGATATTGTTGTTCTTTTCTGGCCGTGTAAGCATATGCCCTTGGAATTCGTAGAAAAAGATCACTGAAAATTTTTTCCCCAGGAAAAACTGTATTATATTGTGTTAGGCCATTCTTGCATTGCTATAAAGAAATATCCATGGCTGGGTAATTTATAAAGCAAAGAGGTTTACTTGGCTCACGGTTTTGCAGGCTGTACAGGAATCATGATGCTAGCATCTGCTCAGCTTCTGGAGGGGGGCCTCAGGAAACTTACATTATGGCAGAAGGCAAAGGAGAAGCAGACACATCACCTTGCCAGAGCAGAAGCAAGAGAGAGACAGTGGAGGTGCCACACACTTTTAAGCAAACAGATTTCAAGAGAACTTACTACCGGGAGGACACCACCAAGGGGAGGACTTTAAACCATTCATGAGACATTGGCCCCTATGATCCAATCACCCCTCACCAGGCCCCACCTACAACACTGGAGCTTATATTTCAACATGAGATTTGGGTGGAACCATACACTCAAACTGTATCATATATTCAAATAATTATCTCTTATCCTTTCTCTTCCAATATATATTACCCATTTCTCTTTCATGTCTTACTTCTCTAATAAAAATTTAAAAAGGTTTTTAATAGTGATAATAAGCATCCTAGTTTAGTTCTTGCACTTTGTATGTAACGTCTTTGTAGTTTTAATGTTGGCTGAGGTTCTAGTGTGTATCTTTTTTGTAAACTTTTTTCACTTCAGGATACTTCAGGAATATGTTTCCTTGCCAGTAAATAGTCTCATTTTAAAAACTCCTTAATTGTAAAATATAACATCCATACAGAAAAGTGCACAAAATAAACATGTTTAACTGAATGATTTGTGACACGTGAACATCCATGTAACTACTACTCAAGTCAAGAAGTACAACATTGTCAGTACCCTGGAAACCCATCCTCTGTGTTCTCTTAATTACTACTTTCTCCTCCACAAAGATACTTTCCTTGCTTTTCTTTTAGAATTTTACCATTCACGGTTTATTTCCAAAAGATACAGTTTAGTATTATCTAATTATCGAATGTCACATAAATGAAATTATATAATCTATGGCTCCATGAATACTTTAGTGACTGTCTTTTTTCATACAACGTTATGTAATTTTTTATTTTTTATTTATTTCTTTAATTATTGTGAGTACATAGTAGATGTATAAATTTATGCAGTACCTGAGATGTACTTAATACAAGCATGCATTTGGAAATAAGTACATCATGGAGAATAGCATGTCCGTCTCTTATCTTTTGAGTTACAAACAATCGAATTACAGCCTTTACATTATTTTAAAATATGTCATTAAGTCATTATTGACTATAGTCACCCTATTGTGCTATCAGTCAGTCTTATTCATTCTATTTTAATTATTATCTATTAAATTTATGTATTTATTATTATTTATCTATTATCGCATTATCTATCTACCCTCCTCCTAACTGCCTTCTACCCTTCCCAATCTCTGGTAACCATCCTTCTACTCTCTATACCATGAGTACAATTATTATGATTCTTAGGTCACACAAAGAAGTGAGAACATGTGATATTTGTCTTTCTGTACCTGGATTATTTCACTTACCATAATAATCTCCAGTTCTGCCCATGTTGTTGCAAATGACAAGATGTCATCCTTTATTATGGCTGAATAGGACTCTACATTTTCTTTATCCATTCATCTGTTGATGGACACTTAGGTCGCTCCCAGTCTTAGCTATTGTACATAATGCTGCAAAAATTATGGGAGTGCAGATATATCTTTCATATACTGATTTCCTTTATTTTGGGTATATTCCCAGCAGTGAGATTGCCGGATCATACGGTAACTATATTTCTAGTTTTCTGAGGAATCTCCAAACTGTTCTCCATGGTGCTTGTACTAATTTATATTCCCACCAACAATGTACAAGGGTTCCTGTTTATCCACATCCTTGCCAGCATTTGTTATTGCCTGTCTTTTGAATATAATCCATTTTAACTGAGGTGAAATTATATGTCTAGTTTTGATTTTCACTTCTCTAATGATCAATGATGTTAGCAATTTTTCTTATACCTGTTTGCCATTTGTATGTTGTCTTTTGAAATATATTTATTCAAATATTTTGCCCACTTTTTGATAAGATTTTTTTTTTCCTTAGAGTTGAGTTCCTTATATAATCTGGCTATTAATCCCTTGTCAGAGGGATAATTTGTAAATACATTCTCCCATTCTATGGGTTGTCTCTTCACTTAGTTGGCTGTATCATTTGCTGTGTAGAAGCTTTTTAACTTGACATGATTCCATTTGTCCATGTTTGCTTGGTTGCCTGTGCTTGTGGGGTATTGCTCAAGAAGTCTTTCCCCAGACCAATATCCCAATGTTTTCTTGTAGTTTTCATAGTTTAACGTCTTAGATTTAAGTCTTTAATCCATTTCAATTTTATTTTTGTATATAGTGAGAGACAGTTTCATTTGTTTGCATATAGATATCCCAGTTTCTCAGCACCATTTATTGAAGAGACTGTCTTTACCCCAGCGTATACTTTTGGAAATTTATCAAACATGAATTCATTGTGGTTGTATGGATTTGTTTCTGGGTTCTCTATTCTGTTACATTGGTCTATATGTCTGTTTTTATGCCAGTTCCATGCTGCTTTGGTTACTACAGTTCTGTGTTGTAATATGACGTCAGGTAATGTGATTCCTCCAGTTCTGTTAGTTTTGCTTAAGACAGCTTTGGCTATTCTGAGTCTTTTGTAGTTTCATATAAACCATATAAATTTTAGGATTGTTTTGCCTATTTCTGTGAAGAATGTCATTGGTATTTTGATAGGTATCACATTGAATCTGTAAAGTGCTTTGGTAGTATGGACACTTTAACAATATCGATTCTTCCAATCCATGAACAAGGAATACTTTTCCATTTTGTGGTGTGCTCTTCTATTTCCTTCATCAGTGTCTTATAATTTTAATTATAGAGATCCTTTACTTCTTTGGTTAATTCCTAGGTATTTACATTTTTGTGTGGCTATTGTAAATGGTATTACTTTTTTATTGCTTTTTTACATTTTTCATCATTGTGAACAAAATCAAAATGTATATTGATTTCTTATCCTGCAACTTGAATGATTTTTTATCAGTTCTAATAATTTTCTTGTGGAGTCATTAGGTTTTTTCAAATATAAGATCATATCATCAGAAAAGAAGGATAATTTGACCTCTTCTTTTTCAATTTGGATGCCCTTTATATTTTTCTCTTGTCTGATTGTGCTAGCTAGGACTTCCAGTACTGTGTTGAACCACAGTGGTGACAGCTGGTATTCTTGGCTTGTTCT
Source organism: Chlorocebus sabaeus (assembly GCF_047675955.1). Classification (NCBI taxonomy): domain Eukaryota; kingdom Metazoa; phylum Chordata; class Mammalia; order Primates; family Cercopithecidae; genus Chlorocebus; species Chlorocebus sabaeus. Next base: position 14,728,555 of record NC_132918.1, read on the forward strand.
AGTTCTTAGTGGAAAAGTTTTCAGTTTTTTCCCCCTCCATTCAATATAATACTAGCTGTGGGTCTGTCATATACGGCTTTTATCATGTTGAGGTATGTTTCATCTATGCCCAGGTTTTTTAGATTTTTTGTCATGAAAGGATGTTAAATTTATCACATGCTTTTTCAGCATCAGTTGGAAAAATCGTATGGTTTTTGTTCTTCATTCTGTTGATATGATGTATCACAATGATTAATTTGCATTTGTTGAACCATCCTTGCATCTCGAGGATAAATCCCACTTGATCGTGATGATCTTTTTAACGTGTTGCTGAATTCAGTTAGTTAGTATTTTGTTGAGGATTTTTTATTCAATATTTATCAGAGTTATTGGCCTGCAGTTTTTTGTTTGTTTGTTTGCATTCATTTTTGTTGTTGTTGTTTTGATGTGTTTGTCTGGTTTTGATATCAGGGCAATAGTGGCTTCATACAACAAGTTTGGAAGTAGTTCCTCCTCCTCTCTTTTTGAGAGTGGTTTGAGTAGGATTGGTATTAGTTATTCTTCAAATATTTGGTAAAATTCAGCAGTAAAGTCATCAGGTCCCAGGCTCTTCTTTACTGGAAGAACTTTTATTATGGCTTCTATCTCATTACTTGTTATGAGTCTGTTCAGGTTTTGGATTTCTTCCCAGTTCAATCTTGTTAGATTGCATGTATCTAGTAATTTGTCAATTTCTCCTAGATTTTCCAATTTATTGGCATATAGTTGCTCACAGTAGCCACTAATGATCCTTTAAATTTCCACAGTATCAGTTGTAATGTCTCCTTTTTCATTTCTGATTTTACTTTTTTAAGATCTTCTCTCTGTTTTTCTTAATCTGGCTAAAGTTTTGTCAATTTTTTTAACTTTGGAAAAAACCTCTTCGTTTCATTGAGTCTTTTGTATTGTTTATTTCATTTTAATGGCACTTGTATCTGCTCTGATCTTCATTATTTCTTTTTTATGCTAATTTTGGTTTGGTTTGCTCTTCCTTTTCTAGTTCAATAAGATGCATCAATACATTGTTTATTTAAAGTTTTTCCTCTTTTTGGATGTAGGCACTTAAAACTATAAACTTATCTCTGTGTACTGCCTTTGCTGTATATCATAGGTTTTGGTATATTGTATTTTCATTATCATTTGTTTCAAGACATTTATCAATTTCCTTCTTGATTTCTTTATTGACCCACTGCTTCAGGAGCATATGGTTTAATTTTCCTGTATTTGTATAGATTCTGAAACTTCTGTTGTTATTAATATCTAGTTTCACTCTATTTTTTTCAGAGAAGATGCTTGATATTATTTCAATTTCTTGAATGTTTTAAGATTTGTTTGTGATCAAAAATATGCTCTATTTTTGAGAATAATCCATGTGCTGAGAAAAAGAATGTGTATTCTGCAGTTCTTGGATGAAATTTTCTGTAAATATCTATTAGATCCATGTTGTCTATACTGCAGATTAGATCTGATGTTTCTTCATTGATTTTTTTTTTTTTTTTTTTTTTTTAATAAGATGGAGTTTCACTCTTTTTGACCAGGCAGGATCTCGGTTCATTGCAACCTCCGCCTCCTGGGCCCAAGTGATCATCATGCTTCACCCTCTCAAGTAGCTGGGATCACAGGTGTGTACCACCACCCCCAGTTAATTTTTTGTATTTTTAGTGGAGACAGGGTTTCTCCATGTTGGCCAGGCTGGTCTCAAACTCCTGACATCAGGTGATCACCCATCTTGGCCTCCCAAAATGTTGGGATTACAGGCGTGAGCCACTGTGCCTACACAGATTTTCTATCTGGAAGATCTGTCCAGTGCCAGAAGTGGGGTGTTGAATTGCTCTTATTGTATCAGTTGCTCTTATTGTATCAAGGCCTATTTCTCTGTACAGCTCTATTAATATTTACTTTATATATCTGGGTGCTCTCATATTGGGTGCATATATATATATTTAAAATTATTATATCATCTTGCTGAATTAACCCCTTTATCATGATATAGTCAGTTGTTTTCCCTCTTCTTACAGTTTTTGTCTTAAAATCTAATTTGTCTGATATAAGTACAGTGACTCCTGGTCTTTTTGGGTTTCTATGGAAAAGAAATAACTTTATTTTCAGTCTATATATGTCTTCATAGGTAAAGTGTGTTTCTTGTAAGCAACCAATCAATGGGTCTTTTTGTTCTAAATCCATTCGGGCAGCCTACATTTTTTGATTGGAGATTTAGTTCATTTTCATTCAATATTATTATTGATAAGTTAGGACTTAGTCCTGCCATTTTGTGATTTGTTTTCTGGCTGTTTTGTGGTCTTCTCTTTCCTCTTTCTTTCATTTCTGTTTTCTTCTAGTAAAGATGATTTTCCCTGGTTATATAATTTAGTTTCCTGCTTTGTATTTTCTTGTGTATTCATCGTATCTTTTTTATTTATTGGTTCAGGTTACCATGAGGCTTGCAAATACATTTTATAACCCATTATTTTAACCTGATAACAATCTAACACTATTTGCATCAATAATCAATGAAATAAGCACAAACTAAGAAAACTCATGTTAATTTCATTCAACACTCTTTTTGACTTTTTGTTTCTTCTATTTGCATCTTATTATACTGATTATGTCTTGAAAAATTGTTGTAGCTATTATTTTTGATTGGTTCATCCTTTAGTCTTTCTACTTAGAATTATAATAGTTTACACACCACAGTAACAGCATTATCATATTCCATGTTTTTCTGTGTACTTACTATTACCAGTAAGTTTTGTACCTTCAGGTGATTATTTATTGCTCAGTAATAGCCTTTTTTTTGCGAGTTGAAGTACTCCCTTTAATATTTCTTGTAGGATGGGTCTGATATTGATGAAATCCTTCTGTTTTGGTTTGGAAAAGTCTTCATTTCTCCTTCATGTTTAAAGGATATTATTGCCAGATATACTGCTCTAGGCTAAAAGTTTTTGTCCTTCACCTCTTTAGATATGTCATGCTACTCTTCTGGCCTGTAAGGTTTCCACTGAAGAGCCTGCTGCCAGACATATTGGAGGTCCACTTTAAGCTATTATTTCTCTTCTCTTGCTGCTTTTAGAATCCTTTCTTTGTCCTTGACCTTTGAGAGTTTGATTATTAAATGTGTTGAGTTACTCATATCTGGGTTAAATCGGCTTGGTTTTCTACAAATTTCTTTTTTTTTTTTTTGAGTTGGAGTCTCACTCTGTAGCCCAAGCTGGAATGCAGTGGTGTGATCTTGGCTCACTGAAACCTCTACCTCCCAGTTCAAGTGAGTGTCACACCTCAGCCTCCTGAGTAGCTAGGACTACAGGCATATGTCACCATGCCTGGCTAATTTTTTGTATTTTAGTACAGATGAGGTTTCACCATGATGCCCAGAGTGGTCTTGAACTCCTAAGCTCAGGTGATCCACCCACTTCGATCTCCCAAAGTGCTGGGATTACAGGCACGAGCCACTGCACTGGGAATATAACTTTCTTGTAATTGAATATTGATATTTTTCTCTAAGTTTCAGAAGTTCTCTGATATTATTCATCTGAATAAATTTTCTATTCCTCTATCTTTCTATATCTACTATTAAAGGTCTTCAATAACTCATAGATTTTTACCTTTTGAAGCTATTTTCTAGATCCTATAGATGTGCTTTTTTTTTTTTTTTTTTTTTTTTTGGTCTCCTCTGACAGTGTATTTTCAAATACACTGGTCCAGAATTGCTGCTTCATTCTTTTTAATTATTTCAATATCTTTGTTTAATTTATCTGATAGAATTCTGAATTCCTTCTCTGAGTTGTCTTGAATTCAAGTCTTTGAGTTTCCTCAACACAGCTATTTTGAATTCTCTGTCTGAAAGTTCACATATCTCTGTTTCTCCAGGATTGGTCCTTGGTGCCTTATTTAGTAGATTTTGTGAAGTCATGTTTTGTGGATGATGTTAATTCTAGTAGATGTCCTTCAGTGTCTGGATATTGCAGAGTTAGTTATTTATTGTAGTCTTTACCACCTCATATTATTTGTAGCTGTCCTGTCCTTCTTGGGAAAGCTTTCTAGATATTTGAAAGAACGTGAGTTGTGAACTAAGCAGTTTCTGCTTTAGGGGGCACCCCAAGCCCAGGAATGCTATGATTCATGCAGAGTTGTAGAGATACGTTGCTGTGGCTGAGCCAGTAACCAAGATGCAGGACAAAGTCCTCCCTACTCTTCCCTCTCTTCTCCTCAAGCAGAAGGAAGAAGTCTCTTTTGGAGCTGTGAACTGTGCTGTCTGGGGTTAGGGAAGGGTTGATGCCAGCACTCTCTTGGCTGCCATAGCTAGTGTCTCAGGATATCACCTATTACCCCGGTCCACTGCTTCTGGGTCAAGTTCAGCCCTGGGATTTGCCTAAGAATTATAGTTCTTATGGCAGAGACTGCCTTTCAAGTTCACTTAGAGACCAAGAGCACTTTGGCCCTAGGTGGCGAGGATTGCCAGCACTCAAATTCAGACCGCTGTGATCAGTGATTCCCCTCTGGCTAAGGCCGATTTTAATGTTCCCTCTGTAAGTGGTGTCAGCTATAAGTGGAGTTTGGTCCGAGTTTGCTTTCTGTTCCAACAGAACAACACTGAGTTCGATGCCTGACAAATGTTGTGTTCTCTCTCCTCCAGCACCCAGAGAGGCTCTCTGCACCATGCTGCTGCTGAGGGATGAGGGAGGGATGGCATCAGAGACTCTGGACTGATTTTTAACTATCTTGAGTTCCTCTTGCAGGGATACAAAGTTAAAACCAGGTACGGTGAGTGCTCACCTGATTCAGGGTTCGTATGAAGGTGTTTTTCTGTGTAGGTAGTTGTTAACTTGATATCCTTGTGGGTGAGGGATGATGATAGGTGGAACTTTCTGTTTTGCCACCTTAGAGTATATTCTAATATGCCAAAAATGTTTTACTATTCTCAATTTTATTAAGATTGGTTTTCTAGTTTATTTGTGTAGAGGTGTTTATAGTAGTCTCTGACGACACTTTGTATTTCTGTGGGGTCAGTGGTGATATCCCCTTTATCATTCTTTATTGCATCTATTTCATTCTTCTCTCTTTTCTTCTTTATTAGTCTTGCTAGCGGTCTATCAATTTTGTTGATCTTTTCAAAAAACCAGCTCCTGGATTCATTGATTTTTTTGGAGGGTTTTCTGTGTCTCTATCTCCTTCAGTTCTGCTCTGATCTTAGTTATTTCTTGCCTTCTGCTAGCTTTCGAATGTGTTTGCTCTTGCTTCTCTTATTCTTTTAATTGTGATGTTAGGGTGTCAATTTTAGATCTTTGCTGCTTTCTTTTGTGGGCATTTAGTGCTATAAATTTCCCTCTACACACTGCTTTAAATGTGTCCTAGAGATTCTGGTATGTTGTATCTTTGTTCTCATTGGTTTCAAAGAACATCTTTATTTCTGCCTTCATTTTGTTATGTACCCAGTAGTCATTCAAAAGCAGGTTTCAGTTTCCATGTAGTTGAGCGGTTTTGATTGAGTATCTTAGTCCTGAGTTCTACTTTAATTGCACTGTGGTCTCAGAGACAGTTTGTTATAATTTCTGTTCTTTTACATTTGCTGAAGAGTGCTTTACTTCCAACTATGTGGTCAATTTTGGAATAAGTGCAATGTGGTGCTGAGAAGAATGTATATTCTGTTGATTTAGGTTCTCTTGGTGCAGAGTTAAGTTCAATTCCTGGATATCCTTGTTAACTTTCTGTCTTGTTGATCTGTCTAATGTTGACAGTGGGGTGTTGAAGTCTCCCATTATTATTGTATGGGAGTCTAAGTCTCTTTGTAAGTCTCTAAGGACTTGCTTTATGAATCTGGGTGCTCCTGTATTGGGCACATATATATTTAGGATAGTTAGCACTTCCTGATGAATTGATCCCTTTACCATTATGTAATGGCCTTCTTTGTCTCTTTTGATCTTTGATGGCTTAAAGTCTGTTTTATCAGAGACTAGGATTGCAAACCCTGCTTTTTTTGGTTTGTTATTTGCTTGGTAGATCTTCCTCCATCCCTTTATTTTGGGCCTATGTGTGTCTCTGCATGTGAGATGGATCTCCTGACTACAGCAAACTGATGGGTCTTGACTCTTTATCCAATTTGCCAGTCTGTGTCTTTTAATTGGACCATTTAGTCCATTTACATTTAAGGTTAATATTGTTATGTGTGAACTTGATCCTGTCATTATGATATTAGCTGGTTATTTTGCTCGCTAGTTGATGCAGTTTCTTCCTAGCATCAATGGACTTTACATTTTGACATGTTTTTGCAATGGCTGGTACCGGTTGTTCCTTTCCATGTTTAGTGCTTCCTTCAGGATCTCTTGTAGGGCAGGCCTGGTGGTGACTGCTGTAAAGGATTTTATTTCTCCTTCACTTATGAAACTTAGTTTGCCTGGATATGAAATTCTGCGTTGAAAATTCCTTTCTTTAAGAATGTTGAATATTGACCCCCACTGTATTCTGGCTTGGAGAGTTTCTGCCGAGAGATCTGCTGTTAGTCTAATGGGCTTTGTGTGTAACCTGACCTTTCTCTCTGGCTGCCCTTAACATTTTTTCCTTCATTTCAACTTTGGTGAATATGACAAATATGTGTCTTGGAGTTGCTCTTCTCAAGCAGTATCTTTGTGGCATTCTCTATATTTCCTGAATTTGAATGTTGGCCTGCCTTACTAGGTTGGGGATATTCTCCTGGATGATATCCTGCAGAGTGTTTTCCAACTTGGTTCCATTTTCTCATCACTTTCAGGAACACCAATCAGACATAGATTTGGTCTTTTCACATAATCTCATACTTCTTGGAGGCTTTGTTTATTTCTTTTTACTCTTTTTTCTCCATGCTTCTCTTCTTGCTTCATTTCATTCATTTGATCTTCAATCGCTGACACTCTGTCTTCCAGTTGATCGAGTCAGTTACTGAAGCTTGTGCATTTGTCACGTAGTTCTTGTGTTATGGTTTTCATCTCTATCAGTTCTTTTAAGGTCTTCTCTGCATTGATTATTCTAGTTATCCATTCATCCATTCTTTTTTCAAGGTTTTTAGTTTCTTTGTGCTGGTTACGTAGTTCCTCCTTTAGCTCTGAGAAGTTTGATTGACTGAAGCCTTCTTCTCTCAACTCGTCAGGGTCATTCTCCATCCAGCTTTGTTCAGTTGCTGGTAATGAGCGGCATTCCTTTGGAGCAAGAGATGCACTCTGATTTTTTGAATTTCCAGCTTGTCTGCACTGCTTTTTCCCCATCTTTGTGGTTTTATCTACCTTTGGTCTTTGACGATGGTGATGTACTGATGGGGTTTTGGTGTGGGTGTCCTTTCTGTTTGTTAGTTTTCCTTCTCACAGTCAGGACCCTCAGCTGTAGGTTTCTTGGAGTTTGCCTGAGGTCCACTCCAGACGCTGGGTATCAGTAGTGGAGGCTGCAGATGATAGAATATTGCTGAATAGCGAGTGTTGCTTTCTGATTCTTGCTCTGGAAGTGTCATCTCAGGGGTGTACCCCACCATGTGAGGTGTGAGGTGTCTCTCTGCACCTAGTGGGGCATGTCTCCCAGTTAGGCTACTCAGGGGTCAGGGACCCACTTGAGCAGGCAGTCTGTCCGTTCTCAGATCTCAACCTCCATGCTGGGAAATCCACTGCTGTCTTCAAAGCCATCAGACAGGGTCATTTACCTCTGCCGAGGTTTCTGCTGCTTTTTGTTTAGCTATGTCCTGTTCCCAGAGGAGGAACCTACAGAAGCAGGCCGGCCTCGTTGAGCTGCGGTGGGCTCCACCCAATTCGAACTTCCCGGCAGCTTTGTTTACCTACTTAAGCCTCAGCAATGGCGGGTGCCCCTCCCCCAGTCTTGCTGCCACCTTACAGTTAGATCTCAGACTGCTGTGCTAGCAATGAGGGAGGCTCTGTGGGCATGGGACCCTCTGGGCCAGGTGTGGGATATAATCTCCTGGTGTGCCTTTTGCTAAGACCCTTGGTAAAGTGCAGTATTAGGGTGGGAGTTACCCGATTTTCCAGGTCTTGTGTGTCTCAGGTTCCCTTGGCTAGGAAAAGGGATTCCCTTCCCCCTTGCACTTCCCAGGTGAGGCAATGCCTCATCTTGCTTCAGCTCTCGCTGGTTGGGCTTCACCAGCTGACCAGCACGGATTGTCTGGCACTCAAGTTGAATCCCTGAATAGACCAATAGCAGGCTCTGAAATTGAGGTAATAATTAATAGCCTATCAATCAAAAAAAGTACAGGACAAGACAGAGTCACAGCTGAATTCTACCAGAGGTACAAGGAGGAGTTGGCACCATTCCTTCTGAAACTATTCCAATCAATAGAAAAAGAGGGAATCCTCCCTAACTCATTTTATGAGGCCAACATCATCCTGATACCAAAGCTTGACAGAGACAAAACAAAAAAGAGAATTTTAGACCAATATCCCTGATGAACATCGATGCAAAAACCCTCAAGAAAATACTGGCAAACCGGATCCAGCAGCACATCAAAAAGCTTATCCACCATGATCAAGTGGGCTTCATCCCTGGGATGCAAGGCTGGTTCAACATATGCAAATCAATAAACGTAATCCAGCATATAAATAGAAACAAAGACAAAAACAACACGAGTATCTCAATAGATGCAGAAAAGTCCTTCGACAAAATTCAACAGCCCTTCAAGCTAAAAACTCTCAATAAATTCGGTATTGATGGAACATATCTCAAAATAATAAGAGCTTTTTATGACAAACCCACAGCCAATACCATACTGAAAACCCCATTGTCTCAGCCCAAAATCTCCTTAAGCTGATAAGCAGCTTCAGCAAAGTCTCAGGATAGAAAATCAATGTGTAAAAATCACAAGCATTCTTATACACCAGTAACAGACAAACAGAGAGCCAAATCATGAATGAACTCCCATTCACAATAGCTTCAAAGAGAATAAAATTCCTAGGAATCCAACTTACAAGGGATGTAAAGGACCTCTTCAAGGAGAACTATAAACCACTGCTCAGTGAAATAAAAGAGGACACAAACAAATGGAAGAATATACCATGCTCATGGATAGGAAGAATGAATATTGTGAAAATGGCCATACTGCCTAAGGTAATTTATAGATTCAATGCCATCCCCATTAAGCTACCAATGACTTTCTTCACAGAATAGAAAAAAAAAAAAAAAAAACTGCTTTAAAGTGCATATGGAACCAAAAAAGACCCCACATTGCCAAGACAATTCTAAGCCAAAAGAACAAAGCTGGAGGCATCACATTACCTGACTTCAAACTATACTACAAGACGACAGTAACCAAAACAGCATGGTACTGGTACCAAAACAGAGATATAGGCCAATGGAACAGATCAGAGCCCTCAGAAATAATACCACACATCTACAGCCATCTGATATTTGACAAACCTGACAAAAAACAAGATATGGGGAAAGGATTCCCTATTTAATAAATGGTGCTGGGAAAATTGGCTAGCCATAAGTAGAAAGCTGAAACTGGATCCTTTCCTTACTCCTTATATGAAAATTAATTCAAGATGGATTAGAGACTTAAATGTTAGACCTAAAACCATAAAATCCCTAGAAGAAAACCTAGGCAATACCATTCAGGATATAGGCGTGGGCAAGGACTTCATGTCTAAAACACCAAAAGCAACGGTAACAAAAGCCAAAATTGACAAATGGGATCTCATTAAACTAAACAGCTTCTGCACAGCAAAAGAAAGTACCATCAGAGTAAACAGGCAACCTACAGAATGGGAGAAAATTTTTGCAATCTACTCATCTGACAAAGGGCTAATATCCAGAACCTATAAAGAACTCAATCAAATTTACAAGAAAAAACACAACCCCATTAAAAAGTGGGCAAAGGGTATGAACAGACACTTCTCAAAAGAATACATTCATACAGCCAATAGACACATGAAAAAATGCTCATCATCACTGGCCATCAGAGAAATGCAAATCAAAACCACAACAAGATACCATCTCACACCAGTTAGAATGGCAATCATTAAAAAATCCAGTAACAGCAATTGTTGGAGAGGATGTGGAGAAATAGGAACACTTTTACACTGTTGGTGGAACTGTAAACTAGTTCAACCATTGTGGAAAACAGCGTGGCGATTCCTCAAGGATGTAGAACTGGAAATACCATTTGACCCAGCCATCCCATTACTCGGGATATACCCAAAGGATTATAAGTCATGCTGCTATAAAGACACATGCACACGTATGTTTATTGCAGCACTATTCACAATAGCATAGACTTGGAATCAACCCAAATGTCCATCAGTGACAGACTGGAATAAGAAAATGTGGCACATATACACCATGGAATACTATGCAGCCGTAAAAAAGGATGAGTTCATGTCCTTTGTAGGGACATGGATGCAGCTGGAAACCATGATTCTCAGCAAACTATCGCAAGAACAGAAAACCAAATACCACATGTTCTCACTCATAGGTGGGAATTGAACAATGAGATCACTTGGACTTGGGAAGGGGAGCATCACACACCGTGTCCTATTGTGGGGAGGGGGTAGGGCAGAGGGATAGCATTAGGAGACATATCTAATGTAAATGACGAGTTAATCGGTGCAGCACACCAATGTGGCACAAGTATACATATGTAACACACCTGCACATTGTGCACATGTATCCTAGAACTTAAAGCATAAAAATAAATAAATAAATAAATGAAAATGTGAAGCCACGTTTGGCTAATATGGAAAAAAAAAAAAAAAAGAGAGAGAGAGAGAGAGAGAGAATGGTTAGTAACATTAGCAAGTGTTTCCCAACTAGTGGAACGTTGCATTACTTATCTATTACTCAATAGAAATTATTATTATTGAAGCTCTCCTTGCATTCCTGGATATAAGTATAGTTTGTGATATGGAATTCATTTACAATATTTCTAGTTTCTATTTACTAGTATTTTTCTTAAGCAGTTAAGAATCTATATTTAGAAGAGAGAGTTTCCTATCATATTCAAAAAATAATTTTCTTATTTATATATTATTATTTCCAAGAGACAGTATCAATTAAGTAATGGCCAGAAAAAACTTATTGAATATCTGAATTCCATAAGCGGTTGATTTTCACAAATAAAGAAATAAATATTTTTATGATTTTCCTATCTTATATTTATTTAATGATTATTGTTCACAGAATCAAGAAAAGCAGAAGTATGACCACATATACCCTGTCAAATGATATATAAACAAATGTCATCTGGTATTACGCATATGTTAATGATTTGATGGAATATAAAGGTTCTCACAACTTGTTTTTGGCCTTTTCTTAGCTATTCCTTCTCGGGCAAATTAGTTTTAGCCACCTAGGCAATTTGTCATTCCCTTAACCACTTCACCTTTCATTATTTCTCTGTGCTTATTCATTCTACATCTTCATTATCAAATGTTCTTTCTATATTTATGTGGAAAAATACTTCTTTTTGCCTCTAAAAATCAACCTCAATAGTTAATTCTTTAGTTTCCTCAATCAAAATATTTCTTTTATACAGTCCTTTTTTTGCTATTATTTACATGTACTTGATACTGGATTTTGAACTCATCCATGATAAGAACAGTGTTTTATTTATTTTGCTGTCTCTCAGACAACTGTTTTCTGTATATAATAAGAACTCATTAACTCCTACCACTCAATGAATGAATGGTATGAGAGTCCCCATTTGAAATTTACCCTGTTCCTTATACTTCTAAATATTTTTAACTTCAACTAAATAATGTGAAATACAGAAAATTCTTTTTCTTTATTAATATACGTAATCTATTTCATTAAGATATTATGAGAGATTACTAGAAACATCATCATGATGGTTATAAACAATGTTCTAGAGTGATGGTACTGATAATATCTCAAGGACATTCATGATCTCTAGCTCCTGCACAATATGGAATCATGGCCTGAACTCATACGTAGAGTATTACTGTCAACTTCTCTACTCATATCTTTTAAGAAACATTAGAGGGGAAAAATTCACGCACTCACATCTGAGCTGCCAGTCCTCAGGGAAACTTGCTTTTTTATTTACCATGAACTGAAAATAAACTTATTTCACAGTTGCTTTAGCATTAAGAAGACTGTCTGTTTACCCATTTGACAGAATTCTCATATAATCACACGAATGTTGATCTTAGCTAAATACAGATATTGAGGAGGAAGAGAATCATAAGATCAGAAAAACAATTAAAATAATCAATTGAATTTCTAGGAGGTCTCGTTTCTTCTTTCACGGAAAGGCAAGGCAATTTAGTCATATCTTGTCAATTATTAATGGTATTTTTTTTAGTGCTTGGATTATAAGATAAAATACTCTGTCCTCTGGCTCTCAATGTTGAATCTGATTTTAGATTTTCCCTTTTCATTCACTGGAAGCAGAAAAGTAAGGATGGAGAATGAGAGATATAAGGGCACACACAGTGCAGATAATGCAGCAGGAAAATAATAGCAATGGCATCCAGCAGGAGAGAAAGGAGGGAACTAAAGGCAGGTGGTAGAGTTACATGGCTAGAGGAAGCCAGTTGTAAATCCCACATCCTTTTGTTTGTCTTTATTTAAAACCCCGAAGAAGAAGAAAAGAGAAGCAGTTAAAGGAGATTATAAAATAGCAAGGATTATAAACAATTTTATTGTCTAATAATAGACTAACAGCAGTTTAAAATATGGTTGGATCACCTAATGAAAACTCAAAGTAAAGGAAACATCATAAAGAATGTTAACATTTTTATATAAATACCTTGAATTTTCTAATGGCATTTTTGGTTTGTATATGTTAGAAGACTGAGGGGCTTAGGCAAAAGGAAAATATATTTTGAAATTAAATAGAAGTTATCCACTAAAATAAGGCACAAATCACTATAGAAATTATAAAACATGTTTAAATAGTTATGTAGGGTCCTTGCAAGGTGCTACAGAATATATCAACTGCCTTCTGCAAAAATTGTGCCTAATATATTTTAGGAAACAATTACAAAGTTTTGAGATTCAAATCTGAACAAAGAGAATCAAATGGTTTTATTGTCATGCAACATTTTTAAACTGACATTGTAATAACTTGTGGTTTGCAGTTAACCAAGCAAATAATTTGACTCAATTTATATGTTTATGCTGATATAGTAAACACAATTCAAACAGCACCATAATAATAGAGTATTTTGAAATCTGCTACCAACAAAACAAAACATATAATTACATATTTATGCTAGTTACTGCTAGACAATAGAACGGAAGCACAGAATACAAATGCTCAGAGAGCAAGGTTGATAAGCTTGATAAAATAAATGCCCTGAATGATAGGAGTCACTACTTCACATTCCTCGGATACCAAGTTCTCTCTTAGGAGCACATTCTAACATAAGCAAAGCCATCATTTTGTATGTGGAAATTAGAAATATGGGATGGAATAAAAACTATTGAAGAGCAACTTTAGAAGCAGTAGATGGAAAGTATTTGATCAACTTTGAGTGAAGTGAGCCTATTATATCAGCTGAAGACTACTACATTCACCAACAACAGTAACCTATTTTTACAGTAGTAAGTGAGCATTTCCTTTCTTACATTTATCAAAATGGGAATCAACTCATGTCACTATTTCACTTTGTAGACCTAATTACTTCTCTTTATATTTAGAATGTAATTCAAATTTCTAAGGCTGCAAAACCCTCTGTTATGTGGCCACTGCCTATTCTTCCATGACATCATCACATAGCTCTCTTGTTTTTGTTGGTAACATTCTAGACTCTGAATTTTTCTTTGTCAAAAAGTTTCAAGGTCTTGTTTCTTGCTGCAATTTTCTCTGCTAGGGATACTTTTTCCCATGATCCTCACATTGCTGGTTTATTTCATCATTTAGAAATCAGGTCAAATATTATATCCTCTAAGACATCCACCCTGGCAATCCTATCCAAAGAGATCAGTTTTCCTTATATGCTCCCTCTCTATCCCATGACCTCATTATTATTTATAATTTGATCATTAGCTGATATAACCTCATTTCTGTATTTTTATTTATTGTCTGTCTTACTTTTGTTAAATTCAAGCTCCATGACAAGAGAAATTTTATATGTATTTTTCACCACTGTATCCACATGTAAACAAAAATGGTGCTCATTTGAAAATGGTGCTCATTTATCACTCAGTTTTGCTATTATCAACTTCACCTAATAGCATTCATCCTTTTTAAAGAGTCTTCCGGATGTAATGTGAGAAAATGAATATCGTTTTGAAAAGTGTATTTGTATTTAAAATTATTAAAACAGAGTCTGGCACCAGGAGAATATAGCTATTCCAGTAAAAATGGTGATACAATTGATCATTCTTAACTCTTCTCTCCTTGATCATTATCAAGTGTTCAAAATAGATAAGGACACCTCATGGCAAGTGTGATGGTTAATACTGAGTATCAACTTGATTGGATTGAAGGATACAAAGAATTGTTCCTGGGTGTGTCTGTAAGGGTGTTTCCAGAGGAGATTAACATATGAGTCAGTGGGCTGGGAAAGGCAGACCCAGCCTTAATCTGGGTGGGCACAACCTAATCAGCTGCTGGCACGGCTAGAATATAAGCAGGCAGAAAAAATGCAAAAAAGAGACTGCCCTAGCCTCCCAGCCTTCATCTTTCTCCTGTGCTGGATGCTTCCTGTCCTCAAATATTGGACTCCAAGTTCTTCAGTTTTAGGACTCGAACAGGCTGGGCACAGTGGCTCACACCTGTAATCCCAGGACTTTGGGAGGCCGAGGTGGGTGGATCACGAGGTCAGGAGATCAAGACCATCATGGATAACACAGTGAAACCCCGTCTCTACTAAAAATACAAAAAATTAGCCAGGCGTGGTGGCAGGTGCCTGTAGTCCCAGCTACTCGGGAGGCTGAGGCAGGAGAATGGTGTGAACCCAGGAGGTGGAGCTTGCATGAGCTGAGATCAAGCCACTGGACTCCGTTAAAATAAAATAATGCAAGACTCCGTTAAAAAAAAAGAAAACTCGGACTGGCTCTCTTTTCTCCTCAGCCTGCAGATGGCCTATTGTGGGAACCTGTGATTGTGTGAGTTAATACTTAATTTTTAATTTTTATGCTAGTTACTGCTAGACTATATATATATATAATATATTATATAATACTATATAATATATAATATGTAATATACAATATATAATACATATAATATATAATATATATTATATATATATTTTATTTATTTTTATATATATATATATTCCATTAGTTCTGTACCTCTAGAGAACCCTAATACAGATTTTGGTACCAGGAGTGCTTCTAGAGGAACAGCATATTAAGGATGGAGTTCTTTTGTAAGTTTTGGGGTTTCTGGAATTGGTTGCTTAATATGCTTGGACCCCAAAATGCAAAGAATTCTACTTCTAATGGTATGGAATACACTGATACTCCTTGGCATAAACTGTTTAGAGAGTTACAGAAAATAATTGCATTTGACACTCCTGATTCATCCATTCGTGAGAGGCAAGGAGTTTAGTGATTCTATATATAATACCTTTGACCATATGTGAAGAACCAAGAAACATAATGAAGCTGGTTGGTTGCCCCTCAGTTCAGTGGACAAAGTGATGAAAGAAAATGATGAACTCAGGGATTCTGTCTCCTGGCTTCAGAAGCAGATACTGAGGCTTAAATCTGATAAGATTGCCCTGAATAAGAGTCTTATCTCCTACAGAGAAAGAGCTGAAATTGTGGAAAAACAGACACAAGATCTTATCATGCGAGTGGCTGACCTGCAATGAAAGGTGCATGCCCAGCCTCAGGAACTGTATACTGAGGGTATTGACTGGAAAAGAATGGGACCCTGCAACTTGGAATGGAGACACTTGAGAGGACCCTGATGAAGCTGGGGACATTGAGGTTGTAAACTGTGATGAATCATTTTTGCCAGAAGAAACAGCTTCCCCATCCCCAGTAGTGGCAAAATCCCCTCCCCAACCCATGCTGCCATCAGCCTTTCCACCTTTGTCTGAGGAGATAAACCCTGTGCTGCCTGAGGCAACAGTGATGGCCTCCCCTGAGACAGTTGTCAGGCAAGATAATGTTGATTCTCCTCAGGAGACATCACCAACAGCCCTGTTTGCCTCTAGATGTACACTAAAGTCCTGGCAGGCCTGTAAAGATGAGGTTGAGAGTGTGACCTATGAGGAGGTGTGCTATACTCAAAAAGAATAGATTGAGTTTTCCAATTTATATAAACAGAAATCTGGAGAACAGGCATGGGAGTGCATATTAAGGATGTGGGATAATGGTCGAAGAAACATACAGTTGGATTAGGCTGAATTTATGGATTCAGGCCCACTAAGTAGGGATTCTGCATTTAATGTTGCAGCTCCTAGACACTTTGGATATGGATGTGCCTATCCTGCACACAATGCTTCTGCCAAGACTACCATCGGTGGACATACAGAATGCCTTATCCACCATCATGGTATTCCACACAGCATTGCCTCTGACCAAGGCACCCACTTTACAGCTAAAGAAGTGTGGCAGTGGGCTCATGCTCATGGAATTCACTGGTCCTACCACGCTGCCCATCATCCTGAAGCAGCTGGATTGATAGAACGGTGGAATGGCCTTTTGAAGTCACAATTACAATCCCAACTAGGTGACAATACTTTTCAGGGCTGGGACACAAAGTTCTCCAGAAGGTCACATATGCGCTGAATCAGCATCCAATATATGGTACTGTTTCTTTCATAGCCAGCGTTCACGGGTTCAGGAATCAAGGGGTGGAAGTGGAAGTGGCACCACTCATCATCACCCTAGTGATCCACTAGCAAAATTTCTGCTTCCTATTCCCATCACATTGCATTCTGCTGTCCTAGAGGTCTTAGTTCCAGAAGGAGGAATGCCATCACCAGGAGACACAAAGATGATTCCGCTGAATTGGAAGTTAAGATTACCACCTGGACACTTTGGGCTCCTCCTACTCTTAAGTCAACAGGCTAAGAAAGGAGTTACAGTATCGGCTGGGGTGACTAGCCCAGACTATCAAGATGCAATCAGCCTACTACTCCGCAATGGAGGTAAGGAAGAGTATGCATGGAATACAGGAGGTTCATTAGGGGGTCTCTTAGTATTACCATGCCCTATGTTTAAGGTCAATGGGAAACTACAACTGCCCAATCCAGACAGAAATACAAAAGACCCAGACCCTTCAGGAATGAAGGTTTGGATCACCCTTCCAGGAGAAAAAGCACGACCGGCTGAGGTGCTTGCTGAAGGCAAAAGGAATACAGAATGGGTAGTAGAAGAGGGTAGTAGAAGAAGGTAGTCATCAATACCAGCTATGACCACATGACCAGCTGCAGAAAGGAGGACTGTAATTGTCATGAGTATTCACTCCCTCTTTTTTAAAAAACATGTTTGTGCATGTATACACTTGTACTAAGAAAATATATTCATTTTGTTTCCTTTCTCCATTATCATGTGACATAAGATTTATTGACTTCACATCAACATTTAAGTATTGCTAACTTTATGTAATAGTATTTGGGTTGGAGATCAGTGCATTTCCGGTTGTATGAAGGACAGTTGTCATGTTAGGTGAATTATGACCTTCTTATTGTCTTTATTTGAAGATTATGAATGATCTCAGGAGATGTGTAGGGGTTCAGGTTGACAAGGGGTGGACTTGTGATGGTTAATACTGAGTGTCAACTTGATTGGATTGAAGGATACAAAGTATTGCTCCTGGTGTGTGTCTGTGAGAGTGTTGCCAAAGGAGATTAACATTTGAGTCAATGGCCTTGGAAAGGCAGACCCCCTCTTAATCTGGATGGGTACAATCTAATCAGCTGCTAGCACGGCTAGAATATAAGCAGGCAGAAAAATGTGAAAAGAGACACTAGCCTAGCCCCCCAGCCTACATCCTTCTCCCATGTTGGATGCTTCCTACTCTCAAACACTGGACTCCAAGTTGTTCAGTTTTGGATCTCAGACTGGCTTTCCTTGCTCCTCAGTCCACAGACGGCCTATTGTGAAACATTGTGATCGTGTGAGTTAATACTTAATAGTCTACCATATATACACACGTACACACACACACACACCCCTTATACATTATATTTGTTCTGTTCCTCTAGAGAACCCTGACTAATATAGTGAGTTAACTATTTTGTGTCCTTTTCTAATTGTTTCAAGGCCATATTAAAACAAAAACAAAAACAAAACAAAACAACATTAAAAAAACCTCTTACCTCCCTATAATTAGTGACTAAAACCTATTTTTAAAGTTCTTCACATAGTTTTGCATTTTTATAAAGGCACTGCCACAAACACTGAAAGAAAAGAAGTGGGTCGATTAGGAAAACCAGTGGTAAATTAGAAGTTTGGAAAATTCAAATATCTTACTTAATATAAGTAGAATATCGCATGTTCTGTATCACCTTAAATACAGGAAGAAACAGTTTCTTTTCTGACTTATTCTCAAAAACTATTAAAGTTATACAAAACAGGGACCAAATCTTGTTCTTATGCCTAAAATCTATCACTGTAAAAGCATTTTAGATAAATATCACTAAATAATTCAATTATTCAATTCACAAATGCTCATTCACCAAAGGCCTTCCCCAAAATCTGCAACATCTGAAATAAAATATAACAGCAGATGTACAAGATATGTAAAACTTCATTTCTTCATCTATCTCTCTTTGAAATTGCATTTCTCTCTTGTTCTCTGCACATACTTATCTGATTCAGATTTCTAGAGGACATTCCTGAGGTGAGCAGCATAAAAAGATGCTCAAATATTTATTGAGTACTTACTATATACCAGTGACTATTCTAGGAGCTTGGGATACATCCAGTAATAAAACAGGTAAATACTCAAAGATGCTGCCCACATGGAGTACAAGTTAGATAGACAAAGACAAACAATAAAAACAAGCATAATAAACAAGTAAATAATAAACCAACACACATAAAGTCTTCAAAATTTTCCTCTAAGTTTTGTACCAACCAATTGGGGAACAAACAATGGCCTGAACTAATATAAACCTACTTGCATATTTTATTTATCCCAAATGCAAATATCTGTATGTTTCACCACTGAAACATGAGTAAGTTTGACTAGGGTATGATGCCCCAAGCCCTATTGAGGCTATTGTGTAATATGTTTTGTGTACCATATAACCTTCCTAAAACCTAAAAAATTATAAACCACAAAATGTTGAATAATGTATTGTAGACTTAATGTAAAAAGGAGAGTGGAGATGGGAGATTGCAATCCTACAGAGACAATCTGTTAATATAAGTGGAATATCACATGTTCTGTGCTAAGCTTAATGATATGGTTTGAATGTCAGCTCCTCAAAGGATATGTCCAGCTGGAACCTCTGATTTTTGACCTTATTTGGAAACAGTCTTTTCAGAAGTAATGAAGGATTTTGAGATGAGATCATCTTGGATATAGTGTGGGTTCTGATCTAGTGATAGGTGTTCTTATAAGAGAAGAACAGAGGGAGAGTTAAGACACAGATAAAAAGACAGGAAGGTCATGTGAAGACAGTGGCAGAGATTAGAGTTAGTTGGAGAGAAGAGCTAGTTTAAAGCTCTAAAGTAGAAGCACTTCAGTCATTTTCTAAGATGGTCATCATATCTGTGTTGAGAGATGCAAAGGTAGAAGTAAGGTAACCCATGAGAAGACTAGTCAGATATTTCAAACCAGAGATGATGGCAATCAAGACCAGATGGTATTAGTGAAAGTGAAGAAAATAAATCAAAATCTGGATGTATCTGAAGACAGAGATATTGCATTTCCAAATGGACTAAATATAGGCTGTAAAGAAGGGTAGAATTTTATGGTTTTTGTTTTTGCTTGTTTGTACTTGAGTTTTTTGTTTTGTTTTTAGGCTGAGCAACTGGAAACGAGTTACTTCCAACTTTGATGTGCAATGCCAGAATAGGTTTGGGAGAGACTATCAGAAGTATAGCATAGTTTGAGATGTTTAATCATATCCAGGTAGATATGATGAGTATATAATTGGCCATAGGACTCTAAGGTTCCAAGAATGGCCAGGACTGAAATGGAGAGTTGAGAATCATTGACATAGAGCTGATATGTCACAAGGGAGGAGTGGAAGCCAGAGAGGATCATGGGTTGAGCCCAGGGGCACTCCAATATTAAGAGAGCAGGTATAAGTGGGTAAAACAGCAAAGGACATTGACAAGGAGTGACTAGTAAATTAGGGGCAAAGCAAGACAGCACGGTACCCTAAGGCCAGGGATACAGGGAGAATGAAGTGACCAATACTGTCAAATGTTGCTCATAGATCAAGCAGGATGAGGTTTGAGAATTTACTAATAAATTTGAGAAAACGAAGGCAATTAGTAATGCTAATAAGAGAAGCACTGGGTATAGTTGGAGCAAATGCCTGAAGAAAATGGGCTTCAGATAAAATATGAGGGAAGAAATAAGGACAATTATTTAAAGGAGTTTTGCTACAAAGAGGAGTAAGAAAAATGGGACTGTAGTTTAGGAGATGAGCAGTGAGGCCGAAAAAAATTATGAATATCTCATACACCTGAAGTTATAAATGTTGATTTTTAATTCTTTTGAACCAAGTACTTACACAAAATAGATTGTTCTATGTATTAAAATCTAATACATTGAAATCCAAACATCATATGAAAGGAAAAATAATTTACCTTTCAAAATTATGAATGAAGCATTTACCTCTATAGAAAAAATAACAATAAAAGTTTTTTTTTAAAATGTATGTTTTGAGGCC
Source organism: Chlorocebus sabaeus (assembly GCF_047675955.1). Taxonomy (NCBI): domain Eukaryota; kingdom Metazoa; phylum Chordata; class Mammalia; order Primates; family Cercopithecidae; genus Chlorocebus; species Chlorocebus sabaeus. The sequence goes on from NC_132918.1 coordinate 14,749,317, forward strand.
ATAACCAGAGACACTTAAGAATATGTGTATTAAAGACAAAGTCATTGAACATAAGGAACCTAATTCTTTCTGCTTTTAAATTGGAGATAGCATTGTGCCAATCTACAATGAAGCGGATAAACTAGGAAATTTGGCTTTGGCAAAATTAAGAAGGAGCAAAATTAGGTTTCTTCTTCATCTTTGCAATTAAAACTGTCTGTAGTCTGTAGTCAAGCTGTTTCTTAGTAAAGCAGATTTATCTTATTCTCCATGCCACATTAACTAAGATTAATAAACTAAATATATAAAGGTAGATATCTGGGTAAGAAAAAAATACCTTGAAAGCTCAACTTCTGCACTGGAAGGCTAGTTAAGCTTGTATAACATTGAAAAATACAATGCTGTTTTGGCTTGTCCTATACTGGGAAAGCTATAAATTTTTTCTTATGTAGGGCTACCTAAAATAACTTTAGCTAAATATGCTTTCTGAGATTGAAGAAAGACAGTAATATAGAATTTTATACAAGTATTCAAGGCCAATAAAGTCCTATAAGAATGCATGGTGTGGGCATATTGCATCCTCTTCTTCACTGTACATATTCTTTTTATTATTATTGTTTTAAAAGACAACAAATCACACGGCCCCTTTTCAATTTAACTGAATTTTTTTTATCTCAAATGTCTTCTGAGGTATGAAAAAAAGTCAGATATCAAATATGATGTCTTTAATGAACAGCAGAAGGGGTGGGGGCTATAGGAAACCAGAATTAACCTATCCTTGATGTAGTGTACAGGGGCAAATAGAAAAGAGTGGCAGAACAGACATTGAGCTCACTGCCAACAAGAAAAATTTCAAAAGGGATTGAGAATCATTTCATCTTCATAAATGGAAACAATCATAGACATTAGGTGCAGAGCAACATAAGAAAATGTAATCCCAGGAAGCAAAACCTATAAATTAAGGTAGTTTTGAAAGCCAAATCCAAAACATGTAGGAGTTTGCAATGGTTTGGATTCTTCATAACAACATTCTCTCACATCATTTTAAGTAGTTCTAGTTGGCTAGGCCATACGTTTTGTCATAGGATAATGATTCAACAGGTTGGCCAAATCCCATTGAGTAGACTCATTGAGGTGGAGAAAAAAATTATTCCGGAAAAAAATGCATTAACTAATATATAGGAATCTTTCATCTGAGTTCTCAATTTGGCAATCAATCATTTACTACACGTTCAGTTTAAACGTTGTGTCTAATCATATATATGTGTTTTTTTCTCAAAATACTTTATGAAATTCGCTTGTTTTCAAAGGTCTTGATTGATTGTGCCTATATATTTACCATATTATATATTTAGAGTTAATTGAAAAGCTATTTCAAAATCAGACACGATGTAACCAAATTTTAGAGGTCCATGAATATCACTTTGTTTTCTTTGTTAAGTTCATTTTCTGCCAAATATATACATAGAAAGCTAATATTTAAGTACACCCTGGTTTTGGAAGTATCCTAAAAAGCCACCATCTCTAACTACATGAGTCTCCACTATATCACCCCTAACCAGTTACTCCACTTATGCTGGACTATAATTGTTTGTAAGGAATTCGCTGTCTTATGATAGTCAGTTTCTATTTTTCTTATGAGGAAAAATCATACCAACTTTAACCTATGCAAAAATCCTTCCTTACATTCAGCTAAAGTCTTTTGATTTCTAGCTGCTATCCATTGTTCTTACTGCTTCTCCCTTGCAATGCTACTTAAAAATTCTAATCCATATTCTACATCACCTGTCTTCAAATACTTTAAAAGAGCTATAGACACTAATAGTTATGACTCTTTAACCTAAGGAAGCTGTATTTTTAATACTGAGTAGATAAAACTCAAATGAATCCTAAAAATCAAAGTTAAAAGTTAATAAAATTCCTGGAACTAAGTGGTTATATTTGAAATGATGGTTTTCTTTGTTGTTGGATTTGGGGGTATGGGAGAGATGTGAGAGCCTTTTCTGAATGCCTGAAATAGGGATAATTGAGAATTCAACGGAGACTGAAGTAATGTCTATCTATTTCACATGCTGATTTATAAAAGAAGGCCTCAATTAAAGATAACTGAAGGATCACTTTAATTAATCCTTAAGGATACACAAACCAACTTCATAAGTTTGTTAACCATCAGTACTGAATTACTGACATCTAAAGTTTTGTGCATAGATATCTACATAGATGTAAAATATATGAAAATAGACCTAAAAGGTAAGCGTCTAAGTAGCTTCTTAGAATAGCACATCTTATGGAATGAATATCTGTCTCCCCTCAAAATGCATATTTTGCAATTTTAAGCAGTTTCAGCTGGCTAAGCTAAATGTGATAGTATTTAAGCCTGAGACCTTTTGGTGATAATTAGGTTGAGATAAGGCCTTGCAGTTGTGGCTCTCATAATGAGATTCATGTTTTATAAAAAGAAGAAGAAAGCCCAGTGCTTTCTCTCCTGGCCATGTGAGAAAAATGCAAGAAGGTAGCCATCTGCAAGCCAGGAAGAAAGCCCTCACCAAATCTGCATTTGCTAATGCCTTAATCTTGAATTTCCCAGCTTCCAGAATGGTGGAAAGTAAATATCTATTGTTTAAACCATCTAATCTATGGTATTTTGTTATAGCATCCCAAGTCAACTAAGACAGAACACAAGAAATGTCCCTGTCACAAATTCCTCCTCTATGTGCTATCTCGCAAAAGATGGCTGTTGAAATTCAATATAACAGACAAGGATAATAAATCATTAACAAAGTCAAAAGAATCCATTTAGCTACAAAGATTATCAGTCTGTGGAATTTCTGGTGTTACCTAGTAAATGAGGAAAAATTAAAGAGGAGGGTGGAATAGTATGAACTCTAAATATTGACAGTTGTCATCTAGTAATATTTTTGAAGGACACAGAGCAGATGATATCACACAAAACTGTATCTCCTACCTATGCTTATAATTCTACCATTACAAATATTTTATAAACATTTACTGTGAACAATTTTGTTGCTTCATTTTAGGCCAAAGTATTATAAGAAGGTTATGTGGTGGGAGGGACAGAAGGGAAAAGAGCTAGAGGATGGTTAGCCAGGGAAGAAAGGAAATGTAGCTAACAAGTTGAAGAGGAAAAAACAAACAAAGAAAATATCAACAACTTCACCATTTTTTCAATGGGTCCTGTCTCTCTGTTTTGCTCTTATGGAGTCTTAGAATAAGAGTTCAGATCCTATTCACTATCCTTTCGTAGCTTTGTACATATAATAACAAAGAGACAAGATTTTTATTGTATTTTGTGCAAAATATATTATGCTTCTACAGTCCAAGATTATTTGTTATTAACATCTGATCACATAAAATGAATATATATTGTATATTATAATAGATATGATGGAAATAAACCTGGTTGAAATATTGTTTTTGTATAATTCTTGAAATACACAATTTAATTTTCCCTAAAAAAAAAAAAGGTTTCACTTTTATCTATCTTTTAAGTTGATTACTCATAATAGCAAATTTTTAAAAGTTAAATTATTACTATAAGCATGATCGAGTTATTTTTCATTTCTCCTAATCATTTATCACTCTCACATTTGGCTTTAATGGTCCATGTAAAATGAAAAATAGGCAAATAACATTCCACCTTAACCATTACCAGAAAGATATTACTTTAAGATTGCTTTTAAATGCTGATCAAAAAATGCCAAAAATTATTTTTTGTTACAATGTTATAATCACAAATTTTAGTTATTTTAGTGATAAATTAAGAGGCACACTTTTTTTTTCTTTCTTAGAAAATAAGATACATTTCTGTTTCTCTGGAGAAAAGCAAATCTGTTTCCACAGGACTGTATTAGGATATAAAGTTAATTGCACAATTTTAGATATAGAAAGAACTTTAGAAAACATTTTAATGCCGTTGAGATTATTGATTAGTATGAAAATCTGATAAAATCTATGAACTCTGTCTCTTAAAAAAGGTACATAAACACAAAAATTCTTAATCTGGGGTCTGTCAACTAGTGGTTCACGGAATGGTTACTAGAAGTCCGTATTTCTCCTGTATTTCTGTGCAAACGTGTGTGTGTGCGTGTACATTGTGAACAACTATTTTATCTACCCTCCAAAGTCTACTCTTTTCACTCCTGCTTTTTTATCATTTCTGAAAATTAATAAATGCAATGACATTAATATTGTTTATTTTCTTACATGTAAAATAAGTCAGAAATCCTAGAATTGGAGAGGTTGATAACATGGACTAAATGTGCTCATTAAATAAATTGGATGACAGAATGATATTGCATTTTTTTCGTCAATCATGATTTTTTTTTTTTGGATACAGGGTCTTACTTTGTCACTCAGGCTGGAGTGCAGTGGTGCAATCACAGCTCACTGCAGCCTTGACCTTCTGGGCTCAAGCAATCCTCCCACCTCAGCCCCCAAACAGCTGGGACTATGGGTGCATGCCACCACGTCCAGCTAATTTTTTTTGTTTTTGTAAAGATAGGGTCTCACTATGTTGCCAGGCTGGTCTCAAACTCCTGGGCTCAAAGGATCCTTCCTCCTCACCCCTCCCAAAGTGCTAGGATTAGCGGTGTGAGCATCTACCAGGAATTTTAACAAAGCAGAGTCTCACTGTCCTGGCAGCTTCATGAGTTGTTCAGCAGTCAAATAATCACACCGTTCAAGACATATGTGAATTTCATCTGCTCATAAAAATAGGACATTTGTAAAATATTTAAGTAGCAAAAAATATACCTTGAATTGCAATGTACTTCATTTATGTAAAGACTCCCAGTCAAGGTTATTTTTTCTTAGTACTCACCTTCTCAATGTTGCTTTTACACATGTATAGATTGCCCTCACACCCTCGAGTCCCAAGTATACTCTCTTGAGGCCAATACTTGCCATGACATGTCACTCACATAAAATGCCTGCAGTCACATCACACATGTTTTGTCAGCCCTTACATTGTTAATCACATTGTTGTGCACCTGCTGCAATGCCACCTGTCAATTTGGCAGGAAACAGGGATAGGAAATCCCCATGCTGCCTTATTGTCCACTATGCAAATATTTTAACTTGGCACATTAAGTATCAGTAGGGGAGACTGTAGTCAAGAAGCATTGATATTCTGTTCTCATATAGGAGTAAATTCATGATGAGAATTTGGAGCATTCCACAAAAGCAGTTCCCTGAAAATGTGGATAACATCTACAACATGTGCACATGTACTCACGTGCCATCTGGTGAACAGGCACAAAGCCTTAACTATATAGTACTCATGTACCAAGATGAAGTAAAAACAGCATACTACCATCCACTCTGTTTAAAATTTTGTTAGCCTTATAACCCCATTGTAATCAATGGGCTGGAGGCTTGTATTATGCCAGCTCAGGAAAAACAGCACTCCAGTAACTTAACGTTTATTAGGCATGTATCATTAACTAATGTTCAAAATTCTCCAAACACACTAGTCATGCCAGCATGCCTTTGTACAACTGTTTTCTTATTCTTGAAATACCTTTTAATTTATTTGACCGCAGAATTCTTTATTCATTGTGGAGGAAGCAAGTATCACCTACTCTGCTTAAACTTCCCTTTTTCCATGTTTCCTTCCAAACAGAATGGCATGCACGAATATTATAATGAAAAGCTAGTAGTTTCTTTAGATGCTGTTGTGAGAGTGAAATGAGGTGACTTAAATAGAATTCCCAGGATAAGGACCTGGCATATAATAGGCTTCCCAGATTTCATTTATTCAAAATGTAAACTTTAAATTATACCTAAATTCCATGACTGATGTATGTTCAAAAGCACTAAACTGGCAAAGGCACATTATTCTACATAACTCTAAATATATAGGCTTGTACTTTTTTACCAAAAATAGCCAGGCATGGAGGCTCGTGTTTGTAATCCCAGGACTTTGGGAGGCCAAGGTGGGAGGATCACAAGGTCAGGAGCTCAAGACCAGCCCGGCCAGAACAGTGAAACCTCATCTCTATTAAGAATACAAAACCTAGCTGGGCATGCTGATGTGCACCTATAATCCCAGCTACTCAGGAGGCTGAGGCAGGAGAATTGCTTGAACCCGGGAGGCGGAGGTTGCAGTGAGCTAAGATTGCACCACTGCCCTCCAGCCTGGGCAACAGAGTGAGACTCTATCTAAAATAAATAAATAAATAAATAAATAAATAAATAAATAAATAAATAAATAAAGTTTATTTTGGGCTGGGCGTGGTGGCTCAAGCCTGTAATCCCAGCACTTTGGGAGGCCGAGACGGGCAGATCATGAGGTCAGGAGATCAAGACCATCCTGGCTAACACGGTGAAACCCCGTCTCTACTAAAAAATACAAAAAAACTAGCCGGGCGTGGTGGCGGGCACCTGTAGTCCCAGCTATTCGGGAGGCTTAGGCAGGATAATGGCGTAAACCCAGGAGGCGGAGCTTGCAGTGAGCTGAGATCCGGCCAGCCTAGGCGACAGAGCGAGACTCCGTCTCAAAAAATAAATAAATAAAATAAATAAATAAATAAATAAATAAATAAATAAATACATACATAGATAGACATGTACACACACACACACACACACAGAGAGAGAGAGAGAGAGAGAGAGAGAGAGCGTTGTACTTTAATTCATTACATAAAACTAAGTTAAATAGATTAATGCAAGCCATTACATCCAGAGCTACTATTAGCATATTGCATATATGAAATGCTCAATAGATTCTTTAACCACTGGGTTTAATTGCATTGTAGGTTAAGAAGAAATGGGTGGAGAAGAAATGGGTGAAAATTATATTCATTAGTTCTCACTGTGAGGAGGTTGGGGATGTCCAGTAGCAAGAAACGTCAATATAAACTCCCAGACCATGCTTTCAAAATAGCATCTTTAATGAATGACTGGAGTTACAAAGGCCACTGTTATCCATACTCACAAACAAGGCATTGCAGTATCAAACGGAAACTACCATACCTTTAATTAGGTACTGAAAATTCAAGGAGCAATTTCAGAATGTTTATCAGAGAACCCTGAAGCTACATGAAATGTATGTGTGTGTGTGTGAGTATAGATGAATACATTTGTTTTTCCTTTTTCACATTACAGTGTAATGTTTCCCTTGGTAAACTATGAGTGGCTAGGATCCCTGTCTCCTTGAATGTAGCTTAGCTTTAGCACTTACTAACACTATGCCTGCTACATAATCATATTTCAATAAATATTTGTTGGATGAACAAAGGCATAATACAAAATTTAGCATGTTTAAATTTAAATATGAATCTACTTCAGTGAAACGCTTTTCAGTTTTCAACTTGCCAAAAATGGCAACTGAAGGAGCCTATCTCTATTCAAGTAAACCGTCATTATATGAGTCAGACAGTTTGAATCCCGGCTCTGCCACCTAGTTTCTGCATAATCCTGAGTAAGTTACTTAACCTCATGGAGCCTTCTGTAAAATGGAGAAATGAAGGGCCATTTTCATGTGTGGATGTGACTCTTAAATATGGCCATATCTGTAAAATGTCTATAGTAATACCCATCCTCTAAAAATAGTTCACCAGTTAGTAGCTATTCTTATCATAATCAGCATCACAGATGTTAGAATATCTGCTTAATCTTAACAGCATGAAGTTTTTGCCCACATTACTACTTCAAATATGAAAATTTGTGAAATAATGGCTCCAAAATGATAATCACAATGTTCATCATTTCATATAAGCTTTGAAGAACCTTAAAGCCTGTAATTTCAAAAAAGATTTCCTGCTTAGGCCCCCTTATTTCTATATTAAAATATTAAAGATCATCAAGAGTAGCACTGGATAATATTCTCATTTTTCTTAAAACAAGTTATATATTTATTATTTATTTATTTATTTATTTATTTATTTTGAGACAGAGTCTGGCTCTGTCGCCCAGGCTGGAGTGCAGAGGTACAATCTCGACTCAATGCAACCTCCACCTCCCAGGTTCAGGTGATTCTCCTGCCTCAGCCTTCCGAGTAGCTGGGACTACAGGCATGCACCACCATGCCCAGCTAACTTTTGTATTTTTAGTAGAGACAGGGTTTCGCCATGTTGGCCAGGCTGGCCTTGAACTTCTGACCCCTGGTGATCCACCCACCTCAGCCTCCCAAAGTGCTGGGATTACAGCCGTGAGCCACTGTGTCCCGCCAAGTTAGTATATTTCTTAGCTCAGATGTATGTTTCTAGCTTGCAGCAGAAAGATGTATAGAGAAGATAATCTTTTGTCTCTTAACACTTAAGTTACTCATATTTTAAAAAATAATAATCCTTCATGTTTAGCCTATGTGGCAAACTTTCACTGGCTACAGAACGAGAAAGAAACAACTTTCTGACGCCAGATGTTGAAGATCAATAGCTATTTCCCAAAGTTTACAGCATAATTAAAATGTGTAACAAGAATAATTTTCTCTTCAAACCCTAAGGCTAAGCCTAGAATTATTGACTAAGTCAAAGTTATGTGGTGTAACATTTTTTATTATGTTTATGGATGATATAAAGGAGTTTATGGCTTTCACATGTACTTTGTTAAGTTAGAAACACTGAAGAGGAAATATCCTTTGCATCAGCAAAGCATCAATTGTTTAAAAACATCTTTAACAGGTATTTTATAGAGGTAAATCTATATTTCTTTACACTAGTTTTTGGTCATCTAAAACTTCAAACTGAAGGTTAATAGTCAAAACATTCTTGAATTTAGTAGAACCCATTTACTTTCAACTACTTGTTCAGAGCTTTATCACCTTCAATAAAAGTGCCAGGAATGTAGGTATGATGGAAATATCACAAGAGTGTGAGGGCAGGTAGGATAAGAAGAATCATGATGCACCAAAATAGAAAGCACTATGTTGTACATGAAGTTATATGAATTTTTATAAAATGCAGTATCTATAGAAAAGCAGATACATCAGCTATAAAAAGGACTGTGAATAAAATATTATTTTTTTCAGTAATAAAATTTAAGTCAGTAATTTTTGCATATGGATACAAATGGTAAATATTTAAAGTACTCTCCTGGAAAATTCTACTTTTTTAAAGTAGCTCTTTTAAAGTGGACACCTGTAAAATATAGTGGTCAAGAAACAATTGATTCAGATTCTCCTTGATTTAAATCCTAGCTCTCCCCCTCAGTGGCGTTTAGTAAATGCCTAATTGCATTTATTTTTATTTTTTCATTATTATTGATGATCTTAATAATAACATAATGACACAAACTCTAATGTCAATCATAGATTATCAGAATGTCTTGACATATTTCAGTGGGTAAACACTGATACCAACTTTATTTTGCCTTCTTCAAATAGAGTCAAATGAAAGTAAGTCTTCATCATTTCAGTCTCATAGGTATATCACATTCATACTATATGGCCAGTGGTATATATGGATGCTTTCCTAATGTTACATAGAATATACCACTATCAAAATGTATGGGCAGTGTAGCATGAGTGTTCCACTGTTTTTCAAAGGCTGGATGGGTGGGTGATGACATGTACTTTCTCTTCTAGTTCTGTTATAGTCCAGTGGCATACAATCTGAAGATAACTGGCTGAAGTAGGATTTTGGGGGTGGTATCACACAATGAAGACTGAATATTCCAGAATAACAATGTTTACCTAAAATGCAAACATGCCGATAACACATACACATGCACACACTTATACACACACACTTCCACAAAGTCACTCACATCTCTGTGAAAACTGACTGTATAATCAGGCTGCTTTTTTTTTTTTTTTTCTTCAGACGGAGTTTTGTCGCTCTTGTTGCCCAGGCTGCCGTGCAATGGCGTAATTTCGGCTCACTGGAACCTCCGCCTCCCAGGTTCAAGTGATTATCCTGCCTCAGCCTACCAAGTAGTTGGAATTACAGGCATGAGCCACCACACCCAGCTAATTTTGTATTTTTAGTAGAATCGGTTTCATCATGTTGACCTAGGCTGGTCTCAAATTCCTGACCTCAGGTGATCCACCCGCCTTGGCCTCCCAAAGTGCATTTTACTTTTTTCCTAGTGCTCCACATTCACTGATACTATATCTTGCATAACGTCACTGCAGCTGTGGCTAGCCAATCTTTTTATTTATCTTTCATGGATTCATCACTCCACACACAGCTTCACCTTAACTCTCTTAGCCAAATAAACTCATCCTTTGCTTCAAAGATCCATCTGGCAAGAGCTCCATTACCCACTCTCTGTAATCCAGCCAATTTCTCATTACACTCACCCATATTTTTCCTTCCAGAAAGATAAATCTGCATTTATGCTCTTTAAAGTTACCCTAGGAATCCAGTCCTCAGCTTCTTCAGGCACACTCCTTCCATTTGACCACTTTCATTCTTTCCTTCACTGAAATTCAGTTTCCATTTGTGAAAAGGGAAAATTATATTTATCTCATAGAACTGTTGTGGTGTAACTACCTCTTTTTTCGACTCTTCTTTCTCCCACTTCCAAAGCATGATGATTTCCTGGACTTTATGATACGATTTCTACTGTTTTAAGCTTCTTAAAATTATACTCTGTAATTTCGTCTTCTCCTTTCACCTCATTCCCAGTGATTCTCCAGTTGTATTCTTTCGAATTTCTTACCTTAGTTCCAGGCTTGATTTACCAAATCCTTGCTGTTTGAGTATTCTGTCCTTTAAGACTTCTCATTTTACATAGAAATTCCCAGCATGAATTCCTCTGAAAACTCTGTCATCTTTGTCTTCTCTCTCTCCCATGGACTCATTTCATTTTCTTTTATTTCTGCTCAGACTTTATATTCCATTATCATTCTTCTTGTCTTCTTCTTCTACCATCCATTTTTGTATAATCTCACCTATTCACAATGTCATACAGCATTTCTGCCTTAATAATTTCTAAAGCTTTATTTCCATCCTAGTTCTCTCTCTCTCCCAAAGTCTAGTCTCAATTTTACAATTTAAGTCCTAGATATTTTCACCAAAATATGCAATTATAGTTTAGAATAATTGTTTTAAAGCAGTCTCACTCTATTTCTATTCCCTAAACGGTTCCCTATCGTACATTCTCTAAATCAGTTAAGGATACCATTCTTGCTGTC